>NW_020897886.1:0-35311 GCF_003984885.1 Neopelma chrysocephalum
GGAATAAGCCTGGCTTTGCTGTGCCGCTGAACTGTCAGTGTGAGTTGACCCCGGGCAGGACGCAGGAACCCCTACAAAACCACGGATGAAATGCAAAGAATACGTTCATGTCCATTCCTCACCAGCCGAGAGATCCCCAAAGCAGCACCTGGGCAGCGGCACCGCGGAGCTCAGTCCCTGCGAGAGAATGGCCAAACCCGCTCTTTTCCCCTGGGCTTCACACATTGGCCACTGTGTGGTTTTTGCACAGCAAGCCCAAGGCCTGCTTTGGAGCCACTGAAGCAATGGGGTGCTGTTCATCTTGGAGGAGGTGCAGGATGAGCCCTGTGAGCACCTGCCTGAGCTATTGAGTTGTTGAGGTATAGACTCCTTTCTCCTCTGGACTTCAGGGCAAAGAGTCTCCGTGGGTGAAGCCTTTGTACAACTTCCTTCAGTTGAGGTTTTATGTCAGCTTTGCAATCCATAAAGAAGCCAATGAAATGATTTCTCCTGCCAATGTCCTCCAAGACTGCAAGAGAAGGAAAACAAAGTTCTTTCTTTCAACACCTGCTGTCCACCCCCCACCCACCCCTTTCCAAAACACACTCTTTTCCCCCCTAATCCTTCCTGCTTTAAACTCCACGGCAGCAGTATTAGGATGATGGGATAAAGAGCTTAGTTTGGAGCTAGAGGAGGAAATAAACCATAGAGGACTCTCAAGTCTCCTTTCAAGGATTGAGCAATCTGAAAACATGGAAAGGGAATATACTTCCTGTATCCTGAGCTTGTCAGCCACCTTCTGCTGTTTCTTTGTCAGACAGGTGAATGTGGGAGACTCCTGCAGCTCCTCTGTGACTTATCTTCTTAGCTTTAATGTCTTTAATCACTATTGCCTTTTTTTTTTTACATTTCAAGATTTTTTCCTATCCTTAATTTCTTGAGCTTTTTTTGCATACAATTTGAGAAAGAACACCAGGCAGCTGGTCAAAGGCAGCTGTCTGCAGTAGTGACCAATCAAGTTAATTTTCAGTGACCTGACATGGCTTATAATATACAGCAAAATATATAGCATACCAGTTTTTTTCAATTCCATGTTGTTTATTGTAAAAAAATGTTTGGCAAGAACAATGAATTAAGAATATTAAATAAGGACAATGAGTAAAGACATAAAATAAGAACAGGAAATAAGAAATAGTAATTAAGAACGTTAATAAAGAATATCAGTGAAGAACTAAGAACATGAATTAAACTGGCTTGTCCTCCTCCTTCACTTTTTTCATTGGAGGTTCCATTCCAGCTGGAGACCTCTGCCCAGGACAGTGTCTTCTGTATGGGGGAAAACCAAAAAAGAAAGGAAATTAGTTCAAAGCAGTCCCTCTCCCCACTTGTTTTCCTCCCAGATTTGCTTTGGGTGTTTTCTTTCCTCTCCATATGCTCATGTCAAAGCATCTCTCAGCTGCTGCCATAACGCTGCTGCCCATGGAAGAACTTGGTAACATGGAAAAGTTTCTGCTGCCAAGGCAGAACAGACCCAGGAGGGTCTGTGTCCCTCCACTCTCCTGTGTCCCATGAACTGCAAGAGCAGTGGAGGGATTGAAGGGGGGGCACTGGCCTCTGCTCAGTGGGAATGTGCAGAGGTGTCGCTGCTCCGCAGCCACTCGCAGCGCGGATCCTTTGCGCTGCAGGAAGATGCCAAAAGAGCGAGTCTGAATGGCTGCAGTTCAATGTCAGGAAAATTAATAGAAGGCTGCACTGTTTAGAATGAAGTGCAGAGTGTAGGGAAAAGTGTGAGACTGAGGTTTTACATACTGCCTTGGATGTTCCCCTCACTGGCCCATTTTGGTTCCTAGCAGAAGAAATAGAGGAGATCAGAACTTAAAATGAAGCGCTTGGACCCAGCATAAAGCAGTGAAAACAGACAATAAAACCTGAACATCATTATGTTCTGATAGTTCAGTGAATGTGGAAATTTATTTGTGTACATAGGCTGTTTTCTCTTGGTACATTCAGTGCAACTAAAACCAGCCCCCCAAACCCCATTTCTACTGTGTCACCAATTACACGGGACTGTAGCTTCTAAGCCAGAACAGTGACAGTCTTGACACTTGGAAGTGCAGGTTTACTTCCATGAAAAACAATCCCTGCTCTGACAAAGCAATGCCAGAACTGTCAGCAGCTCTGTCTCTGAACTTTGTTTCTCTGCGGGAGCCCAGGCCCCATGTCCAGATCTCTGCCATCCTTAGCCACGACAGGCCCAAGGTGCCCAGTGTGTTACAGATGCTACAGTGACTAAAAACAGAAGTAGAAAGGCCACCTGGAAGCAGTTCCTAGGGACTGGTGTGATTTAGGAGCCCTGTGGGGGAAAAGAAAATAAAATCTTGATTGGCAGAATTTGCTTTTAGGTCATCTTGGAAATGCGTCAGTTTATTTGGAGGTATTTATTACATTTACAAACTTGCTTAAGAATACCTGCCAGATACCCCATACCCCCCAAACACACCTCCCCCAGTGCAAGAAATAGTCAAACACTAACAACCAGACTCTTCTGAGATGGGAACACATTAGAAGTTTATTTCTAATAACATAGAGTTACTACAGTGTGTACATGTCGTTACTAGAAAGGCAATAAAAGCAAACACGTACAATCTGGAATCTCTCCATGCAAAGGAAACAGGATCTGCAACTTGGTTTTCAGCAAAATCACCCCAAGAACAAACCCAACAGGATCATCTTAGAAGTCACCATTGCTGGAGTTTGAACCCCATGTCCCCACAAACCTAAAAATTTAAGTTCACTTTGGAACAGATACATTAAAATCTACCCCAGGACAACAAAACTTTGACAAGATACAGTCTGAGTGCCTCTGTAAACCCATATCCATAAAAAAAGCTCATACTCTGACATCCCCCACAGGGAATCCAGTGCTTCATGGGTACTCATGTAGCTTGAGCCGTTCCTGGGGATCTGGGCGTCATCAGTGTATTCTGAGAACGTGTTGGATCCTCTTGTCACCTTTTGTCACCATGTGCTGTGTCAGACACCTGCCATTGATGGGTCACTATCTGGGTGTTCAGAAACAGGAGAGGAATATAAGTGAACATTTTTAAGCTGGATGGAAACAGCAACTTGAATTTATTAAACATTTTGGCACTTGCTAGGGCAGCTCTGACAGCATCCTTTGCCTTTTGGTGATACTGGGTAAGCACATGAATCTTCAGTCTCTTACTCATTTTTCACCTGCAGACACCTAAGTGTGTTGCTTCCTGCATCAGCTCTTGTCCCTGTAAAACCAACAGCCTGTCTCTGAGTCTTTTGCTTTGTAGTCAATTATATTATTTATTTCATAGTTTAGTTCACGTACATTTCCCTCTTTCTCTCCCTCCCTGTTTTGGAGAGCTGAGTGATCTGATAACTTGAAGATGCACCAGGGGTGTATTCCTCTACTCAAGAATACAGTGTAGGAGAGAGGCAGAGTCGTCTCCTCGGGGCACACGTACAAACACCTTGTCCCTGACGGTCCCAGCCGTGTTTGGCAGCGGTGCTGCCGTCACCCTGGGCTGGCTCAGTGCCACAGTCGAAAGGGAAAAGACGATGCGACAGCCAGGGGGTTCGAACAGAGTGGTAGCTTGAAGCTATCGTAACTTTATTAAGCTATGCCAGCCCTATTTATAGGGTGGCAGGGGAAGGTTCCAGAAACTGGGGAGGAGCGTGGGACAGACAGGAATATAGACCAATCAGAAGGGAAAGGAGGGAATAAGGAAAGAGTGGGAGCCAATAGGGGAAACATCTGCAATGCAGCAGATTATAACAAATCAGAAAATAGGTAATAAACATGAGGGGAAAACTGTGAAAACATTTGACATAAACTGGGGTACAATACATTTATAACTTTTGTTAACAATTCTGTTCAGTGCTAGTCTGTAAAATAGTCTCAATCTTCATAACTGGACACTGAATGCTTAGAATCCACGTCCTCCTCTGTCGCCACTTCAGCTATGGTCTCTTGCAGCTGCCTTCTCCACCTTGCAAACTTCTCCTTTTCCTCCTCCGTGCTCCCCACAGCTCAGAGCTTCCAGCTCAGACTCAGTGCAAGGGTCGCCTGCACGTTTCTTGCTGGGTTCTGCTCACACCTTTGGCTGGTGTGAGCTCCATGTGGCTGCCTGGAGTATGACCTCATGCCTTACCTGGTTCCCTGGTGACCCAGGTGCCCGGGCTCCGCTTTGGAACCCCACTGTTGCCCAAGGAACTCGGCATTTGGGTGCTAGTTCTGGGGTCATGGGGTGGTGGTGGGTGGCCCTGATGCTGGTGCTGGTCCCCTGGCGCCCTAGAAATGCTGGCTTGTGGCTGTGGGTGGCCCTGGTGCTCTGCCTCCCTGGGGTGCACTCCTGCCTGCTCTGCTTTGGGCCCCCCAGAGTGCGGGAACAGCTCTGCCGTGAGATTACTGGGGCACCTGCCGAGAAGATTGACAATAAAATATGCCAAGAGATCCTTGTTGAGGCTGCTGAACCACTTGCCTCTGTCACTGTGGGTATGTCATGGGACCCCAGGGACCCCAAACCCAAAAGGGATCCTGCCCAAGAACCTCCATCCTGACTGGCCCTTCTTTTCCGTGGGTCCTCTATCCCAAGGGGGACCCCTGCCCTGAACAGCACCCTACAGTCCTCTGGGATTCCCCACTTCAACCAGGGCCCTCACACTGACACTGACCAGGATCCAAGGAAGTTGTGGACCCCAGGGACCCACCCCAGACAAGCATCCTTGGGACTCATAACCATGCCAAGGCCTCCCCAGTCCTGATCTGGACCCCAGGGACCTTTGGGAACCCCAGCCCTGCCCGAGACCCTGAGAATCACCCAACCTTGACCGGGGGCACACTGGGGACCCCTTGGCCCTACCTAGGACCTTAGGAGTCCCCAGGGATACCTGACCCTTCCCAGTATCCCTAAACCCTGGTCAGAACTCCAGGAATGCCCAGAAACCCTCCAGACCTTACTGAAACTCCAACTCTGACCCTGTATACTGATTCCAGTGTCCTTGTACTGGTTCCAGGGGCGACGCAGCATGAGGAACTTCAGTACATCGTTGCGAATGCTCTGTATTATGTAGTGAAGCAAAAGGACAAGAGTGAGCAGGGGACATGGGACATAGGGCATGGGATGTGGAGGCCTTGAAGGGGCATGAGGTGGAGGTGAAATATGGAGGTCTGGAGGCAGTAAAGGGATAATTGGGGAATCCTGAGGTTATATGGGCTTCAAAGTATACAGCTTCTTGGGGGTTTGAGGGGGTATTTGAGAATAGATGGGACTCCAGGATGGATATATGGGGTTGAGGTGAGTTGTACAGGGAATCTGTGGTGTCTGGGAAGGGTTTATGGGGATGCTGGGGAGGATATATTGTCTCATCTAGACGTCTGGGTCACCCCAGAGCCCTTTCACGAGGCCCTGCAGGAAGCTGTGGACGCAATCTGGGTGAAGCTGAGCCAGATGACGAAAGGTATGGGGCCAGTGGGGATCCCCACCCTGGGAACCCCAGTCCTGGAGAAATTCCCAGGGACTTCATCTGGGCTAGACAAGGGCTGAGCCCTGACAGCTCATCATAAGGATGTGAGTCCCCAGTGTTCCCCAGTCTAACGCTGCTTTCTCCCCACCAGTTCCAGCCTGCGTCCCACCCTGTGGTGAGTGCCTGTCCCCCTGTCTTGCCCTTCCTTGTCCCCAAGTACATCTCCCACTCCCCTGGGACTACCAAGTCTCTCTTTCCCAGGATTCCAGCCAGATGCCCGTGTTTTCCAGTGTGCTACTTGCCACTTTGCAGACTGCGAGTTTCCCCTGGACTGCCCAGGTATGGGACCATGCCAGGTTGTTGCATTAAGAGTAAGGAAATCTCCCCCAACTTACCCCCTTTCTTAGGTTATTTTTATACTATTTTTAATATTTTGGTGGAGTTTGAGTGACTCCAGTCATGCCTTTGGTACTGACTGGGGGCAGATGGTATCGCTTTGCTTTTAAAGGTCCAGGCTAGAAAGATGCAGAGCGTGCACTCAGCGAGGAGTAGTTGTACATTGAGGGTGGGTAGCTGTTGAGATGGAGGTGTGTTTGGTATTATAATGAGATAATAATGAGCAAAGTACCTCCAAAGCACAGGATTTCACCACAAAATTAAGTAATTGCTAGCTCAGCAACTGATGTTCTAAATGGAACAGGATATTACCTCTTGTTTGGCAGATGCCATGTGTTGTATCAGCTCCACTGAGTTCCCATACCTGCTGTGATCTCAACATGCCAACTGCGTGTAAAGTGATCCTTAAATAACAACTACATTCTGCCCTGGAACTCTACAACTTTCTTTAGGATGTGGATGTAACTTTAGTCTCAATAATTTTCCCCTAGTAATTCTTCCACACAGACCCAGGCACCCAGCCTGGGCTCACCTCCCCCCTGGAGCTGGGTGCCCCCAGGGCTCTGGAGACACCCCGCATTTCTCACCTGTGCTCCCACCCCGAGCGCACCTGCCAAGGTGTTCAGCTGCCCATCCCTGCAGCCAGCACAGGAGCACCCTCACCTCTGTCAGGGCACACCCAGATGTGAGCTCACGTGCCTGGCAATGCTCCCAGTGCAGGACCTACAGACCTACCCGGATAAGCCCATTGTGCTGCACTGTGATGTGCCCTTCTCCTTCCCCGGCAGCCAACCTGTCGCCTGGATGTTTGCCCCAAATGTGAGTTGCACGTGAGCGTGGAAGGGTGTGAGTAGACATTCTGGGGAGGGCTGGGCACACACACACTCAGCTGTTTGCTTGGTGTGAGGTCTCTCACGGGTACTGCTGCCACCATGTGCTGGAAGTAGCAGCTGTGAAAGCACACACAGGGGGCAGGTCACTCGTGTGTTTGCAGGTCCATGTGTGCACATGTAGAGCCATAAAATTACAGGATGGTTTGGGTTGGAAGGGACCTTAAAGCTCATCTCATTCCACCCCCTGCAATGGGTAGGGACACCTTCCTCTAGACCAGGTTGCTCCAAGCCCCATCCCACCTGGTCTAACTGAACAGGTTATGTTTCTTTAAAAAGGAGCCTATGCATCAGTGAGGGAAAATGTTAAGAGGTGATTTTAGATAATGGGTGACGGGTAAGCTCTGGGTGATGTCCAGGTGTTAGAAAAACAAATTAAAAATTTAGGGCTTTTGGTGCACTTTAGTGTTCTCAGACCTGGGGGGGGGGAAGTTAACAAACCCTGGAAGAGAAATTTACTGTTGAGAACTGAACACCAGGATTGCAGACTTTATAAACCACAAAGACATGTTACATAAACCAGAAATGCCCTATCTGGGAAAAAGATAATTAAAAGACTGAAAATTAGACTAATTAACATGAAAAACAAGAAATCCATAACCAATAGAATAATAATTCATGAAGAGAAGTATATAACATGTAAGCCAATGAACACTAATTCTTCTGTTTGCTAAAATGTATAAATAGTTAAAAGTTTTCATGACTGATGTAAATGTGAAGCGATGCCCTTGTACCTCAGCACTGAATAATGTCGGCTTTCTAACTGATTAGAGAGTTTATCTCCTGGGTTTTGGTGACACTGGGCTTGAACACTTCCAGGAATAGGGCAGCCACAGCTCCTCTGGACAACCTGCACCAGGGCCTCACCACCCCCACAGGGAAGAATTCCTTCCCTCATGTGCAGGAAATGACTTTTGTGTCCACTGTGGTTGTGCATCCCTGTGTGCACATGGGGCACAAGGAGAGTGTGTGGGACAGGAGGTGTGTCCACGTACACTAGCATAAGAAGCATGAAGGGGATATGTCAAGCACATGCAGGACATGGGTACCTTTGTCTGCACACGTGTGCTGTCCCGTGTGCCGGGTGGGCTGTGCTGACGGATCCCCCCCACGCCCCAGCTGCGCACGCAGGACATGTCGCTGTTCGAGGAGCTGAAGGGGAATCCAGAGAACCCCTCCAGCCTGACCGTGGAGGAGCCCGTTCCAGGAACTGTTGCCTGTCGCCTGGGGGAAGTTTCCAAGCCCTTTGTCCGAAAGTTCTTCTACCTCAACGGTGAGCCCAGACACCTGAGTGCCCTGGGGGCAGGGAGCAGAGCGGGGGGGGAGCTGAACCCCAGACACTCCGGTCGGTGGGATGGGGGTGCTTGGGGGTGTGGGCAGGGTGCCAGGACGTATCAGTTCATGGTGAACAGGTGAACTGGAGCAGGTATTCCCTGATCCCTGGCTCCTCTGGGAGCAGTGGGGCATGTGGGTTGGAGCGGGGACCCCCAGACAGTGAGATCTGTGGCTGGGGCAGGTGCTGCAGGGCCCTGTGACCTGAGGTGCCGGTGTCCCCACAGTGTCAGAGAGGAGCGTGGAGGAAGAGAAAGGGCTCCAGGCTATGTTCAGTACTGTGCTGCCCTGGGTCCCCACCGAGACCCCCCGGGCCCCCATACCAACAATGGGGCTGGCACTGGGAGTTGCCTCCATGGCACTTGTGCTGCTGGTGGTGTGAGTATTGCTGACCTGGTAATCTGTACTCTCAAAGTCCCCATGGCTTCTGGGGTCCCTCACAGAGCAGCAAGGGACTCCCAAACCCCACTGGATTCTCAGTCGCTTGGGATTCCCTCCAAGTGGGAGGGGATCCAGGTGTCCAAGGGTGGGCATAGACTGCCAGGACTCCTAAACTCACAGGGCCCTCCATGTCCCCTGGGACTCCCATTTTTCTCTGGCCCATTCCAGGATCTCCCCCTTGCACCCAGGATCATTCCAGGCTGCCTTGCTTCCCACAGATTCCCTAATTGCCCCTGAAAACCTGCAACTTTCCCATGTTTTCCCTAGAACCCCCACTGTCCCTTTGGGTGCCCCAGTTACAGTCAATTGTCCCAGTTGCCCTCAGGGTCCCATTCCTTTACCCTCAGAACCATCAGCTGCTCCAAGGGCCCCCCAGTTGCCCCTTGAGCCCCCCAGATGCCCCATGTGTACCCACTGTCATCCCCACATCCCCTGATGAAAATATAGGGTGTCCTCCCTGCTTCCCCTCTTTCTTCATCCCTCCTTCTGTCTCCCAGGGCCGTGTGGCAATGTGCCCGCCGGAAATCCCGTAGACGTGAACAACAGGGCACCCCAGAGGATTCCCGATCCCTGGATTCACCCTTGGGACCTTAACACATGGATTCATCCCCAAGGACCGACATTTCTGCATTTGGTTTCTTTGTGCTGGTTGTGCAAATAGCAACAGTCTAGAAACAGAAATATAGAGTTCTGAAAATCTGGATTATGCCGGTGATAGAAATCTGGGGTTCTTTGACTTGCAGACAGAAAAACTGGGTACTGGGCAGCGTTTTCCTTTTCATGGGTGGACATTCCAGCTGCAGTTGGAGCTGCAGAGCTATCAGTGCTTGTGATGGTGATGGTGGAGGAGCCTGAGCTGTGGCCCCCAGACTGCAGCCCAGCCTGTCCTGCTGTGTCCTGACCCCAGCAAGGACCTGCTCCTCCTGCAGGTGTCCTCCATTTCCCTCTGTGTGCACCCAGATCTCCTCTGTTTCCCTCATCAAATACTCAGATCTTCTCTGTTCTTTTCAGTGTCTGCTTGGTGCTGACATCTCCCCTCTGGGCACGCTCACATCCCTCTTTTTCATGACAAGTACCCTCAGATTCCATCCATTACCCTCCATTGGTGATCAAATCTCACTGTCCATTCTGTGGGTGCTCAGTTCCTATGGGTACCATGATGATGTCCCTCCCAGCCCTTCTGTGGACCCTTGTTTCCCTCCACTTTCCCTCCATGCACACGTAGGTCCCCTCTGTTCCACTCACGCTCAGATTCCTGTTGCTTGCCCTCCATCCACCTGATTTCATTCCAGTCCTGGGCAGACACTTGCTTTCCTCTGTAGCCATCATCTTGCATGACCAGTCCCCCAAACCCAGTGCCCAGAGGCCACAGCTGTCTCATCTGCCTTACAGAAATCTGTCATCAGGGCCATTCAGCTGCCTTCTTGCAGGTCAGGACTGTGGCCCTCTGGGGAGTTGAGACTTCCTCTGCTTCCCTTAGATGGAAACCCTTCTGCCTGTGTCCTGTGCTCCAGAATGCACCAGCTGCTCCAAACACTGTCACACAACTCCCTGGAAGTGTTGGGGCCACACCCAGAGCCAGGCTGGGCTTGACAGGAGCAGATTAAACAAGAGCCCCTTGACCTGGCAGCGCCTGCTGCAGTGGTGGGAGGCAGGGACAGCCCCGTGTTTGCTCTCCACCTGGTTGGTGACTGTGGCATTCAAGTGTTTGTTCACTGAGCTACACTCTTCAAAGTTTCCAAATATGCTTGTTACCAGGGGAAATTCCATCCAAGTCACTAAGCACTCACAGAAGAGACCATTCCAAGGATTCTTGCTGGCATGGGGATTATTTTCTTTGCAGCTCAGGGACCTGTGCACTCAGAACCACGGGCACCTCCACCTCAGCTGGTATTTTCTGAGGGCACAAAGGAAACCAACCTGATCTCCTCCTCCAGGAGAAAAGGGGGGCGGGACCCACTCAGCCCGCCCACTGCAGGAGGCACTACAAATGCCTCTGTGCAACCGGCTGCTCCAGAGCTCTGTGCTTCAGAGCATTCCCACCTGGAGCCATGGGTGAGTACAGGGCTGGGAAGAGGGGGGGTCCTTGCCAGCAGGGGGGGGGGGCACAGGTAGGGCAGCCCAGCAATAGGGAGAGGCTCCATGCACAGTGATGGGGAGCAGTGGCACCAGTGCCCTCCTTGGAGCACCAGCAGCTTGTCCCCTGCCTTCTGGCTCACCCCAGCCAGGCCCCTGCTCCAGGGGCCAGGAGTGAAACTTGGCTCAAGTTGGTTGTTGAGTGCTTTGTTCCACCCAAAACCACCCCGTGCTTCACTTGCCGGGAGCAGATCAAGGGGGAAAGGCAAGGTTGTCTACCCCTTGGGCAAGCCTTCCAGCTTGCAGGAAGCAGCCTGATGCTGCCCAGCATTCTTGGTGCTCTCCTGCACCTCACAGGGTCGTGTTAACTGCGGTACTGGAGCCATGGGATGTCCAGTCTCTTTGCAGGGAGGGTCCTGTTTCATCTTTTCTCCATCTTGTCCCTTTCTAGCAGCCCAGTGCCTTCTGCTCCTTGCTTCCCTGCTGCTTTTGGCTGCTCCAGGCCTCTCTGTGCATATAGAAACCCTAAACATCTTCAAGAAATCTCCCTCCAATGCTTCGGTGAATGCTCTGAAGAAAACCAGTAGGTAGCATCCCATGGGCATCTGGTGTGGTGTGCTTGTGTACAGCCAGCTCTGGGTGGGAAAAGGCCCTGAACCATCCCTAATCCTGGCCCTGCTCTGGGATGGAGGATGGTGGAGATGTACCTAGTGCAGGCTGCAGTGTGTGTGTATGTGTGTGCACAGTGCAGGCTGGGGGGGGTGGCTGTGTCTGCTTGAAGAGGTCATTTTTCTGCTGTTCCCTCGGTCACAGGCAGGGGCAAGGTCCTCTTCACCTTCCTCCCAGCATGACCCTGTTGTAGTGGCACAATCCCTTTTTCAGGAGACCTAGAGGAGCCCTTTATTGCCCATATTCAGTCTCTTTGCCTCATACCAGCATAGCCTGGTGGGTCTGGGACCTTTCACTGGGGCTTATTCCTGTTGGGGCCCCATATTGAAAAGGAACAGAGGGTCAAGGCCAACCCACTCTCACCTCCAGACCTCTCTAGGCTGGGAGAGCTGATTATCCCCAGGTGCCCTGGCGAGATGTCCCTCTCTCCTGCCCCAGGGTGAGACAAGGTCTTGTCCTGTTGTACCGGCTTTTGTTCAGTCCCCTTCTGTCCTGCTCCAGGTTGGCCCAGGGACTGCAGTGAGGTCCCTGCTGGCAGCTCCAGCGGTGTCTACATCATCCAGCCCACAGGATTGCACCCCATCATGGTGTACTGTGAGATGGGTGGAGATGGGGGCTGGACCGTGATCCAGAGGAACCGTCAGGACACGGATATCACCTGGAACGAGTCCTGGAGCACCTACAAGCACGGCTTTGGGAATGTGCACACCGAGTACTGGCTGGGCACTGAGAACATCCACCAGATCACCAGGCAGAAGGTCTACCAGGTCAGGTTTCTCATCTGGGATGCTTCAAACAACAAGAGGTTTGCAGACTACAACCTGTTCAGCCTGGACGATGAGTCCCAGGGCTACCGGCTGAGGCTGGGAGCACACTCAGGGACAGCAGAGGATGCCATGGATTCAGATAATCCCAGGAAAGTGCACAACAACATGAAGTTCTCCACAAAGGATCGGGACCAGGACACTTACAGAGGGAACTGTGCCTCCCGCTACGGGGGCGGGTGGTGGTACTCGGCGTGTTACTCCGTGCGGCTGAACGTCAAGGGGAGCATCACGTGGGGCAGGCTGTGCAAGGGGAACTGCAAAGCCTCTGCCATCCTCATCAAGCCAGCTCCCTACCACTAGAACTCCTTCCCTCTTCTGTCCCCCCTGGGCACATGGCCAGGCCAGTGCCCTGCTGGGGCCCGTTTGATGACGGGGGCTGGGGGTGAGTAGGGTTGTTCCTCTGTATCAAGAGCGGCTTTGTTTTCCTCTTATCCTGAAAACTAGCAAAGTTCCCTGCTCTGTCTCTGGCCATTCACCTACGATGGGTTTTGGGGGATCGTTATTAGCACACATGTTTATTAACACTGCAGTGTCCAAGCATTTTCCTTCTGGGGACAAAACTGTGCTCAGAAACTTAAAATCCTCCTGGTCCAGCAAGGTCTTATTCTCTTTCTGCTTTGTGGGTATAAATGTTTTCAGTGGAAAATAATCCATCACTAGCTAACCTGACCTACACTGCACTGAGCCCAGGGCAGGCCGTATCTGCACCACAACCCTGCTGCAGTCTGTATCCATCCTGCCAAATAAAATCACTTTCAGATCTGCATAGGTGTCCTTCATTTGTTTGGGAACTCCTTGCAACTGCTCCCAGTTTCCTACCAGGAGCAGACCTGAGGCTCCTGGTGCAGCAGGAAACTATTTTCAAAGGGGAATTTTTTCATAAGACTCAGGCGAGGAATTAAAGACAAAACTTTCACTTAATGAAGAGGGTTGGATTCCAAGGTGGGGATCTTCCAAAAAGGGAATGCAGTAGCACGTGGTCAGTAGCAAGCACTGAGGGTGGGAGGGAAGCATCAGGTCAGTTCAGCCCTGCCAGCCATGACCTGGAGCTCACCAGAGGCCAGGCCAGCATCATCCTGCCTTATTAACCTTGTGAACAGTGGGAGGGAAATGGGAGAGTGAACAGGCAAGAAAGGAAGAACAGCACTGCAAGGCCACACAGCAGCACATGGTCAGTATTTCTGGGCAGGTGTAAGATCCAAGCCTGACGTGGCAGGGATCCCACAGTTTCAAGG
The DNA here is from genome assembly GCF_003984885.1 of Neopelma chrysocephalum. Classification (NCBI taxonomy): domain Eukaryota; kingdom Metazoa; phylum Chordata; class Aves; order Passeriformes; family Pipridae; genus Neopelma; species Neopelma chrysocephalum. The sequence continues at coordinate 13,345 of NW_020897886.1, forward strand.
TTTTGGATCAGCTTGGGTCTGTATGGGCTTGCTCCAGTGTGGTGATATCTCCATGCACTGGACAGCTCAGCAGTGGACATGGTGCCTGTGATGTGGTCTCCCAGTACTGAGTAGAGGGAGTCTCCCAGTGCTGGGAGATGTCTTGCTGGCTACCCTCTTGCTAACAGAGCCCGGGAATGCAGCTCAGCGTCACTCAGGGTCAGAGTACTGTTTACCAGCAGCCCAAAGCCCTTCTGTCCAGCCTCTCCCCTCACATTAGGTTGTACATCCAGGCTGGAGCACCAATAACTTTTTAAACCAGCAGACATATCTCTCAGTCCAGAAATGTTACTCTCAAGTCAGCTCCAACTGGGAAGCCTTTCTCAACCAGCAGCACCCTCACATACCTCCATCTCCCCATGCAGCAGTGCTGCCTGCTCTCAAGTGCCACCAGGGCAGCCAAGGAATGCTCCTCAGGAACTCCATAGCTCCTCAGGAACACAGCACTGCCCATAGCTCTGCAGGGTGTCCTGGAACTTGGGTCACAGACCTTGCTTGGCTCCAGAGCCCCATGTTGTTCAGCATTCCCAGCCACAAACCTTGCTCAGCTTTTCTCCCAAAGACTGGGGAGAGGAACCATGGGTTCTTTCAAGCCCGAAGTTAAAACTTCCCTCCATTCCAAGGGAGCTCCATAGACACATTCCCCCTTTGCCACAGGGTGGGACTGACTGACACACATCGCTCACACCCTCAGGGGAGCCCACTGCCCTCTGCACACTCCAAGCTGTGGTGGTTTCTTCCCTTTCCCAGCACAGAGCAACCACCCAGCCATGGACAGTGGCAAACTGTGAGTGAGGGGTTTGCAAGGTATGGGCTTTGCTGGTCCTGTTGACTAATTGTAGCCTTACAGCCACAGTCCAGTGCTCAATGACTGGAACAAATAAATTGGAAGGAATATTGCCTAACACAGTTTAATTTCCCCCAGGTCTGCCTCCCTGAAGGCTGGACAGAGAGATCCCCCCACACCTGTGTGCAGGTAGACACGAGGCAGCACAGTCTGGCTCCAGGGTTTATTGCAGCTGATTCCTCCCACCGTGGGTAGCAGAGCTGTAGGGGGAGTGAGGCCCGGGGAGGGAGCGGGGCCTGAGCAAAGCGGGGTCCACCGACTGCGGGGGCAGGGAACTGGCACCGTGTCCCCCTCCCCAGGACGGGGGCCGGCGCACCCACCCCAAACCAGTGCCTGTGCCCCAGTGCCAGCCAGCACCGCAACACTGGGCGGAGCTGCCCGTGTGCCCAGGGTTCCAGGCCATGGCTCCTGGGCCCCAGAGCTGCTGTGTTTCAGCTGGTGAGGGTGCAGGAGCTGCGAGCAGAGCAGGACGTGCACTGGGACTTGCAGGGGACAGTGGGCAGGCATGGGAACGGGGCACTGAGTTGGGGATGGTGGCACCCCCCCACTGCCGGGGTTCTGGGCACTGCAGCAGGGTCAGCACACGTCTGTGGGTTTGACCAGGATGAGGGAGGATGCGCAGTCACCGCTGTCGCAGAATCCTGGCCAAACGATGTAGTTTTTGGCATTGAGCAGGACGTTCTGGCACCTGTTGTACCACCACCCGCCGTAGCTCTTGGCGCAGTTCCCACTGTACTGGTCCTGGTCCTTGTCGACCGTGCTGAACTTCATGTTGTCGTGAATGCCCCCCTTCTTGGGGTGGTAGAGGGTCAGGTAGTCGTCCCCATCGCCAGAATGCCGGCCCAGCCTCAGTGGGTACCCGCTGTCCTCGCTCTCCACCCTGAAGATGTCGTACTCGGCGAAGTGGGTGGTGTTGGTTTTGTCCCGCACGACAAAGCGCACCTTGTAGGTGCCCTGCTGGGTCAGCAGGTGCAGGTACTCGGTGCCCAGCCAGTAATCGGCGTGCACGTTCCCAAAGCCGTACTTGTAGGTGGTCCAGGATTGCTTCCAGTTGAGCTCAGTGTCATGAGAGTTTCTCTGGACAACAGTCCAGCCCTTGCCTTCGGTGTCCATGTCGCACCAGACCACGCGCGGGGGGGACCGAGCCGGCTGGATGACGTACACCCCGCTGGGGCTGTTCTTGCGGAGGCGGCTGCAGTCTGGGGGGAACCCTGAGGCTGCGGCAGCAAACACGGGTTGAGGTGGGAGAGAGAAGGATCATGAGTCTGTCAGGGCAACGAGGTGCTCCTGTAGGGCAGTGAGAACTCAGGACAAAAAGGGGTAGTTCTGCCTGTGGCTTTTTCATTGGCTCATCCTTGGGGAACCCAGAAAGTCTCTCTAAGCCAGTGACCTCTGTAAGAGCCCTGGAATCTATTTCTCATGGTTTGCTGTTTCATTTGGAGCCTTCATTGGACATCATTGGCATCTGGCCAAGGAAAGAAGGAGAAAAAATCTTCCAGATGCCAGTGATGTCCTTCAAGTATATCTGGCCCACACACAACATCCTTGAAATATTGAGACGCAGCTCTTGCAAGGACCAGAAGTGTCCAAAATGCTCCACTGGATGGCGATATGTAATGCGAATTTATGTTATCCCTGGGGGTCATGGTATTGAAAAAGAAGGCTTAGTTCTGCCGTGGTCTCATAGGGATCTCTTCTCCCAGCTTGTTACAGTTCATCTAATCTGTCATGGCTTACTGGACAAACTACTTTACTATCTAATTTGTTTTTCTTGGTTTGTGTCTGATAGGAGACAATTTGCCATGGGTAATTCCAATTCAATCCCTGAAAATCTGTTTTACTCAGACACTCGGGTCTTGCAGGAACTGTAACCCTCCCTTGCAGGGAGTAAGGGAATGCTCCTCATCCAAGAAGAGCAAAACAAAAAAACAAATAGCTGGGAGGATCTCTCCTAGAACTGAGGTTCACAGTCATGGCAGAGCAATCCTGCCAAGGTGTTTGGGCAGGAACCTGTTGGTTTCAGCACAGAGCCACCAAAGGGGTGAAGGTGGCTTGGCAGGAGTCAGGCTGTACAAGCCATGGCCCCGAGGGTTGTGTGTGTGAGGGGTTCCTGTGCTGTGCATCCCCCTGGGTGTTTGCTGGCCTTCCCTAGCACATTGCAGACCCAAGAGCTGAGCCAGGGAGACCCCGTCCTGCTCTGTCCCTCGGTGCCCAGCCCGCATCCCCCACTGACCCCTACTCACCACTCCGGGGGCTGGCAGTGGGTACGGCTGGGCCGGCATTGGCACAGAGGAGAAGCATCGCCACCACGGTGGGCAGGAGGACAAGGTCCCGGTGGAGCTGGTGTGTCCCAGCCTGGAGCCCTGGGGAGGAAAGTGCCCATCACCGCCAGGATCCCTGGGCAGCCCCCGGGATGCTCAGAGCAGGGAAGGCAGAGCCAGGGCTCAGTCAGGAGCAAGAGGCTCCCAGGGTGGTGGGAACTGCAGCTCCAGGGCAGGCTCTGCCCTGCAGGGTTGAAGGAAGGTGGGAAATGGCTCTGTCACCTCCTGATCAGCCCCTTTCCTACACCACATGGCAACCTGCAATTTGTTCTCGGAACCTACGGCCCAAGAGAGGGCAATGACACAGGTGGATCAGTAGCTTGCCAGGTGGGGAGGAATCACAAGAAACAGCTCTTTTTGGAGTAATCATGCTTATTTCTTTTATTTAAGCCCCTCCAGCCAAACCACAGATAGAAGGAAACTAAGCCAAAGGATGGGTCCTAACTGCCCAGGTACCAGCTCCCAAGAAGACAGGAGAAGTCTCCTGGGCCTAAACCCAAACCCTCTGTGCTGACCACCAGCACCCCTCGACATCCTGCACTCTCTCGGCTCCTGGGGGAGATGCCACCATGCCTGGGGCAGGATCCCTGTGCAGCCACACGTGCCACATGCATTGGTTGGGAAGGGAAAGGACCAAGGTGAAACCTAGGTCTCCACCTTAACCTCCATGGGAACACATGGCACAGGTACCCCATGGCAGGCACAGGCTGGCACCAAGCATGTGTGTTGTTTGGTGCTTTGGTCTGGCATCCCTCCTGCTCCCAGCGTGCTGGTGTCCTGCTCATCATCTCTGTGCCTTTGCATACTCACCCCGTCAGGTCTCGTTTGAGCCCAGCACCACACAGGAGTGAGGTGTCCCTGGGCAGGTCACTCACCCATCACGACAGCACGGCTGCGCAGAGAGCAGGAACCCGGCGGTGCACCCTCCCATGCCGAGCTGTCCACGCCGACTTTATAGGCCCTGCACACACCCACGTGTGTTCACACTCATCAGCTGTAGAGGCACTTGCAGATTGTGACTCGAGCAGTTTCCAGATCCCATGACAGCAGAGCTGAGGGGAGGGGAGCTGCCCTTCCAGCCAGAGAGGTACAGAATAGCCCCCTGCATGCTGAGGGATTTCAGTTATTGACTGTCCCTACACAAACACTACATGTGAATTGCCCTCCTGGAGCAAATTCTGGAGAGCCGGGATCAAAGTGAAGTGGAGAGACCCAGCTGTTTGAGGACATACACACAGAAACCAGCAAAGGAGGAGAGGTCTCCTGTGTGCCCAGTCCCAAAGGTGACTTTGGAAAGGTGGGGACAGGTCCTCGAGAGAGGTGCCAGCTTGCTAAGTCTCTGCTGGCAGGTTTCAGGATCAGCACTGGGCTGGAGCCGCTGTCCAGCAGCCAGAGCCATTGTAGACACAGTGTTCCCTGGCACCCCAGTCTGTGTGCTCTGAGCAAGAGCTCCACGTAACAAACAGGTGCCTGTGGGTCCCTTTGCCACTCTCCTTCCCAGTCCCTATCTATGGCCTGGTGAGACCCTGCAGATCCACCCCCAGCCCCAGAAACGTCAACCTGGAGTTGTGCTGTCTATGGTAGCAAAATGCTCTCAGGACAGACACTTTGGGGGGGCTGTTGTTCATACCAGGAGGTTCAAGCAGCTCCATCACCTTGTCAAATTTAAGAGGATAAAGATGTGCCCCTTCTACTTTCTTCTCCTGTGTTGTTTCTGACCAGATGTCTTCTTCTGGCACAGCTCCACACTCACTGTTCACAGCAAGTTGAGCTCAAGATGAAACTCCCACCAAAATTTCTGTACTGTGGGAGCCCACATCAAGCAGTGCCACTTGCAGGTCTTGATGGACAGCAGCATCCAGACCTCTCCAAGGTAAGACATCCCTGGTAAGGAATTCCTGGATGGACAGGACAAGAGAAAGTGGCTTCAAGTTGCATCAAGGGAGGTTTAGATTGGATATTAGGAAAATTTCTTCATGGAGAGGGTTGTCAAGCATCGGAACAAGTTGCCCAGAGCAGTGGTGGAGTCACCACCCCTGGAAGCATTCAAAAAACGTGTGGATGTGGCATTTGAGGACATGGCTTAGTGGTGAATATGGTGCTGCTGGGTTGATATTTGGACTTAATGATCTTAGAGGTCTTTTCCACCTTAACAATTCTGTGATCCTGTGATCAACTTCCATCTGAACCCTTCGATGTCACCCCTGCTTGATTGATGGGAGGCTGGGAGTCCTTGTCCACAGTCTCATTTAGTTTGGGAGAATGATAAAATCTTATAGAGTTTATGGAGGGAGAAGGGCCCAAGCTGCTCAGGGAAGAACCCTTTCTGGGGGACAGGGGAAGTGGGGGACTTAAGGGCTCCCATGGGCTTCCCCAAAGCTAATACAGCACCTCGGGGTGCCTGTGCCAGAGCTCACAGGCCAGCTGCTGCAGGGCAGCCACCTCTGGGATCACAGCTGGCAGCAGGAACACAGGCCCCACAGGAGTTGGACTCAGTGATCCTGATGAGTCCCTTCCAACACAGCATATTCTATGATTCTATGGAGAGGAAGTCAAAGCAGTGGCCAAAGCAGCAATGAATGGCTTGAATGGGCTGTTTGGGGTCACACCTGGGTCAGTTGTAATGTCAAGGAATGGAGGTCCCACAACTTCTCTTTGGGTTTTTTCAGTTTTTGAATACCCTTGGGCTGATTTTATATATATATATATATATATATATATATATATATAAAATTTCCTCCTGTCCCTTATGTCTGTTGACTCTCATCCTCCCCTGTGCACCTCCACGGAGAGTCATAGATGGGTGGTAGATTAATTTAGGTTGGAAGGGACTTCTGGAAGTCATCGAGTCCAGTCCCTGCTCAATCAGGTCCTTGTCCAGTCAAGTCTTGAACACCTCTAAGGACAGAAATCTCACAGCCTCTCTCTGGCCACCTGTTCCAATATTTGACCAACTTCATGTTAAAGAAAGTGTCTATTTCTAAATGGACTTTCCATGTTCTGACTTAGATCCATTGCTTCTTATCTCACCACTGTGGACCTCCTTGAACAGCCCAGCTCCCTGTTCTCTGTGTCCTCCCATGAGATGATTGCCATCAGCAATAGGACCTCTCCAGTGCCTGCTCTTCTCCAGGTGGAACAAGCCCAGTTCTCTCCAATTCTGAAACATCCTGAACTCCATGCTTCCAGCCAGTCTGGTGGCCTCCAGGCTGGTGGGTCCAGTCTGTTTCTTGCAATGAGGGGTCCAAAATAAGACACAGTGCTCTGAGGAGCCTGACTCCACCTGCTCCTCACCCTCCTGCCCAGGTAGCTGTAGGCATCCACAAGATCCCACCTCAGCCTTCCCTTCTCCGGGCTGGACAAGCCCGTCTTTCTCAGCCTCTCCACGTGTGCTCCTGCCTCAACTGTCCTGGGGCTCTTAGTTGGATCCTTCTGGAGCTGAGGCCACTGCTCTGCAGGAGGGACTCTCACACAGGACACAGCATTCCACCTGCTGTCTCACCCATGGAAAGGAATAATCCCTTCCCTCACCCTCCTGGGTGCATTTTTCCAGATGCAGCCTGGGATGAAGCCACAAACAGATCTGTGGTTCTTTCAGTACTAAACATTGATCAAGGCCAGGTTGGATGGGGCTTGGAGCAACCTGATCTAGTGGAAGGTGCCCCTGCCCATGGCAGAGGAGTGGAATGAGATGGTATTTAAGGTCTCTTCCAACCCAAACCATTCCAGGATTCTGTGATTTTATGAAACTTACACTGAACAGGAGCTGGGCCCCAGGATATAGCTGGGAGTTTGGAGAAATCCCCTCTGTGGCCTTTCTCCTGCCTGCTTTGCACACCCTAATCCCAACATAGGCCTCCTGGAAAAGGTGCCTGGGGGCTGGCTGTTGTTGGAGAAGCCCTGCTGAGGGTCTCTGCCTGGCCTTGCTTGTACCTGCTGTTGGGGAGCAGCACAGCAGGGCAGCCACAGGAGTGTCCATGGCCGGGTGGCCACACTGCGGGGACACAGCCTGTGACAAAATTCCAGCCCACTCTGCCGCAGGCTCTGGCTGTCCAGCCCAAGTTGGATGCTGGGGCATAGGAATCTTCATAACTCAGAACAGCATGGGCATCAACCCCTGGGGAAAAAAGGAGGTCTGGCGTTTTCTGTGAGACATCCACAGTGTGGGCACTCCTAGAGCAGAGAGGGGCTTGAAGTGAGACCATTTTACATCAGCGTCACGTCACCATGCCCAGAAGTCCAACTCGTGATCGTGCCGGGGGACCACGGTGTGAGTTGTGCAAGGGGCAGCACAGTGGGGGGCAGGAGGCAGCTGGAGTGGCACTTTCTGAAGTTCGGGGCACAGTTTCCCAGGAACACTGGAGTACCTCTTCCCTGAAGGGTCTGTGGGGTCCCCAGGGGCTGTTGAGCTCAGTGCCGGCTCTGGAGAGAGCGATTTACGTCTGATGTTTGATTTCCATCCAGAAGGGGAATGTCATCCAAGTATTTACTTAGCAGTTAAACTGTGTGGAGGTGCCCCAAGAATGTCGTTCCCTGGGGAAACCCTGCCAAGGCAGGGGGGCAGCAGGGTGCTGTAAATTGTGGTTATTTTAAGACCTTTGCTTATGGGCACCGAATTATTTGCTTTGCCTCTGAAGAAAGCTCTTCACCTGTGTGAGACGCAGGCTTCATTGTGTGAGGACTGATCACTTGATGGTGGAGAGCAAATAAGCCCTAAGCCACTGGTCTTGTTGCCAAGCAGAGGACAAGTGTTGTGGTTTGGGTCTCGTGCCTCCACCCCCTTGCCTGATCAGCCCTATAACTTTCAGGCTGGACACCCCTCCAACCAGGCCAAAACCACCTGGCTCTGTGCTCCGCAGGGTCCCCGCAGAGACGACATGGGTGAGTGTGGGGTGGGATGGGGTGGAGTGGGATGGGATGAGATGGGATGGGATGGGATGGGATGGGATGGGATGGCGCCTCTGCATGTGGCTGTGGGTCACAGAGTACCCCAGCACTTTGTCTGCTGCAGGGTCCCTCCTCCCCACACCCTGAACATCCCAGTGCCGAGTCCACCACCTTGTCTGAGCCCGCTGTGCCTTGGGTTGGGAACTGGGGCAGGAGCCTGCATGCTCTGCTATTTCAAGGCTGTATCAGTGTAGCTCTGGAGTGCCAGAAAGCCCATTTTACAAGCAATTTTCAGTTCTCTGAGGAAAGTGTGAAGTATTCTAGACTAGAAAATGGATGCTCCACTCTTTAGGAATAATGGTAAATTTTCTGTTATTTTACTTAAGTTTAATATTGCAAAAAGTGTGCTGGTTTCCCCTGCTGCTCTGAACAAGAACAGACCAGAGCAGCTGGCCACATATGGAAATTTTAAAGTAGCCACATAACTGACATAACCACACAAAAGGCATAATTTTCCCCAGCCAGGCTGCAATTCCTGAAGGTCTGTGCTGCCCCTCTCTGTCTGCTGCTTGCACACACACAGCCCTGCCTGGGGCTTGTTCCCACCCAGACACCCGGGGTCTTACTGCCCACAGCCCCAGGGCAGTCCCAGCTCAGACAAGGTGAGTGTGTCATGGGAGTGTGATGGGAGCTGGCAAGAAAGGGGATTCCTCCCTCCATGCTCACCCTGCTTGTTATCTCCAGCCTCCAGTCTTGGGTTTTACGGGGATTTCTGATTACAGGACAGGCACTGTGGGTTTGGACAAGGTTTTGGCACTTTTTCTGTCTCAAAAACCACCTCAGCAGTGCCACCACTAGTGACTCCTGGTAATGAGTAGGGTGTCTCTCATAAATGAGCTGATCTACATGGGGCTCGTGACTCCAAGAGGGAGCTCTACACAGGAAGAGTTTTATTTTCCTATTTTACTCGGCAAGTAAAGGAATCCAATGTGATTCATGGCTCTCTAATGGAAGAGTTATGATCTCTTTCTTCTTTTTCCAATCTCTTCCCATTTCAGCTACCCAGTGCCTTTGTCTTCTGCTTCTTACCTGCCTGCTGGCCCTGGCAGCATCTTTTCCTGACCTTGACATAAGAAACTTGTACCTCCTCAATGGCACGATGGACGACATTATGAATGCTCCTCCAGAGTCCCCCCAGCCTGGTAAGTGTCCAGTACAACAGGAAGAGGCAAATAAGGTCCTGATCAGTCAGATCCTACACAGAGCTCCTCACAGGATCCCAGGAGAAGGGGCAGGTTTGGTCCCGTTGGCAGCAAGACCAAGACAAGGGTCACGGGCTCTTCCTTGGAGAAACAGGGTTAAAGATGTTCATAGTGTGTTTTAAGGACAGGGAGAATGGTCCCCACCTCTGGAAAACATGAGGTCAGTGGAGAACTCAATTCAAGGGAGACCTCAATACAAAGAGGAACTAAATGAAGTTAATACAAAGAGTCCAAGCAGGGGCACTGGTGGTGGTGGCAACCTGGTGGCAGTGGTGAGCTGGTGGTGGCACAGAGTAACCTGCAGATGCCAGGGTATGTTGGAGCAATGAGAAAGCCTTCAAGAAATGCTCCTGGAAAAAAAAACAGGGGCTGTGGATGGAACATGGCACAACAGAAAGTGCTGGTTCCCTTCCAAGGGAGAAGGATGAATTCCTGGCAGAAGAGCTCAAAGTCCAGGTGTTTGGTGCTGGTTTCACATCAGCTGTCAGGAAACTGCCAACACAGGGAGCCTCGTGACTGAGACAAGAGCCTGGGCTTCATCAGGAACTGCAAGTCTGAGGAGAGAAAGAAAATGTGCTCTGGACTGCACAGTGCTCTCGGGCACATGGTGTGATTGTGGGGTTGTTCTGTGCAGGGCCAGGAGTTGGACCTGATGACCCTTGTGGGTCCCTTCTAACTTGGGATATTCTGTGATTCTGTGATCTCTCGCTCACGGCACTGGTAGCGTGCTCTGAAAATATCAGCAGCATGAATGCAAGCTGGGTGAGCAGGGAGGCATGCCAGAAAAGACAGGCCAGCATTCCAAGTCTTGACTTGAGGAGGAGTGCATCCAAATGGATGGGGAATGAAGGCAGAGAGGAGCAGGGGCAGACTGTGGCTTGCAAAATGAACATGAGTGAACAGTTTCATATAGCTGCAGTAAAATAAATGCCGTGGTAAGAAAGTCCACCAGACCATGTCACATGAGTGTTTCCCACCCCACACAGGCTCAGGCAGTGGAGAGAGTCAAAAGGAGACAAAAAGAGAGTCAACATCAAAATTTAGAGAGTCAAAAAACTGGCAGGCTGACTGTGTCAGAAGTGGGCTCATACACAGTGTGCAAGAGTCATAAGTTAAACACTTCACAAGGGAGGGGGTAGAACAGCACCAGCTGAACGCAGGGAACAGGTATTTGAGGGTGGCAGGGAGCAGGTATTTGAGGCTGTCAGAGCAGCAGCTGCAGGGTGAGGTGTCTGTTCCGGAGAGGGGACAGGAATGACTTTTGTGATTCCATAAGCCTGTGACTCACTCCTCTCAGTGGATACACAGAAGATGTCCTTGCAAAAGAATTGCATTAACTCACTGAAAACCATCCCCTCTTCCAGCAACACCCTTCAAATTCCATTCTGATCCAGCTGAGCAGAGCCCTCTTCCAGCTCCTGATACCTGCACTAGTTTTCCTGTGTCTGGTCTCACATTTCTTCCCCCTGTAATCCCTCTTCTTCCTGAGTCCCTTCCAAGCTGCTGCTGCTGCACTTTAACAACCATCTTCCCAGTGTCGTTGCCCCTCCTTAGGGTCTTTCCCCCACATAGTGTGCCCAAAAATCCTTTCCACCAGGAAGGCATCTGCCCCACATCACGTAAATTCCCCTAAACTACTGGCTTACTGATATCTGAAATCAGAAAGTTCCTCTGGAATTAGGGACAGCAAGAGAAAACCAGGAATATCATCTGGAGAAGATCATGTTCTCCCAGCAGGCATTTGACATGTCTCCCCTGTTCTGTTAATTTAGATGATGGTGATGGACACGTCCGACAGGCCAGAGACATCGGCCACCACCCGCCGGCAAGTCACGGTGAGTCTCTGCGTCTGCCGGGGAGGTTTCACTGCTGCTGGGCTCACCAACAGCTCTCAGACACTTCATCCATGTCCTACATGTGCACTGGCTCCTCCCAGGAAAAATGTTGGCTTTCTGATGGGCTGCAGAGGAGCCACAGCTCATAACCTCAGGGGACTCTGTTACCAGCCGTGTCCTGGGCTCAGTAGTTGATGAGGACCTTTAGCGTGGGGAATTTTCCAGCTAAAGATCCAAACTGGAAAGTGATGATTCATTACTGGGAGGTGGTGATTGGTAATTTTCCCATTTTCACCACACAGTTGATGAGAAGACTGGGGCTGACTGCGTTACTGAACTGGCTGGGTCAACATCAGCCCATAGGACCAAAGATAGGTCCTATCTGGGTGGGGACAACCAGTGGCAGAGGTACTGGGAGAGGAGCAAGTCCCTTCCCAGGAGCCTGTAGGTGTATTCAGCTGTTTGTTGTATGAGGTGCTGACACTCTGGAGCATGGAAAGGCCATAATCAAATCCAACAAGTCAGGAAGTCTCTACAGAGCTACTTGGGCAAGCCCAGAGAACACTGATGGCTTTGCCCTGTGGAGTTTTCAAGGGCTGATCTAACTGTTAACGATATTGATGTTGTGATCACCGTCTCTCTGGGGTTTCTGAGATTACTGCAAAGGTCTAAAGCCTCTGTGTTGTACCCACAAGTGGCTTTGTCACCCAGATTTGCATTTGTCTGTGGTCATACATCACCTGCATGGCACAGGCAAATCACCACAGCACTGTGAGACTGAACCCAGCCTGGGCAAGGGTCCTTGGGTGATGGCGATGCCTGGCTTGGTCTCACCAGGCCCAGACAGTGTATCCCCATCAGGACATACTGTCTTAGGAAGATGTGAAGCTCAACTCCTACACTGATCAAGTCAAAATTTTTATTTACTCCTGTGAGTGCGTGGCACGAATACAGTGGCAGGAACAGAGCACATGGCAGGAATGTGTGTGCAAAAGGACCTAGGCACAAAAGGAATATCCCACTTTCGGCATGTCATTGTGTGGGATTTAATAACCATCTCTGTTTCCAGCCCCAGGTTGGCCCAAGGACTGCAGCGAGATTCCCCGTGGCAGCCACAGCGGTGTCTACATCATCCAGCCCAAAGGGCTCCACCACCTCGTGGTGTACTGTGAGATGAATGTGACCCACGGGGGCTGGACCGTGATCCAGAGGAACCAGAGAGACACACCAGTCACCTGGGCCGAGTCCTGGAGTACCTACAAGTTTGGCTTTGGGAACGTGCGCACTGAGTACTGGCTGGGCACTGAGTACATCCACCAGATCGCCAAGCAGAAGGTCTACCAGGTCAGGTTTGTTATCCAGGATTCTGCAGACACCATCAGCTTCGCAGACTACAACCTGTTCAGTGTGGAAGACGAGTCCCATGGCTACAGGCTGAGGCTGGGCGCCTACAACGGGACGGCGGGGGATGCCATGACCTCAGACAATCCCAACAACATGCATGACAACATGAAATTCTCCACAAAGGATCGGGACCAGGACACTTACAGTAAGAACTGTGCCTACAGCTACGAGGGCGGGTGGTGGTTCTCGTCGTGTTACTCTGTGAGGCTGAATTACAAGGGTGGTATGACATGGGGCAACCTGTGCAAGGGCAACTGCAAATCCTCCCTTATCCTCATCAAACCAGCTTCATATTGCTAGTGCTTCTTCCTCCTCCTGTCCACACTGGACACTCTGCAAAGGCTCTGAATGGCCAAAGAGCGTGAGCCTCTCTGGAGCAGAGCGAGGAGCCCAAAGATAGCAGGGCTTTAGTAAAATGCCACTTTCCAATCCCCACTCTGAGTGCAGGCTCCCCTCTGCTCAGCTCTGTTCCCCTGTGCTTGCCAGTGATTCCTTGTTATTATGTTCATAATCAAGAATAAAAAAATTAGTTGTGAAATTTGTGGATTCCCCACGTACCTTCCCTGCGGGAGGAAGACACAGCCCTGGAGTGACATCAGAGTTTCCTGCCTCCAGAACTCACAGCAAGCAAAAAAGCTGCATCCCACAAATTTCCATGTACTCTGAGCCTCTCTGCAGTGTCTGGTGAAGCATCCAAATAAATGTGCTTGCTTGAGCTCATTCACCAGTAATGACATCTGTTCTCTGTCTCTGGTGTGCTCCCATGAGACTCGGGAAATCCCATGTCAGGTGGCAGGACGGGAGTCTTGGGATTATCACAGAATCACAGACTGGTTTGGGTTGAAGGGACCTTGAAGCTCATCTCATTCCAACCCCCTTGACATGGGCAGGGACACCTTGCACTAGACCAGGTTGCTCAACCTGGAGGCAGAAAGCCTTGAGTGGTTCTCACAGGAATGGATATAGGAAAATTAAACCCAGTTACAGTGAGATAAAGGCCCTGGGATCTGCACAGGGGGGTTCAGAAGGGACCAGGCACACGGGAGAACTCATCCCACATCATCACCACACTCACAGTCCTGGGTCAGAAGCTGTGGCAACGTCCTGGTGCCAGGGTCCCGCTCCTGCTAGGAGGCTCTGTCTGTCAGGATGTGTTCCTTGCTGCCTGGCTGTCTGCACAGACATACTTTGATCCTCTAGAAACAAGATTTCAAAGTCGTTGGTAAATGTCTGCTGTGAGCGAGAAGCAGTGAACTGAAATAGAAGCAAAGGAGAAGTAGGTTAGATGTTAGAAATGAGGAATTCTCCACTTGAATTAGGAGACACTAATGAGGGCAAAGTTCATAATGGGATCACCATATCCAAGTTTCTGAGACCAATTTAGATGAATTTTTGCCAGGAAAAGTGCAGACTAAAGAGCTAATGCTGTGAGGCTGCAGGACAAGACTGCTACAGCTCCTCCATCCCACAGAGTTCTGGCACTGCCAGGACAGACTGTTGGAGAAGCACTTTGGCTTCACAAACCCCTTCTGGTTTTGTGCTGGGGCAGCACAGTAACAGCCATGAGTTTCACCTTCCAGGGCCAGGGAAAACCTATCCCTGGCCTATCAGCTGTGGAGCCCAGTGCGCACTGGGAGCCATCCAGAGAGGTTTGAGAAATTAGAAAATGCTGAGAGAAATGAGCAGTGGGAGATGTCCCAGCCAAAAAGGACCTGACACTGCTCCAGGGAATGGCCCTCAGCACTGCAGCTGGGGGTGTCTGAGGAAAAAGAAAGCCTGGGGCTACTCCTGGTGGAAGTGCCCCACTGAGAGCCTCCAGCACCAACCACTGAGTCCCCCCAACCAGAGCACAGAGGACTGGTGGGACCTCCATGTACAGCCTGTGCCTGCCTTTCATTGGGCACCACAGCACAGAGAGAGGAGGCACAGGAGAGTTCCAGCATGGATTTGTGTTGTCTGGAAGAGCAGTTCTCCTATGCCAGGAGCACAGGCTGGTAGCAGCAAGGAGAGATGGCTGTTGGAGGGTCCTGGAATTTTTCTTCTAAGTCTCTGAATCACTGCAAACATTTAGTGACCACCGCACCCTGTGGCAGCAGTTCCCAGTCCCAGTGGGGCAGCACTCCCACCTGTGCCCTCCCTGGGGGCCAAAGGGGCTCGAACAGAGCTGCAGTGACAGGGTGTCCCAGTGACAGGGTGTCCCTTGGCTCCCGCCTCTCCAGACCCGCGGGGACAGGTCACCGGGGTGTGTCACAAGACGGGTGAGACCACGGCGGCAGCAGGTGGGATGTGCACAGCAGGGTGCGGGATGTTCACGGCGCGGGGGCGGTGCGAGGCGCGCACAGTGGGGTGCGGGATGCAGGTTGTGCCAAGTGAGGTGCAGAGGGTGCACAGAGGGTGCGCAGAGGGTGCGCAGAGGGTGCGCAGAGGGGAGCAGGGTGCGCGGGGCGGGGTGTAGGATGCAGAACACAGGGTGAGCACAGAGGGCTGCGGGGTGGGCACAGAGAGGTGCGAGGTGGGCACAGCGGATGCAGGATGCGCACAGCAGTGTGCGGGGTGGGCACAGCGGGGTATCGGGTGGGCACAGCGGATTCAGGATGCGCACAGCGGGATGCAGGATGGGCACAGCGGGGTATCGGGTGGGCACAGCGGATGCAGGATGCGCACAGCGGGGTGCAGGGTGGGCACAGCGGGGTGCAGGGTGGGCACAGCGGGGTGCGGTGCGCAGGGTGCGCGGAGCGGGAGCAGTGCCGGTGTCCCCCGGCCGGGGGCGGCGCGGTGCGGAGCGGGAGCGCCTCGCGCTCCGCTGCGGCTCCTTTAAGACCGGCGGGGGCGGCGGGCGCGGGGCGGCGCGCGGGGGGCGCGCGCGGCTCCCGGCGGCGGGGGCGGGGGGGTCCCGGTCCCGATCCCAATCCCGGCCCCGGCCCATGTCCCGGCCCGCGGCGCCTCCCGGCTCCCCGCGCCGCCTCGGTGCGCTGAGCACGGCGCAGCTCCGGGCTCTGCTGCAGGACGAGCCGCGGCTGCAGCGCGCCGCCCGCCTCAGCAGGAAGGTAACGGGGGGCCGGGGAGATCGAGGAGGATCGGGGGGGAACCGTGTCCCGCAGCCGGCGGGGCCGAGCCGTCGCCGCTCGCCCCAGCGGGGCTGTCCCGGTGCGCAAGGTGGAGCCGCCCGCGGCCCGGGCACCGGCGCTGCGGGGCCGGGCATCCCCCGCCCGTCCCGGCCCCGCCGCCCGCTGCCCTTTCCTTGACACCCGTAATCCCGGGGGCTCTGGAGGAGCCGCAGAATCCACCGGCGGGGAGGGGGATTCTTCGCTCGGGCGTCCCGGCTACGGCAGCGCGGGGCTCCTGCGCTGCAGCCTCGGGCCACCAAACCCGCGGCCACCAAACCCCATCCGCTGCCCCCCGCAGCCCCGAGATCTGGGGAGGCCCCGGCCCCTCGCCCGCCTTCCAGCCTGGCCTCGCTCCGCGCAGCCAGGATGAGCCCTGCGCGCTCCCGGCTCCGCTGCGGGAGCGGGCGCAGGTTATTCTGGAATCGCTCTCGGCCCCATTTCAGCGTCTCCCCTGGCCCCCCCAGACAGTGTCTGTGCAGCGAGGGGAGGGTGCGTGGATCCCCCCCGACATCCATGCCGCTGCCGAGCCCTTTTCCTGAAGAGGGGTTGGGCAGCCGGCGCGGGGGTTTTCCGTGCGTAGCCCGGCGCCAGCCTTTGCATCCCCCCGGGATGCTCCAGGCAGAGCAGAGGCATGGAGACAGTGCAGGAAGAGAGGGTTCGCCCCTGGATGGACTCGGACCCCCGCCCAACAGGCTGCTGGATCTGCCTGGTTCTGCCCATTTTTCCCAGTGCTGACACACATCCCACGCTCCCGTCCCCACAGTTCCAGAGTCTGCAGCAGGAGCGGGAGATGTGTTTGGCTTCAAACTGTACCCAGGCCAGGGTGAACCTGTCCCTGCGCCCACGGCTGGAGGACGGGAAGGCTTCCCTGGCCATCAAGTACCAGGAGCTGCGGGAGATCCGAGAGGCATGTTGGGACAAGCAGCAGCGCCTGGGTGAGTGGGGTGCAGCCGATGGGATGGGGCAGAGCCTGGGATGGCCTGTATTAATTAATATGAGGGTCCAGGTGGGCTCAGCATCCTTGAACCTGCCCCAGGGAAATGGTCCAGTCGCGATCAGGAGCAGTGGGGGATGATGCTGCCTGTGACACAGTGAACCCTCGGCTGGGACCAGTTATAGAATCACAGAATGGTTTGGGTTGGAAGGGACCTTAAAGATCATCTCGTTCCACCCTCTGCCATGGGCAGGAACATCTTCCACCAGACCAGGTTGCTCCAAGCCCTGTCCAACCTGGCCTTGGACACTTCCAGGGATGGGGCAGCCACGGCTGCTCTGAGCAGCCGTAGTGCCAAGGGGGGATGCAGGTCTTGGCGTGCAGGTGGCCCCAGGGATGTGTTTGGGAGTGTTTCAGTTCAAGAGAGGGAGGAGCTGATGCTTTGGGATGGGAAAGGTGGCAACCCCAGCAGTGGGGACATCCAGGGGAAGGTTTGCAGCCCCATCCCCTTCTGACACACAGAGGCTTACCTGGAGAAGTGGAGCCCACAGAGCGCCCTGGGCCAGCTCCAAGCCAGGCTCGATGCCTCTGAAGCAGAGTCAGAGGTGAGTCAGCTGAGACCCCTGTGCTGCTGCCCCCTCCTTGCCTGGGCCCTGGACTGCTCTCCATGCCTTCCCACATGCCAGGGTCTGGAGAAGAGTCCAAGGGTCCAGGAGTGTCCCCTCTGTGGTCCTACAGCTGTCTTGGCTTGATATTGTCCCACTGTCCATCCTACAGGTACAGATAGAGCAGTTCCTGGCCCAGGACCTGCCCCTTGAGTCCTTTCTGGAGTCCTTCTGCCAGAGCCGCACACGCTCCCACATCTGCCGGACACAGCTGGAGAAACTGCAGGAGCTGCTGCAGAAGGACCAGGTGCAGAAGGACCAGGTGGGGAGGGACCCTGCGGGCCCCACGAAGTGCCCAGGTGCCCCGGCTAGCCCACCACCAGCCCGCCTTGCCCCGTTACGGAGTGGAGTAGCCCCCAAAGCCTTCGATCTCTCCTACGGCTTTGTGCCCGCCTTCCTCATCCCCTCGGAGGCCGTTGTGCCTTTTCCCGTGCCAGCTGCGCCTCCCAAGCACCATCTCCCAGCCCTGGGACAGCAGCCAGCATCTCCCTGCTCTGAAATCCCCAGCCCAGGCTCTCCCCTGCGCCTCGTCGGACACATCCCCGTGCTCAGCCCCCAGCCCGTCCGCAGGCAGCAGCGGCTGCGACAGCAGCAGCAGGAGCCTCCGCACCGGTAGCAGGGCAGGGATAGGGGATGTCCCTGCTCCTGTGCCTCCACGGGGCTGCACAGGAACACCCTGGCCAGGGAGCATGTGGGGTGGGGGGTGGTGTTGGCACAGCTCTGAGGGGCTGCGGGGTCTGTGGGGCAGACACAGGGGTGGGTGCTCACGGAGGGACGGAGGTGCTTGGCTGGGGGTGGGATGGGGCAGGTGCTGTGGCTGGGGAGGGGGTCCTGTGTTTGGGGAGCTGCCAGGGGGAGGTCTCTGCATCCACAGCAAGAGGAACAGTGAGAGGAGGTGGGGGTGGGTGGCCTTTAGGGATGTGTGTGGGCTTAGTCGGGGGGGGATAGCAGGGAAAAGGGCCCAGGGGCACTGGGTGCCACATGCTTCCTAAATAAAGGCTCTTTCCATGCTCTGTGTTACCCCTTGGCTCTGGCTGTGAACAGCAGGATGGGACAGGCAGGGAGGAAGGGGTTGCAGGGGGAAGCTTGCCGGGCTCAGAGGTGACTGGCAGCCAAGGAGGGTCCTCCAGCCCGAGGAGCCCCCAGGCATCGTGCCTGCTCTTGGCTCAGCTCACCACCACCCCAGGGGAGGTGAGAGCCCCCACAAGGGGTGCAGAGCTCCCCATAAGTGTGTGTTCCCACCAAGAGAGGTGTCAGGGACCAGTTTGGCCCTGCACGGGGTGAAGGCTTCAGGTGACCAGAGATGCCTCGTGCCAGCAGCCAAGCCCTCACCCCAGGGCCAGCTGGGTTCACTCACAGCTTGGCAGCCGCTGGTCCCATCAGCCTGTGCTTGTGCCCACCTTTCTCATCCCCTCAAGGCCATTGTACCCTTTGCCATTCCCCATCTACCTCCCCAGTTCCACTAACCCCCAGTGGAAAAGGTGGCAGGAGGCCTGAGCTCACCCTGTGTCATCCCAGGCTCCTCTGTTGATTTGCTTAATATCACATGATGATGAGACCAGGGAGTAGTATCCCCCATCCAGGGGGGACAGCCCTGGTTCCTCCAGCTGCAGCCTCCTGGGCACCCTGGGTTGTTTGTTCCCTGCTGTGGGATTTCTCCTTGTGCTGTTTTTAGCTTTTGGTTTGGTTTCAGGCTCTTCTCGTGTTCTCAGCCCCTGTCTGGTTGTAGCATTCTTTTCTTCTTTCCCAGTTGCCTGCCCGCCCTGCAGCTTGGCACTGGTACATAAACTGTTTGGAGACCATCCCAAGCAGCAAGAGGCCCTGGCTCAGGCTACAAAGCCCCCCAGAATATGCATCATTAGCTTGCAGTGTCTGATCACCCTCCAGCCCTCATTTGTGGGACTGGGGGAGGTTTAAAAGCAGATAAAAGTCGGATAAATTGGAGACCAGCCACTGTGACTTTATTGGCAGGTGAGGAGATGGTAGTCACTGGAATATGTGGGGTTTCACAGAGCACCTCCTGCTTTCCTGGGTCCCACTAGGCTCAGTTTGGGCTCAGCCTGTCAATGAAAGGCCTGATTATCACAGTCAGGCTCTGTGCTTGCCATATGCCAGGAGGAAGGACCACAGGAGCCAGGAGGAAGGACCACAGGAGGGTGGCAGCCACAGCACAGGAGCTTGATTGGGTCACTGTACCAGTCCCACAGGGGTGACCTAACCAGGGATGTCAGGGGACCAAGCAGGAGCACTTTGGAGGCCAGTTGGTCAGTGTGGGACTGTCTGCAGTGTTTGGAGGGGATGCACAAGCCCACCTGCCCTAGACTACCCTGAGGGGGACAGTGTGGAATGCCCGGAGCTGTGGGTGCAGTGTGGGGACATGGGCCCAAGTGAGGTGTTTGCTCTGAGTGAGAAGGCTTCTCCCTGGGGATGAGGATGCCCACCTGGAAGAGGAAGACCACCTTAGCTCACAGCTCAGGAGAGGACCCTGAGGCAATGGCGTGGGGATATGGTGTGTGCCAGAGCCCAGAGCCAGGCACCTGCAGAGGTAACACTGGTGGGCTGTCACTGCCCTGCCAGGTGGGACAACACATGAGGAGGCAAGCCACCCAAAAACCAGCCAGGCCTCACCAGTGGGTCTCCCAGGCAGTGCTGGGTGGGTCTGTCACCAGCTCCAGGACAAACTTCCCTGGCCCGAGCAGGTACCGAGTCACCTCCAAGGCAGGTCCATGCGTGTGAACCCTCACAGTGAGCAGCTAGGGAGGGTGTGTGTCCCACCAGAGCTGGCACACTAAAAGTGACAGTCCAAGGACCAAGGTGAGCTGGGCTGCCATGGCCCTGGGTGTCCATCTGTCTGTCCCTCCATAGGAGCCCTGCAGCACCCCAGGTACCTGCCCTGCTCTAGGAGTGTGGGCTGGCCCTGGCAGCCCCATGGTCCTGCTGGGCTGGCCACCACCCCACTTCAGGGAGGGGAACCTTGGGGTCCTTTAACCACAGGAGAGCTGCCAAACAAGGTGAGCCCTTGCCCTGGGGAGGTTCCTCCCACCCTGGAGCTGGTCCTGGGCCAGGTGAGTGGCTGGGCCCCCCCACTGGGGTGGTCCTGGCAGGGAGTGTCCCTGCACCCTGGTGCAACCTGTGCCCTTGGGGAACGTGGGGAGTCTGCCTGTCTGCTCCCACCAGCAGCTCCAGCCCCTTTACAGGGAAGTTGGGACTGGGGACAAGGTCCTTCATGGAGCAGGCAGGGATATCAGTTAACAGGCAGTAAGGAGCTGGCAGCAAACAGGGTGACCCTCTGTGCCCCTCCTGCCTGCACAGTGGCTCCCTCTGCCTCTCCCTGTCCCTGCCCAGCAGAGCCACGTCAAGGGGGGGCAAGGTGCCCTTGCTCACCCCAGGGAGGAGGAGGAGGACGGGTTCCCACCAGGTGTGCATGTGCATTAATTTCTGCTGGCCCAGGGAGCAGCCTGGGCCCAGTCCAGCCCCTCTCCAGCTGGTGTGCAGCCAAACCCGGGCAGGAGGCTGGGAGTGCCCCCCCATCCTACCCAAGACTGGCTCTGTGGAAGCCAGGCTGGATAAGGAGCAGCTCCCAGAGCCAGGACAGCTGCGAGAGGAGGGGTGTGTGTGTGTGTGTGTCACCAGGAGACCCCCTAAGCCGCAATCCCTGGGGCAGTGGGGGTGCAAATGGGGTGTAAACCTGGGCTGCAGCTGGGGCCAGCCAGGGATGGGGATGCCAGGGTGTCCCAGCTGGGCCCCCGGGGGCAGGTACTGGGGCTGTTAACCAAGGGAACTCTATTAACAATTAACTCTATTAACAGAGGAGTGGCTGCAGGGGATGTTGCTGAAGGGGGGGGGAGCTGCCCCCCCATCCCCGGGTGCTGCCAGGCGTGGCAGCCCTTCCCTGGGTGGGCAGAGCCACCAGCAGCAGGACTGGAGTGCAGAGGTCTGCCCACAGATCCCAGGGCAGGTGAGGGCTGAGTTTGTCCCAGGGGCTGTCCCCTCAGCCCAGCCCTGCCAGACCAGCCCCTTTGGGGGGAGGCTGATGGCCACCTCTTACTGCTGCTCAGGGCCCTGCTCCCCCAGCCTGCAGCTCCCTGTCCCTGCCCCTCATGCCCCCAGCCCAGCTGGCACCCCCAAAGACCTTCCAGGAGCCAGGTTTAACCCCTTCCTTTCCAACGAGCAGCCCAGCTACTCCAGGAGGAGGGAAGAGACCCTGATGGGGCTCTGTGACCCCACACCCCCAGGCTGCAGCACCCAGCACCCCATATGAGCAGCTCAGCACCCCAAACCTGTGGTTATGGGGACATCAACCCACGAGAACGAGCTGAGGCAGTACTGGGGAGTGGGGTCTGAAATGAGCTTGCAAGGCCTCAGCACTGGGGCTCTTAGGCTTCATCCAGCTTGTCTCAGCTTCCCTGGAACTTTTGATTTCCTTTTGATGTGATAGTATCAAATTACCAAGTGGCCAATTACTCAGATTTAGTTGCTTCCCTTTGGTGTGATGTCTGTTGTGATTCAAGGGTGGGAATGAGCAACATGAAGGAACCCAGAATAACCCTCAGGTGAAAGAGCTGGGTAAAGAAGTCCAGGCCTGACATGGGGTGACAGCTGAGGCCCTACCAGCAACTCACCCCCAGGCAGTTCCTTTTGGTGACACAGAGCTGGCAAAACATGG
>NW_020897886.1:35321-72707 GCF_003984885.1 Neopelma chrysocephalum
CACCCCCAGGCAGTTCCTTTTGGTGACACAGAGCTGGCAAAACATGGTGTCAGGGGCAAGAGGAGCAAAGGACCAGCATCCAGCAGGGATACAGTACATCACTTACCATGAAGGCAGACGAAATGTGGAGCTACAGAGCGATGAAGTGACGGGTAAGATGTGCTAGAAAATGTGTAAAAATGGCTCCAGTGGGCTTGAGAGTGAGGAGGAAGAAGTCCCCTCAGCAAACATCACACTTCTCCCAGCAGAGTCTTCAGGATGCTCCCTGACCTCCCCTTGAGGGCACAGGCCAGGAGGGGCTGTGGACAGCTGCCACTGCAGTCTGATACTGAGTGTTGTAGGGACTGGATATACCCTCAAAAAGAGGCAAAGCCCTCAGCAGACCTGGGAGTGGAAGCTGTTCCCTGCTGTGACCCATGGCTGCCTTGCCCCTAGCTGCAGGAAATCATCCTTTCACAGAAACAACCCTCTGTGGTTCAGTACCCTTAAGGATCCATCCTGGTTCCTGAGGTGTGACAACAGCCAAGGACACAGGCAGTTACAGACCTTCACCCTCTGCTGACCTTCTGACCCTGTACAGCTCACCCAGCCCCTGCCACCACACACTGCTGTCACCATCAGCCCTGCTGCATTTCCCTGGAACACCACACACGCTGTGCTCTCCTGCCTAAAGGGAAGCACCATCAAATCCAGTTGCTCCTTGCACCTCTCCACCAAGGAAACAACCGGGGAATGACAATAATGCAATGAGAGTGTTGACACAAGGAGAGGAAGGGGCAGAACCGTGTGTCTGTGTGTTTGGACCAGGTCCAGCCACTTTGTGCCCAAGCTCCTGACATCCTTCCTGGAGCAGAGGAGCAGTCAGGCCTAACCAGGGCAAAGGTGATACTGGGGAGAAGTTTTAGGGCACCCTGCATGCCATGCTTCCCCAGGGAGGTCACCCTGCCCCACTGACTGCAGGCTGCCCACCCTTCCCAGCACAGGAACCAGCTCCCCATCCTCTTCTTCACCAGCTGCAGTCAGGATGTGAAACACCCGCCTGTCCCCCACCCCTGTTTTCCAGCAAGTGCAAGGAATATTTACCACCCAGAACCACCAACAGAATTATGGCTGGATGTCTTTAATGTTCAAGATACATCACGGTGACCTGAGGAAGAACCAGTAGTAGGAACTGCTCAAACCACCTGTTTGGGTAGGAGCTAGAGAGGTGCTCCCTAGTGCCCACTGCTTCCCATGGACACCTCCAGCTTTTCCAGCCTGGAAAAGAATGTTTTCTGACAAACTTTGTCAGAAGAGCCACCTCTGATCTTTCCAGTGATTTGGTTTACAGCACGACAATGAGCATGAAAACACATCAGCATGTGCCAGAGCCACAACTCTGGAGACTTTCCCTCTGTAACTCATGAACGTTGGGCTCCTGCTTTTCCCACACTGATGCTTCAGTACTGTAATGCCACACAGAGGGATGGATTGACAACCACGAGAGGACCCTGGAAAGCTCTCTCTGCCCCTGGGCTGAATTTATTCCAAGCACGCAGCAACCTCTGGAGTCTGCGGCTGGAAGTGGCACAAGACGCTCCAGAACAGGCAGAGAGCAATCCTAGACAGCAGGACATGGTGTTTCCTGCTGTGCCACCGCCTCAGGCTCTGATCAGGATCACAGAAATCCACAGTGGAAAACACAGGGAATTTCCTTTTAACATTCTTGTGCTGGGACAAAACATGACCCAGGCTCTGGGTTATAAGATAACGAGGGCTGGGCTCCTGCACACCCCACACAAAGTCTTTGGCACACTCAGGTCACTGCTGTGAAGCTTCTCTCCCTCCAGGCAGCAGCAGCACAGCACAGGTGAAACCATCACAACAAGGAGAGAGAGAAGCTTCTGAGAGATCTTCAGTTCTTAAAACACTTCAATATTTAAATAGGCAAGTACTCTCATGTGCAAATGATGCTCAGATATGTGTATAACAGCTAATGGCACTTGGTGCTCCCAGCTGCACCCCTCCCAAAGGCCTCAGAGGGAGGGGCTTGTGCAAAGTTCCTGGCAGGCCCTAGACAGGACAGAGAACTTCAGACATGGAAGTGTTTTGGGGAGCACTTCCAAACAATGTCACACACTGAGCAGGACGTGAGCCACCAGAGACCCAGGTTTCATCCTTCCAGGCCAAGTCTGAAGCCAACACTTCTGTACTCACCACCCTGAGCAGGGTCAGACAAGGGCAGTGATGCAGTTTGGATATCAACATTCCTAAAATCCCACAGAGGTGTAGTACCAGCAGGTGTGACAGCACAGAGGTGGCAGGTCTGGGATTAGCAGAAACTGCAGAGCCACACGTGAGCACGGGTGAGCGCAGCCCTGAACACACACAGCACACACCACCTCTGACAGCCTTTAATCTCTGCTGCAGCTCACAACAGGCACCTGGGGCACACCAAGGTCACACAGTTGTGCCAAAGGAGGGGACACGCCCCAGTCCAACGTCTAGGAGCCATGTTTACCTGGCAGGCCCTGTGTCTGCAGGTGGTATCAGCTGAGGGGGCACATCAGAGCCCGTGGGGCTCTCGTACCACCTCTGCAAGGTCACGCTGGTGACACAGCACAGGCTGTGGAGCAGAGCCCACAGAGGGTATCCAGAGGTCACACCAATGCCACATCCTGTGCCGGCCAGGGGCACTCTGTATCTGAAGGTCACACTGGCAGAGGAGCCAGGTCACAGCCCACGGAGTCCGCTGGTCATGTATCGTCCCTAGAGGTCACATCGGCAGAGTGAAATGTCACAGCCCGACAGCAGACACACGGTGTTTGCCAACTGTAGGTGCAGGGGGCACCCCCAGCCCTCTGCCAAGCCCCCTGGTGAGACCGGGGAGCTGGGGCGCCCCGCTGTCACTTGAGGCCGTAGATGATGGCAACACCCATGAGAAAGATGAGCCCCAGGGACAGGTTGGAGAGAGCCCTGAGGCGCCCCTGCTCCGCGGCCTCCTCCCGGCGGAGGCGCAGCTGCTCCCGCCGCGCCCGCAGCAGCTGCTCCCGCTCCAGCTGCTCCCCGTAGTGCGCTCGGTAGAAGGCGTCGAAGTTGAAGGGCGGCGGGATGGGCCCGGTGCGGGCGGCGGGGGCGCGGGGCGGCGACGGGGCGGCGCTGGCGCCGGGCGGGCGGCCCGCGGGCCGGGGGGCATCGCGCAGCTCCTCGGCGCTGAGCAGCCCGCGGTCGTACTTGCGGCGGAGCGCGGCGCTGCCCAGCACCCGGTAGGCCTCGCTGACGGCGGCGAAGCGCGCGGCGGCGGCCGCGCTGCCGGCGTTGCGGTCGGGGTGGTAGCGGAACGACTGCTCGTAGTACGCCGTCTTGATCTGCGCCGCCGTGGCCGTGCGCGGCACGCCCAGCACCTCGTAGAGGTCGCGGCGCGGTCGCGGGGCCCCGGAGCCGCCGGTGTGCGCGGAGCGGGAGGGCGGCGCCGGCGGCGGCAGCGGCGGGGCCGCGGCGAGGAGGAGCCGCCGCAGCCGCCCGAGCGCCGCCGGCTCCATTGGGGCCTCTCAGCGCCCGCCCGCCGCCGCCATCGTGGCCGCCGCGGCGCGCGGCACTGACGTCACGGGGGGGCACGGCCGGGGGGCGGTGATGTCACTCGGAGGCGTGCCCGGCTGGACGGTGACGTCACGCAGATGCATGACCGGCGAGACGGTGGCGTCACGCGGGATGAGCAGCGAGGTAGTGACGTCACGGAGACGAATAACCAGCTAGGCGGTGACGTCACGCGAAGGCATGAGCAACGAAGCAGTGACGTCAGGCGGCGGCGCGGCGCGCGGCAGTGACGTCACGAGGAGGCGGCAGCATGGCGGGCAGCGGGCGCCGGCCCGAGCACCGCGGGCCCCCCGAGCTGGTGAGCGGCGGGACTGGAGGGGAGGAGCGGGGAGGGAACCGAGCCCTTTCCGGGGCTCCCTCCGGGGTCCCCCCCGGGGTCCTGGGCCTCACCGCCCCCGCCGCTCTCTCGTTGCAGTTCTACGACGAGGCCGAGGCGCGCAAATACACGCAGAAGTACGGCGGGACCGGGGCTGCGGTGCCGGCAGGGGCCCATGGTGGTCCGGGCAGGGGGGTCTCGTCATGGGGCGGACACCGTGGCTGGGGGGAATCGGGCCTGGATCCTGCTGGGGTCGGGAGGGCCCGGCCCTGCCGTGAGGCATTGGCGGGGTGGGAGGGGAGGGCGCGGGAGGGGATCACATCCTGCCATGAGAGGGTGCGAGGGGGTGTCGCTTGTCGCCCGTGCTCTCTCCCTGTCTCGCAGCTCGCGGGTGGTGGAGATCCAGTCGCAGATGTCGGAGCGCGCCGTGGAGCTGCTGGGGCTGCCCGAGGACCGGCCGTGCCTCCTGCTGGACGTGGGGTGAGCGGGGCTCTGCAGTGGCACACACCGAGCGCCTGGGGCCGGGGGGGTGGGAGGGGTGTGTTGTGGTGGGTGTCTCTTGTGAGCTGAAAAAAGGGACAGGCTGCTGCAGCGCTGTGTCTGGCCAGCAGCACCCTCAGACCAGCCCGGTGAACTCTGCGCTTTCCCCGCTCCTCCCTCCAGCTGCGGGTCAGGGCTGAGTGGGGATTACATCTCTGAGGAGGGGCACTACTGGATTGGCATGGACATCAGCCCTGCCATGCTGGGTGAGCAGACCCTCCTCCCCTGGCACACCCACCTCGCCTCAGAGGTCCCTGAAGGCGGGAGCTGGTTGCCTGAACCATACTCTGTTCTCTGCAGATGTGGCTGTGGAGAGGGAGGTGGAAGGAGACCTGCTCCTGGCAGACGTGGGTCACGGCATTCCCTTCAGGCCTGGCATGTTTGACGGCTGTATCAGGTGAGTCTGTGCCCATAACTGAGCTCTCCTGGTGCTCCACAGAACTGCACAGCACATGTGGTGCATGTCTGGTGCATCACAGGTGGGCAGCACTGCCCTTGTCACCTGCTCTTTGCTCCCTGTGCTACTTCGCTCCATCACTCTGGGGCAAACCTCCAAGATTTTGGATGTAGAGGCAGCAGCTCCTGGCAGCTGTTTCTCAAGCACCTTTTGTGCTGGTGAGTTTGGAATTTTGTTGAAGGAAATAAAATTGAGGATATGGTCAGGAGGGCTGAGACCTGCACCAAGGAGGAGAACAAAGTGTGTCTGTAGCGTTGCTCAGCAAGGTCGGTCCCTGGATCAAAGGTTTGGTGGTTGGTTTTGGGATGGAGGGGACAGAAGCACTTTTCTGCTTAGAGAATAGCTCAGGAAGGTGCTGGGAAGGAGCAGGGACTGTCCATTGCTGATCCAAAAGCTCTGGTTTGGATTGCTCATTGGGAAAACCTCCTTGGCCAGGCAAGGGTCACAACTGAGCTCTTGAATTATTATCAGAAGCTGTAGTGATAGGATAAGGAGTGATGGGTCCAAACTGAAGGAGAGGAAATTGAGGTGACATATACAGCAGGAATTCTTCCCTGTGAGGGTGGGGAGGCCCTGGCACAAGTTGCCCAGAGAAGCTGTGGCTGCCCCATCCCTGGAATTGTCCAAGGCCAGGTTGGATGGGGCTTGGAGCAACCTGATCCGGTGGCAGGTGTCCCTGCCCATGACAGGGGCTGGAATGATCTTACTCTCAATGGTCCCTTCCAACCCAAACCATTCCATGATCCCAAGATTTTAGCACCTGGCTTAAAGGGAATGCTTGGTGACGCTTTTGGCCTTGAATAACTACTGCACGTTGTTGGGATTTGGCGTAGTGAGTCTCCAGAGGGGTTTGTGTAACTGCAAAACAGAAGGCAAAGCTACATGAAGGAAATAAAATAATTTCCCTGAGGCCCAGCACATGGTTGATGCTGGAATTCAGCTCAAAGGGAGGTGACAGGCTCTGGGAAGGAACTGATGACTCAGTGTCCTGAGGGGGGTCTTGTTTTGCTCCTCAGTATTTCCGCAGTGCAGTGGCTCTGTAACGCTGACAAGAAATCACACAGCCCCCCCAAACGCCTCTACAGATTCTTCTCCACCCTTTACACTGCCCTGGTAAGTGCCACACTCTCCCTGCCAGGCCTCTCCTGCTCTTACCTCCTTGCTCATGCCTTTTAGCAAGATATTTTAAGTCAGGTGTTTTAAGTAAATGCTGCTCTGAGGCAGGACTGGCAGGAGCACCCACTGCCTTCTGTGATCCCTCTTGGCTCACTGGCTCTGGGAGCCTTGCCATGGAGGTTTTGGGGAGGTGGGAGCTCGTGTGTGGGGCAGGGATGGGGTGACCAGAGGGGTTGTCTGCACTGACACAGGTTTGTGACCAGCTTTATTTCCTGTAGGCCCGAGGATCCCGAGCTGTGCTGCAGCTGTACCCCGAGAACTCAGAGCAGGTACAGGCCATCAGTCAGCGAGGAAGGGGTGTGGGTGCTGTTTGGGGCTCTGAGTGCATCGTGTTCCTCCACATCAGCTCTGTGTCTCTGTCCTTCCTGCCATCTGGAAGGCTCCTTGAGAGCTCAGAGAAATAACCTGTAAGGAGAACACCCTGTGCAATTTCTGTTGCTTTGTAGATTGTCTTGAGCTGAGCCTTAAAATCAAAGAAGGTGGCAGGACACCATCTGAACCTGCTATCCTGGATTTTCTCCTATGTGTCTGGGCTGTAGTCACCAGCACTGCACTGTAACTCCCCAGGACTGGAAAATCCAGCCCAGTATCCCTTTCCAAGAGAGTTAACCCAGAGTAGACTGAGGAGCAGGGAGAACCAAACAAAGGCAGGGAACTGGTGGCTGGATGCATCTGGGGGATGCACAGTCAGCTGTGGTCCTCTCAGAGGTATCCTGGGCATTCCTGAGGGATCACTGCTAATTAATTTTTGCACGTGCTTCTCTTTCTAGTTGGAGCTCATCACAGCCCAAGCCATGAGAGCTGGATTTACTGGGGGAATGGTGGTCGATTACCCAAACAGTGCCAAAGCCAAGAAGTGAGTCCTGGGTCTCTATGGGTGTGGTTGGGCTGAGGCTTGGGTTTAGCAGTGATTTTTCTTTTTTTCTCAAGCTATTCTCTCTCTTATGATAGAGTCCTAGACAGAGGTTACAGCTTAAATCTGATTCTCTTATAAACCATCCCAGTCTTGCTTGGAACTGAGACCCACATGCTGAATCCCACCTTCATGCTCTTTATTCTTGTTCTTTCAGGTTCTTCCTTTGTCTCTTTGTCGGGGCATCTGGCATGTTGCCAAAGGTGAGGAGCTCCAGGAGGCAGCAGAGCTGCTGTCCTGGCTGCTGGGTGATGTGGAAGAGCTGTGGGCAGAGTGGGAGCCAGGTAGCTCTGCATGGGCAGATGTGACTTCATGTATACATTTGCTGCCAGTCACCAAGCCCTTCTCTCATAGAATCATGGAATGGTTTGGCTTGGGAGGGACTTCAGCTCATTCCACCCCCCTGCCATGGGCAGGGACACCTTTCACTATCCCAGGTTGCTCCAAGCCTTGTCCAACCTGGCCTTGGACACTTCCAGGGATGAGGCAGCCACAGCTTCCATGGGCAACCTGTGCCAGGGCCTCACCACCCTCCACAGGGAAGAATTTCTTCCCAGTATCCAATCTAGCCCTGCCTTCTTTCAGTTTAAAACTATTCCCCTGACTTGTGCTTTCTTTGGTACAATTTCTGGAAGACCAGTTTGTTCCTGCTCCACTCCTTCCCTTTGCAAATCCCTGTGTTCCCCTTAATTCCGATGGTATGGCTGTCAGCTGTGTCTGCTCCAGAGGAGAGCACAACTTCCCAGTTTTGCTTTCCAGGGCCTTGGTACAGAGTGTGCTGATGAAGAGTTGCACCAGGCAAAGTTCACCAACGAGAGGTATCGTATGGGGGTGAAGCTGCAGGTTCTCCTCAGCAAGGAGTGGGAAAAGCTGGGTTTTACTGGGGACCACAGCGCTGCTGTGTGAGACGTGACGGGAGGGGAGGGACTGGGAGGACCCTTGGCAGCCCAGTTGGGCACTGCTTTATCTTCCCCAAGGGCCCAGACACAGGGAACAGAACTGGTTAGTTTGGAGGGCTCTGCCATGAGGCTGTTGGTGCTTTCTGTCCAGCACTGGGCTCTCCAGCTGGGATCAGTGGTGTGGAAGTGGGAATATTTACAGGGATGGTGATGCCAAGCATGGAGGCAGGCTGCCTTGCCTGAATCCTGGTGTTCCCTTTTTCCTGTTGTCCAGTTCTTTGCTTGGCTCTGCTTAGCTGTGACCTGAGGGGTTTCTCCTGCTGTCCAGGTCTCCTCCCATGGCAGTGGTGCAGGGAGGAGCCCCTCTTGCAGCCAGTGGGAGAGACAGAGAATAAAAACCAGAGGAAAGTCGTCGTGGCTGCCAGGAGCTTGTGGCTGCCATGTTTTCCTACCTCTTACACTGGTGTTCTCTGTTCACTTAGTCCAAGGGGTACCTGGTCTTGGAGAGCAGTAGCAGTACTGGGAAATTTTTGGGAAGCCAGAGACTTTGCCTTGTTTGGAGTAGGGCAGACAAGGGGAAGGTGGTTGTGCTTGAGTCCGTAATCCCCCGAGATCCCAGAGCCCAGCATGCTGCTGGTGTGTCAGGTATGGCACAGGGGGCCTGCTGCAGTCTGTAAAGGGTTGATATCCCTCAGCTCAGAGCCTGGGCTGGAAGCAACCTTCTTCCCCAGCTTTCTGGAGTTGGACCATTTGGCATCTGCCCCATCTGCTGTCTGAGCTTCTCATCCGGGGCTGGTGGGAGGGGAACTCGCTGCTTTTGTGACCCAGTTCTGGGTGACAATCCTTTGGGGCAGAGAACTGTGCCCCCACACCTCAGTTCCTCTCCAGCTGCTGTCTGCTTTCTCTGTAGGACACGGTTCAAGAACATCAAGGGCAAGTCTGTGAAGAAAAGCCGGGACTGGATCCTGGAGAAGAAGGAGCGTAGACGACGACAGGGAAAGTGAGTTCAGCTGAGGCTGGTCTGGCCTGCTGTCACCTGTCCAAACTCCTGCCCCAACCCCTCTCCCTTCCCCTCCCAGGTGACCTGTGGGTGGTGCTGAGCTGCTCCCTGCTTTTCCCCACAGGGAGGTGCGAGCAGACACGAAATACACGGGTCGGAAGCGCCGCCCTCGCTTCTGAATTGCTCTGGACGCCGCTGCTGTGGAAGGTGGCATGTGGGTGCCTCCAGCGAGCCTCCTGTGGATGGCACAGGTGGGCACTCCACGCCTGGAACTTGCTGGGACACGTCATTGTGGCTCTTGATGGTGTAAACTGGCTCAGGTGCTGCCCAACAGCCAACTGCAAAGCTTCCAGCCCTGCTTGCCTGCTGAAGGTGGAGTGGCAGACAGTGCTCTGGCCACTTGGTGTCTGCGATGCTGTCACTTACCTTCCTGAGTGCAGCAAGCCAGCTGAGCTCCAGGTCAGCCAGGACATGATATCCAGCCTCCTCACTAAAGAGTCAACGAGTTGGAGGTGTTTGGTCTCCTGTGTCCTGCTTCTGTGCTGGGGAGTACTGAGGTGGGAATATGGCACCTAGTTCCCTGCCAGCTTCCCCTCTGCAGGCAGGGAGTCAGGCACTGTAAAGCTGTGGATCCCATGAGGGCAAAGCTTCCTCCTAGCAGAAGTGTTATTCCTGGGGGCATTGCTCCCGAGGGTGCTTGGCATCCTGTTTGCTTTAATGCTCCCAGGGTACTGGGGCTGGCTGTACCCCGTCACCTCTTCCCTTCCCCTGAAACAGAAAGGTGCCAGCCAGAGCTTTACAGTTACAAATGTTTATTCTACATAAAAATTCCACAAAATGGGAAGCTGTTTTGCACCCAAAGCTTTTGGAGAAGAAAGGGAGGCTAGCAGGGAGGGAAAAGGGGGAAGGAGAAAAGAGGCAACATACAGTGTCATCCAGCCCAGTGAGACAGAGCAAGCCAGGGTCAAGATCCACATAGAAAACAAGGACACTTAGCTCACAGTACAGCAACAGTACAACTCCACGGGGGGCTCGGAAAGCCTTCAAGTACATTAATTACAAAAAAAACCAATCCCCAGTTCGAGTGCAAGCTGTGCGTGCCCCACACTGCTCGTGGAATACTGCATCGACACGCTCCCGGCGCGGGGAGGGCAGGTGGCACTTGGAACAGAGGTGGTGGAACCCAAAGGACAAGCGGGCGGAGGTTGGGGGCTGGAAAGAAAAAAGTGAAATGTCTTCCCAAAGCACAACCACACTTGGTGATTTGGTCTGTACATGCAACAACAGGTAGGTAAAAAGGAACTGAACGGGGCTTCCCGTAGTGCAGGGGTAATTATTGCACCAAAACACCCTCCCCTCACAGCGAGGACAGTGTGAGCCTGCCTGTGGGGCAGCAGTGGCAGCCTGCTCCTCGCCTCCCTCGCCTCGGAGCCTGGCTGTGCCACGGCCTGCAGGATCCCAGCAAAGTGCCTGCGGCCCAGACTGGCCCCGCCCGGCTCCTGCTGCTGGGGGGCTGCTGGCAGTGGTGGTGCCAACAAGGAAGGAGCAAGGGCCAGAATTCCTCTTGTGCCTTGACAGGGGTGCCACAGCCCTGATGTCAGGTGAGCATGTGCCACAAAAGCCGCTGCTTGGAAGAAAAACAAAAGTCACCTTGTGCTAGCAGTGGGCATAGCTGCAGGGCGGGAGCTTGCGAGGAGGATTTTCCTGCCTGCCCAGTGTTATTGCTTCCCGGAGGAGGGGCCCGAGGCTCTCGCTGGCCCGGCAGAGCGAGCGCAGGCGGCCGTGGCAGGGAGCTGCATGGGGGCAGGAGCACGGGCACTCAGCATTGCCTCCAGCTCCCTTGCCTGCAGCCAGACATGTCCCCCCAGAGCAGGGACCTTGCCCGTGCCTCCCTCCTGCCCCTGCCTGCGCTGTCCCGGTGCCCCAAGCCCTTCGGCCCACGCAGGCTGCAGTGCTGGAGCTCACATCCATTGGTGCAGGACCGTGAAAGGGGGCTCTGGCCTTGGATGTTCCCGTGGCCGCACCCCAAGGGGCTTGGGCTGGGCAGTGTGGGGGACCAGGCTGGACTCGCTTCCCAAGGGCGGCTGGATGCAACCAGGAGCTGTACAGTGGGACCTCGGGTGACAGTGGCAGGGAAGGAGCCGTGTCAGGGCTGCTGCTGGGCAGGGCTGGCCCTGGGGGACGCAGTGCTGTGTGGTTACAGCCACTGCCTTCCCCTCGCACCCATGGGCACCACACAACCAGTGCCTGAGCCACAGCACCCCGCCAGCTGCTGGAGCAGCCCTGCCCCGACCCCGGTGGGAGCAGGGAGGTGACACTGCCCGTGGCTGGAATACTGGCTGCTGTCAAGTGCCCCTTTTCTGCTACCAGCACCTGGGCTCACAGCCCTGTCCCAGTGCATGGCAGTGAGCCTGGCCTCAAGTGCCTCCCCTGCTTGGGGCTCCTCTGGGGTGCTTTGGCATGTGCACGGGCCAGCCGGAGCCCTGGGCCCTCTGGAGGAAGATGAGGGCAGAGCCCTGTCCCCGGCCCCAGGGAAATGGGCAGTGGCAGCACAGGACCCCTCTGAGCTGCCAGCAGGACCCCAGAGCAGCTGCATCCATCTCCTGGGCATGGCAGAGGTGCTCCCACAGCACCCCACCGAAGGCAGGTGCCTCACGGGATGGCCAAGCAGAAGGGCGCTGTGCCAGGGGCAGGGGGGTGCCAGGAGGTGGCAAAGAGGCAGTCAGGCACTGGCCTGCTCAGGAGCTGGTTGGATACAGGTGGAGGAAGGCTGCTACCCCTCACTTGCAGGGGAGTGGATGCAGCAAGGGCTTCTCCTGGGACCACAACAGGAGAGAGCCCAACTACCTCCAACCCCTGGCCTGTGTGGAGAAGCCAGAATGGAGCAGGCAGGTGCTGCCAGGGGCTGTGGGCATCAGTGCCAGCCCCAAATCCCAGCAATAAAGCCCAGGCCTTGGGGCAGCGGGAACCAGGACCACTGTGTGCCAGGGCTGAGAGCAGAATGATGAGGCTCCGGTGCAGGGCGAGCAGACAGCAAAACTCACCGGCTGTAAACTACCTGTGCCATCCTGCCCTGCCAGGCCAGCAACCAGGTGCAGCACAGGTCCCCACATGGCCTGTCCCTGTCCCCAGGCAAGTGTGATGGCCCCAAGCAGCAGCTGCTTATCCCACCCACACTGCTCCATCAGGCACCCACCGCCCAACAGCAGCACATCCAGCCCCTGGCACCTGCACCAGAGCGAGGGCTCTCCTGGGGAGGGGACAGCCCTGCCACTGGCGGAGTGACAGGGACGGAGCCCCAGAGCCAGGCACAGCCACGGGACAGGTAGGGCCGGGCAGAGCACACCCCTGGGGAAGGACCCCGGAGAGAAGCAGCCCAAGGGAAGGTGTTCGCAAGCACAGACGCAGCTGACAGATATGAGAGCTCTGGCTAGAGGTGATGAGGAAGCTGGGGAGGTTGACTGGGCACTGTGCTCCCTAAGACCCTTAACACCTGCCTCCTGTCCCTCCTCATCCTCAGCTGTCTCTAACACAGACTGCCCAGCACAGGAGGAGCAGCAGCGCCACAAGGGCGCCTCTGTCCCCACCCGGTCCCAGCCAGCCACCCGGGCTGGAGCAGTGATGAGAGCTCGGGTTCCCCACTCCAGGGTCCCCCTCGTGCCCATCACCGTCCCGCGCCCCCCGCCTGCGCCCCGGGGCCGGCGCTCCCTCCACACAGACGCACCGCACCGCACACACAGCGTCACAAACAACCATGCATTAGAAACTGAAATGCTGCTGGGAGGCTCCGGGGCTGCGTGGGTCGCTCCGGTGTGGCTGCAGCCCCATGGCACGCGCGGCTCCGTCCATCGCACACAAACAGTCCCGTGGGGTGAGTTTAGCCGAAAATGCCGCCGAAGGTGGAGGCGATGACGATGCCCAGGATCACGCAGCAGATTATGATCATGATCTTCTTCTGCTCAGGTGTCCCGGTGGTGGCAGGG
Source organism: Neopelma chrysocephalum (assembly GCF_003984885.1). Lineage (NCBI taxonomy): Eukaryota > Metazoa > Chordata > Aves > Passeriformes > Pipridae > Neopelma > Neopelma chrysocephalum. The sequence goes on from NW_020897886.1 coordinate 48,182, forward strand.
AGAGAGGGGAGAGGGGATGGTGAGTGTTGGGACAGGATGCACCCAGGAGCCAAGGCTGCAGTCTGCCCTTGTTCCCCTTTGCCCCTGGTGGGCTCTGAGCAGCATCTTGGGAGCCAGAGGGGCTCTGGCTGCCCTGGGCAGGGATGAGCACCCCAGCTCCTACTTCAGCCCTGGGCTGGCCAAGCTGAGCTGGTGGCCCCTGGGTTTCTGTCTTGATACAGGACCGTGTTGGGAGCGGGACAGGCAGCTGGCACTGTGCTCAGTGTCTGAGCTGGACCATGCCTTTTCTCTACTTTTTTTTGGCAAGAGGCATGGCTCTCACAGCAGGCCTGGCCCAGGGGATCCACCCTGTCCCTTTTCCTCTCCCCAGGCAGCAGGCCTGCCCCATGGCTCACTGTCAGCTTTCATGCAGCCTGTCCTGGGAGCTCCGCCTCAGCCGTGCCACCCACAGGCCATGGGCTGCAGACAGTGGTGTGGGGTAACACAGTGCCCAGGCACTTGTGAGGCTGTGCCACCCTGCCCGGGGCAGGCAGAGGGGCAGGCAGGCTGCCAGCAGAGCCCTGCCCCAGGACAGAGGTGTCAGCAGTGCAGGCAGGGGCAGACAAGCCCCAGACAGAGCTGTGACTCACCCGTCTGGCTTTGCTCTGGTACTTCACCGCTTTTTTGGTGTCAGACACAGCCCTCTCCACGTAGTCCACCGAGTGCTCCACGTTGTACTCGATGCGGTCAATCATCTCTCCCTGCAGGGCGAGGACACAGCCCACGCGCCCGCGCGTGTGCCGGCGTGAGCTCCTTCCTGCTCCGCTGCTCCCCGGCACCGGGTGGGCGCTGCCCTGCCCGGCAGCCCTGCGTGGAGAGAGTGACTGTCAGCTGCCCGTGGGCTCTGGGTGCTCTGGGGTGCCCTGGGGTGGGAGCTCAGGACGGCGTGCCCTGTCCCAGAGGACCTCTGTGCACGTCCCAGCAGGGAGACAAGCAAGGGAGAGGGTTGAGGCGGTTCCCAGCCCAGTCCTGGCCTGGTGGCCACCCTGTCCAATATCTCAGGTGACATCAAAGCCACAACAGGGTCTACACAGACACCGCACCGCATGCCACAGAAAGCAGAGGCTGGGCAGGGAGCAAGGACATCCCCAGCAGTGCCACAGGGAATCCTCACGAAACCATGCACATGCAGGGACCACCACTCCAATCCACACAAGCGCTGCTGTGCTCCCTCCTCCAGGGGCAGGCTGGAGGTGTGGGCTCCTGTGGATGTGGGGACATGGGCTGGGGTGAGCTCCCGCAGCCTGTCCACCTCCTTTGACCCCATCCTGACTGTGCAGGGAAGCAGCCAAGTCCTGCAGCAGCTGGACAGGGCTGGCAGGGGCCAGTAGCTCGAAGCCCAGTGCCCTCCTGCATGGCATGGAGGTAACTGGAGCCGCAGAGCTGGGGGCTCATGGCCAGCAGGTCTGCAATGCCCGTTTCTCAACCTAATGCTGGAGAGCATGGGGAGGACAAGCCTTGAAGCCCAGGGTTGCTGTGGTGTTACCCCCCAAGCACTGATTCCACCAGCTGTTCCTTGCCTTACCTAAAGGTGCTGCTTTCCTTCCCACCTGTGCTATTCCTGGGGCAGAGCAGAGCTGCCAGCCCTGCTGCCAGCCTGGCATCCCTCTGCTCCCAGTGCTGGCAGCTTGGAACCTCTCACCCCACAGGGCAAGGCAGGGTGCTGGCACTGACCAGCCCTTAGAGCAGGGCAGGGAACAACAAACCCCACACATCTGTCATGCAGGAGCAGCCATGCAGAGCAGAGCATGCAGCACCACGGGGCTCGGCCAGTGGGCCTTTACCTGCCACTGATGTCTCCTCGGGCCGTGGCAGCATGGCGGGCAAGAAGGGGGGTTAGCACAGACACCGGAGCACGTGCCTGGCTGAAGGGCCATGTGCCGTGGGCTGGCGGCACCTCGAGCTCACCCATCTGGGCCCGATGCTCAGGGGAGATGACGAAATCTCCCCCTGCGTGGCAGCCACCCACTGCCCTCCTCCAGAGCCCATCACCAAACCTCCCACCCCAGGCACGCAGCACCCCTGGCTGTGGGGTGCGGGGCGGGTGCCTCCGGCCCTGGGGAGCCCAGCTCAGCCCCACTGGGAGCCATGTCGGTCTTAGATGTGGTTTTTCCCTTCAGCACCCACCCAGGCAAGGGACCACTGTCCCCCAACCTCCCCACCCACCGCAGGGACCCCCATCACCTTCCAGCTCCCCCAGGTGAGTGGCCCCTGGGCCGCAGCGTCTCCGTACCTGGCTCTCCACCAGCATGGCCATGTCCATGAACATGTCGTGCAGCTCCCGGATGCTGTTCTCCAGTTTGATGATCTCGCTGTGCCGTGTCTCGATCTCATTCAGTGCCTGCTTGGTGATGTTTGAATCCATGATGATCTGCAAAGGAGACAAAGCAGTTGAGCACCATGCCGAGCCCCAGCTCAGACGCTGGGATTGGGGGCACCAAGAGAGGGACGAGAAGGAGCTCCAGAGCCCCTCCAACAACTCCAGCCAGGTAGTCTGCAGCAGGAAGCCAGGATGCAGGCTCTGCTCCAACAGCATCCTCAGGCCACACCCGAGCCTCTAGGGCCCCCTCCAGTACTGTGGTCACTGCGGCAGCACATCCACCTGCCCTGGGATAACGGGGCTGGCTCGGCTGCTTACCCCGGAGGAGAAGATGGCCGGGTTGCCGCTCTCCAGCATGTCCTCCAGCTCCTCGCTGGTGGTGGTCCTGCCAGCTGCAATGACACAACACGGGTCAGGGGGAGTCTTCTGTCCCCACCAGGAGTCACATAGTCCCACCACAGGGCTCTGCTGGTTCCTTGGCATTTCCCATGAGTGCAATGGAGCAAAGCTTCCAGCCCCAAGAGCACACCGGGCAGATCAAGGGGCTGCCCTCTCACTGCCCAACTTTGACACCCCTCTTTTTAAGGGGACTGAGCTGCCAGCTTGGCTCAGCTCACCCAGGAAAGCCCATCTGTTTCTCCTGCTCATGCTGCTCGTTCCTGCTGGGCAGCCAGCAGCATCCAGCTGGTGGTTGTGAAGGAGGAAGGATGGGGAGCAGCAAGCCACAAGCAGGAATGCTCTTGGCAAACCCCATCCTAGGCCAGTTCAAGGCCACGAGGACAACGGGCTCAGCTGGGCTGCCCAAGTTTTGGCCCTGCTGCTGTGTAACAGAAGCCAGGCTCTGTCCTTCCCCCTGTGGCACAGCCCTCCGTGTCCCTGGGATGGGACCTCCATGGCTCCTACAGGAGCAATTCATCCCCACGGACATGCTCCACACTGCTACAGAGCAGAGGGATGCTGATCACTCCATGGATGGCACTGATCCCCACATCAACTGCGGTGTGTTCCTCAGGCTAACAGCCACGTGGGACATGTGGAATTACACCTGAACAGATGGAGATGCTGGGCAAGGCACTGGGGCTGCCCAGTGGGATGGGCAGATGAGCAGGTCACCTGCAGAGAGGGCAGGTGACACTTCACCAGTGCGATGAGGAGCAAATGGGGCAGTTGGGCAGGAGGAGCTCATGAAGTGACTTCACCAAGCCCAATGAACCCAAAACCAGGAGGGCAGGGCTGGGGTCTGGTGCAGTGCTCCCCTGTGCCACGCTGCCTGCAGCCAGTCATTCTGAAAGGGACAACAGCATCCTCCAGGATGAGTCCAGGGCACCTCGGAGTGCAGGAATGGCACAGATTCACAGGCACAGGTAGCCTCCTGTGTGAGGCTGGGCTTGACAGCTACTACCTGTTCATTCCCCCAAACCCCTGAGAAGCTGCTATTTTGTGTCACAAGAACAACCTGAGCCCTGTCTGTGCCCCGTGGGAGCTCAGAGCTGCATATGAGGGCTGAGCTCTGCCATTGTATGCTCAGGGCTCAGGATCTCAGAATCTCAGGATCAATCACCCTCCCCACCTTCCCCAGCTCCGGGAAGGATCCACAGCCAGTTTCCAGCCACCATTACACATTTTGGGGTGACAGAGCATCACTACCACCAAGGGTGACCCACGACACCTCCTTGCCAGCCCTTCCTACCTGTTGGCTCCTCACTCTGGGCTGACACTGCCTTGCTTCCAGGAAGGGAGAACAAGGGCTCAAGTAGCACAAATTTACAAACCCTCCTGTTGATGTGCCCAGCTCTGAGCAGTCACTGCCTGATGACGAGGAGAAGCATGCCAGGTGGGCTACTCGCTCTGCCCAGTGCAGGCCCTGGAGACAGCCCCGAGGGCAAGTGGTGGGCTCAGCTCTAGGGGATGCCACGTCTCCCATGGGCAGAGGTGGGATAGGATGCAGGATACATGTTCTCTTCCTGTCTCTCACCACCTCCTCACTGCCTCATTCCCCTAATGCAGAGCACAGGGCTGGTAACAGCTGTGTCGAGGTGAAGGACGAGAGCAAAGACATCACATGGATTAACACCCAGCCAGCCTGGCCAAGGGCCATGGCTGGTCAGGAAGAACTTGCTTTAATGCTCAGCCAAAGCATAGGGCCTGGAGGCTGCACATCACCCACGCTGTCCAGCACAGCACCTGCCATAGAACCACATAACCAACCTGCAGGACCCCAAGGGTTTCCCAGGGAGGCTGCTGCCTCCTGTCCAGGTTTCCTGGTTTGGAAAAGCTGTCATTAGCTCCTCCACAGCAATAAAATCAGCTCAAAGCATGCTGGGTACCTGCCTGATCTGCTGCCCACATCACAGCCATGAACTGGAGTGAAAGGACAGAGGCACTGCAAAGGGAGAGGAGCCTGGGGGAACTCTACTGCCCAGAAACTTGGCAAAACACTGGAAAATCCTGAGAATTGGACCTGTGCCTCCCCCAGAGAGCTCCAAGGTACATTTGCTTCTTACTTGGCAACTCTAGAAATTAAAGTTTCCTGGGGAGAAGCAGCTCTGCCAACAAGACAAACAGCCCAGAGCTTGGTGGGAGCTGCAGCACATGGGGAGAAGCAACCTCAGCCCTGAGCTGGCAGGGAGAGAATGGCAAGAGAGAGTGCCCAGGGCCACTGGAAGTTCTGGGACAGGTGGACGTGAAGCCACTGAGGAGAATTCCCACCTCAAGGCACAGTCTTTGGCCCTGCAATGCCCACCTGGATGGAGTGACCGTCCCCATGGACCAGCTCCCAGGGGATGGGGCAGAGCGGCCCCAGCAGGGTGCGAGGGAAGCTCCCAGGGAAGCCTCCAGTGGCACAGCTCTCCCCCACCACCCAGCTGACGCCAGTTTGCCCGATTCTGCACACAGATGGCCTATAAATAGGGAAGACTCGAGGCACCTCAGGGCTGCAGGAGTCCAACACTGAATTAAAAGGGCTCAGCTGGGCTCCTCGGGCTGGCAATATCCCTCCTTCCAGTGGCAATATCCCTCCTTCCAGCAGCAGGGCTGCACGAGCACCTGCAGAGCCACAGCTGGGGCTCGGGCTGGACACACTGAGGCCAAGGCACCTTCCCAAGGCTGGGATCCTCTATCTGGAGCTGGCTTTTAAGCTCTCATTCGACTCAAATCCACACAACTCATGGAGAGATTGATAGTGCTGTCCTGTCTGCCCACATGTAAGAGCCACTGATGCACTTGGCTGTCCCCCAGCTCAGACAGGTCTGGCACTGCCCAAGCTGGTGTCAGGATGAGAAGGTTTCAGCTACAAAAACCCGCCCAGCATGTCACAAAGTGCCAACAACCTCCCCGGCCCTCAGGGCCCTTCTGCTCATCCTGGGCAGGGGTGGCAGGGCCAGTGGCCAGCACTGTGCCAGCATCTGCACTCAAGATAAATCCCGCAGTCGTTCCTGAGATGAAAGTGCCGCAGGAATCCTAAATCACCTCTGGAATCAGCCCTCCTGGCTCAGAGTGGGATGCACCCACAGCTCGTTGTTCTGCACACCAGTTCAGCTGGCCTGGCACAGCAGGGTGGGCACCAACGAATTCTCACAGTGCCCTCGGAGGCAGCAGATGCTTTATTTTGGGCTCCTCGGTCTTGCACATAACAAAACTGTTCCGAAAAACAAGAGGCGTCTGCGCAGCACCTCCAGAGCTTCAGCTGCACACCCACCACAGAGAGCTCCTCCAAGCTCCAAATCCAATTTCTCCGGGAGCAAACCCTAATTAGATTTAAGATATAATTTCTCCTAACGGACAAAATGGAGAGGAAAAAATGAGGGAGTGACAACTCCCACCACAGGCAGTGCAGGGGGGGACACAGCTCCCGGTAGCAGACAGGGGCCACGGTCCAGCCACTGCACATCTGTCCTGCTGTCACCAACCCCAGGACACGGAGCATCCTGCCATCCCTCCACGGTCATCCTGTGATTCCTCCGTGGCACCTGTGATGTTGGAGTGCTTGGGAACAGAGCAAAGTGAGTAAGGAGGGGGTGAGGCCAACGATTAAGGCTGAAGTAGAAGCAGTGGGAGAGGAGAGGGGAGGGGAGGGGATGTGAAGGGAGGGGAAGGAGATGGAAAGGGAGATGCAGAAGGAAAGGGAGATGGAGAAGGAGAGGAGAGATCCACTTCATCCCATTCTGGTTGGGCAGGGTGATGGTGATGGTCACTGAGGCACAACCTCTGGCACACACACAGACATGGCAGTGCTTACACAAGGAGAAGGGTCAGATCCTGAGAGGGCTGTGGGGAGCCCCAGGGGGTGACTATGGCCCGGGGCAGTGATTTCACATCACCAGCTCTGCAGCTGTCTTATTGCAGAGCCAGGAGCAGATGTGGTGAGGATGGAGGAGCTTGCTGGGCACTGGGGAGCCCCCCCAGAGCTGCTGAAAAGTCCCTGCTCTCACACTTCCAAAACCCGAGTGATTTACTGGCTTTGCTGTCAGAGCTCCCAGCACTTTCTATCTTTGGATCTCTCAGCTGAAAGTGAGAGCTGAGGATTTTGTGGAGCTTTAGTGCAGTCGCCACATCCCAGCTGAGCTCTGCTCCAAAGAGCCTGCGCAGGAGCCCCCGGAGCAGCCGGAGCCGAAGGCATTGCCTGGGACACCCCAGGCCAAGTAGAGCCCCAGGCCAGGCAGTAAAACCTCCATAAGCTGTTCCTTTTGATGAGCCTTTCTGCCAGGAGAGATTTCCCGCTGTCCGGATGTGGGAATCCCACCTGGACTGCACAGAGGACTGTGTCCCTCCCCAGCACAACCCCATCCTGCCTCTGCACCTGGGCCACAACTCCATCCCAAAGGGAATGCAGGTCTCTCGCTGTCAGGAACTGGGACACCTCCCCTGCATCCCTCACTGCTCCACAGGGAACCCTGAGCAGCCCTTTTCCTGCAGCCATCAGGCTCTGTCAGGCACCGGCAGCCCGGCAGGACAGACAGAGCAAACACAAGTATAACTTGATGTATCTCCAGAATTTAAGCAGAGCAGCAAAGTCCTTCCAAAATCCAGTAGGAAAACAAGAGGAAGGTTTCCTTCAGGTCTGCAGCCAATCAGGGATATGGCTGAGTCCTTCCAAATCTCCTCTCTCAGAGGGAGGCACAGGGATACCTTAAATTCCTGTTCACATGACAAGCCACCCCTCGGCTGTCACCTGCAGGATGACGTTTGCTGATGGATGAGTCAGGCAGCTGGAGCAGTGACACATCATCCTGCTTTACAGCAAACTGGCAAGCTCTTGTTGAGCCTCATGTCAGTCAGCCTTCCCATCCAGCCACCCTGGAACAGCCCTGTTACTGTTATACATCAGAAAGACTAATTTTAACAGAGGCTTGCACAGCTGAGTCTCCCTCGAGCCCTCCACAGAAACCCCACAGCACCCAGATTTCCAGGCATCCCAGCCCATGAAAGACATTCCCACAGGAGACCACCAAGGACACCACTCTGACTCACAGACCTCCTGTCATCATTCACGCTGAGTTGTTGAAAGGAAGAAAAACATCCATTTGGTTGTGAGATTAAAAAAAAAGGACTAGGATTCAGATCCTTCCATTCTGAGCACAAACCCCACGACACCTCTGACAATGAGATTATTTACAAAAATCTCTTTAAATCTCTGCATGCCCTGACTTTCCCCTTGCTTATTCTCCTAATTACGGTGGTGACATGGTTATTCCTTGCTGGGAGATGATCCCATTGCTCTAAAACTATCCAGGTATGACTGACTGCCCGGCAGAACCATCAGGAGAGTGTTTTGTGGACAGGTAGGACCAGACTTATCCTGGACGATGGGCTCTGGATGACTCAGAGAGATCATAGTGCCACGGTGGTGTCACCTGGGTGAGGTATCACCAGCCTCAGAGGTGTCACCTGGGTCCCTCCCTTGGACAGAAAACAACATTACTGCCGCTAAGAGCCATCAGGTCCTGGGTTCTGGGAGGTGCCTGGGGCAGGCACTGAGGCTCCTGCTCCTCCTGTGCAAGGCAAACCGCTGGGAGCAGGGAGTGCTCCCATCTCAAGAGCTCCCTTCTCTGCTTTCATGTTTAGCCCACTTCAGCCATGATGAAGAGCACCCCGGGGAAGGGCAAGGCACACATGGGAGGTAGGAATTCCCATGAGCTCCTCTGAATTAAAAACGAGCTGCAAACAAGGAAGATATTCCTCTCCCTGTGCTCCCGGTGCTCTCTCCGCAGCATTTCGGGATGTGCTTTGCTGGATGTGCTTTGCCACTGAAACTCAGGGTATCACCCCCTGTCCATCTCCCACAGGAGCCGTGTCCCAGTCACACCCATGGGCCCCTCTGCACCCTGCGTTTTCCAGGGGAGCTCTACCCAGTTGCAGGAGCAGCTCTGATCCATCAGGAGCCAGTGCAGGACGTGGCCCCATGGCACACACAGCCCAGCTGTGTTCCCACTCCAGGTTTACTTACTGATCTCCAGCTGCCTCTGGATCCTGCCCTTGCAGCGCTCCCGGTAGTCGGTCTGCGTGGCGTTGTACTCGGACATCACCTCCACGAACTTGCGGGACAGTGTGGAATGCTGTGGAGGGGACAGGAGGAGAGAGGGGGGTGAGGATCCTGCAGGAGGGAGAGCCCTGCCATCCCCGTGGCAGGGAAGGCTCAGTCCTGAGCACCCCCTGCACCTCCAGCCACCCCAAAGGCATTTCCAGCCCAAACGCTGCTCTGGAGAGTGTGACAGAGCACCAGGGGGGAGGTGGCAGCAGGTGACACCCCTCAGCCTGAGCACAGCCTCCAGCCCCTCAAAGGACACCCTGGGGTGGTTGGCAGCACCCTCCTCACACCACTTGTGCCCAAGCAAACTGTAGCTGAGGCCAAAGCTGCTCAAAGTCACAGAATCACAGAATCATTTTGGTTGGAAAAGGCCTCAGAGATCATCAGGTCCAACCTGTGCCCAATTCCCACCCTGTCCCCCAGCCCAGAGCACTGAGTGCCACATCCAGTCATTCCTTGGACACCCCCAGGGATGGGGACTCCACCACCTCCCTGGGCAGCCCCTTCCAATGCCTGACCATCCTTTCCATGGAGGAATTCTACCTGATATCCAACCTGAACCTTCCCTGGAGCAACATGAGGCTGTTTCCTCTTGTCCTGTCCCTTGTTCCCTGGGAGCAGAGCCTGACCCCCACCTGGCTCCAACCTCCCGTCAGGGAGTTGTAGAGAGTGAGAAGGTCCCCCCTGAGGCTCCTTTTCTTCAGGCTGAGCCCCCCCAGCTCCCTCAGCCACTCCTCATATGACTCATATGACTCTCTAGACCCTTTTCCAGCTCTGTTGCCTCTCTCTGGACAGTCTTTGCCCATCATGGGAACAGTGACTGCCAGACGTGCCTGGTGCCACCAGCACTCAGCCGTGTTGGTGCAGGTGCTGTCACACCTGGAGCAGCCCCAGCCAGCACAGCCAGGAGACAGCACTGGAGACATCTCAAGGATACACTTGGATTTGCTCTGCAGCTATTCTGAGCCAGCAGCAGCACAGTATTTATGGCACAGCCTCAGCCTCAGCTCATCTTCTCCCTCTTCCACCACAAACCTCACACGAACGCCCCCGGCAGCTCCGGTTCCAGCCTCTGCTCCAGAGGTGCTGGCCCAGAGCAAGGTCAGAACAGCTCCTGAGCATCTCAGCTCAAAACCCAGCAATGCCGTGATGTGCCATCCAAGGGACTCTTCTGCCTTTCCAAAACTGTTTTTCCTAAAATCCACTTCATTCTCATTCAGCTGAAAACTACCAACCTATGCTGATCTGCAGCCAAATATAGCCTGGGTGCTGAGTGACACCCTTCCTGCTCACCAGCACACCACGCTACACCTCTTTTGCTTCAGAAGTTATTTAACTCAGTGTTTATTTTCTCAGATTGCTATTTTATGTTCCCACGGGCATCCCACATGTCTACAAAATGCATTTGATTTTTGAAGGAACACGGAGTTTCATGCGAAATGGGCTGGAAAAAAAGCACTTGAGATGGCTTTCAGTTATTAAATAAAGCTACCTGAATATTCACAGCAAATCAAATGCATACCAAAATGTACCTTGTGTTTGAAAGAAACTCATTAAACAGAAAATATTAACTACAGTTAGGAAATGGGGCTGTTTCACCCGGAGCCAGCAACTCTTCACTCCTCAAATGTGGGGAAGGTAGCCCAAGCCAGAGAAACTGTGGTTGTCCCATCGCTGAAAGTGTTCAAGGCCAGGTTGGACGGGGCTTGGAGCAACCTGGGCCAGTGGAAGGTGTCCCTGCCCACGGCAGGGGGTTGGACTGGATCATCTTTGAAGGTCCTTTCCAACCACAGCAGAGCTCTGCCCATGCTGGGTCCCTCCAGGAGGGACAGCAGAGCTGCCTGCAGTGGGACTCGCTGCTCTCCTGCTACTGCACCATCCTTTGGTTCTGCTGTGCCCCAGAAATTCCCTGTCCCACCTGCCCTAGAGACAAGTGGGCCTTTCCCTTGCCCCAGCTTTGCAGAGTGTGGAGCTGGAGGGTGCTGGGGTTCCAGCTGGAAGCTGCCTCTGCAGAGGTGATCTGTTATCATCACTGCCATATCGATCCAGCAGCGACTGCGGATGGCAGAGCAGGCTCTGTGAGTGGCTTCCCAGACTAAGAGGGAGATAAACAAACTATAAACACCAGAACTCTTTCAGCACCACTGCAGAGTGTGCAGAAAGCAGGACTTTTACTGAGCTGTGTGTGTGCAGGACCCCTGTGAGAGCCGCAGATCCACATCTGGATCCCACCCCAGGTGATGAAGAGCAACACTGGCAGCTCCTGTTGCCTTTATCCCTTTAATAATTTGCTAAACCCCACTCTTGGCTGCAGAGCAAGGCTCTGAGATGCTTTGTCTTCACCCATATCCCCCAGACCAGGCACTGCAGTGACAAAGGGGCAGATTCCAGGCTGGAGCAATGGCTGCATCCCCCCGGGGTGCTCTCTCACCAAAGCATCACCAGAAGGTAAAAAAAACTACACAGCAACCCTGCACGGTGGGGGAGGAGACAGAGCTTCACCCAGAGAAGGCTGTTCTATAGCCAAGCACAGCCCACCTCTCCCAGCACCTCCTGGAATCCCTCAGCTGCCAATTCCCATCCTCCTGGTGCCAGAGGGCAGAGACTCACCTGAGTTTTCCTTATCCGTAGGTCGGCCGATGACCTGTTCAGTCCTTCCTCTTGTTCAATACTCTGCTCAATACCTGGTTGGGGTAGAAGGACACAGATTATTTTGTGCTGTTTGGAGAAGAATCACAGCATCAAGAAGGTTGGAAAAGACCTCCATGATCATCAAACCCAAACTTCGACCTCATGCCCACTAAAGCACAGCACCAAATGGCACATCTACTGATTTCTGAACACTTCCACTTCCCTGGAGAGCCTGTTCCAATGCCTGACCAAAGAAAAGGGATTGTTTGGCAAAGGGACTGTGAAAGACTGAAGCCTTTGGATCGAGGAGTTCCCAGCTCCTGACTCCAGCCTGACATTCAGCCTGGTCTGGCAGCAAAGCCCCATTTCACGGTTGCAAAACAGCCGGTGCCTGCCCACTGGCTGAGATTTGGGGCTGTCAAGGGCAGCACTGTCATTCCCAGGCAGGTGAGCCAGGATTTCCACACAAAACTGGTACGATGCTCAGGTCAGTACTCAAACCAAATGGAGAGTTGTTTCACCCAGTGACTCAGGAGGAGGAAACCCTGAGCTAAAATGTCTCTGCAAAATACCAAACCTCAAGACTTCTCCAGGGACCTTAAAAATAGCAGCTCCTCCAGCTGCCCAGCCTGGCACAGGGAGGACTCACCAGGCTGGCAAGAATGCACTTCACCATGCTGAGCAGCCCTGCAGCAGGGCAGGGATCTGCCCCTTTAATTATGCAGCTAACTGAGATGAAGCCCTCACTGCCCAAAGCCCATGAATCATGTCAGGGAGGAGCAGTACCCCACGTCTCACCATGGTTTGGGCAGGGAGAGGGCACAGGACTGCAGGGCAGGAGGGTTGGCACAGATGAGGGCAGTGCAATCCTGCCCCATCCCTGGAACTGTCCAAGGCCAGGTTGGACAGGGCTTGGAGCAGCCTAATCTAGTGGAAGGTGTCCCTGCACATGGCAGTGGGGTGGAACAAGACGGTCTTTAAGGTCCCTTCCAACCCAAACCATTGCATCCTTTAGGATTCTACGAAACCTTCTCCTCAAGGCCAGCTCAGGACCTGCTAATTCAAAGACTTAATTTCAGGGACTCATAAAGCCTGGAAGGAAGCTCCCATCAGGAGGCTGGCCAGCCTGCAGGTGCACACATCTCCATGTAAACCACCAGGTGTGAGCTGGTGGCATCCCCTCAGTGAAGACCCCATTCCCAATGCTGACGTTCCATAGCTCTCTGAGCCTGGCTGTTCCCAGCACCTTCCCCACTGGAGCAAGTCCCTCAAGCCCAGCATGGGGCAGGTTCCTCCTGCAGCAGAGGCTCCCCATTCCCTGGAGCTGCCCCATCAACCTCCAGCACAGCTCAGTGTATTCCATCAGCAACTGGGCTTCCTCCACCCTCATCACAAACCCATTCCCAAGGAACAGTATTGGCAAACACTGGGCATTGATGATAATTAATAAAATCACATTTTCCCAAGAAGCTGGTAATTAGAATTAGCCCCTGCATGAGCAATATCTGGCCTGAAGAAGTCAGTTTGTTGTCAGCAGATGTTGTTTTGGATCAGTCCTGACTGTTTTCTGTCATTGATCATGCTGGCCACGAGGCGATTTGGGACAAAGCACAAGGACTAATCATCCTCTGCTCCAGGTAAACATGATACCAGGGAGTCTTTTCGGGAAGCAGAAAACAGGAATTGGAGCCTGTCCTGCTATCCTTCAGGCTCTCAAAGCCTCTTAAAAAACACCAAACAAAACACTAATGGAAAATGATTTTTGTTTTGCACAGGCCAAACCCTGTCACCAGGGATCCCAGGGCCATGGGAATGGATCCCCCAGACTATGAAATGGGTAAGATGGCCCCTGGCTCTCCTTCCTGGCTCTGGCTGAGATCCTGTCAGGAGGACAGAGGACAATGGAGGTACAGGTCTCCTTCTGGCACACACGTGGGACACGGCCATGCCAGTGGTGACCAACCCAACAAACAGCTCCAGCTGTATCTGAGTGAGTCCTCCAGGACTGCGGGTCTCCCATGAAACCTTGGGATTAGTGAGGACACTGCTGCCATGGGATAAGCACCAGCTCCTCTCCCACCCTTCAGACAGCCAGGTCTCCTGCACCAACCTCAACCAAATCCCACCCTGGTGTCCAAGACTACCAGAGACAAATCCAAGCTGCACCAGGGTGTCCTCACTGAGCCCCTGAATCCCCTGGGGTCCAGTCATGGAATTCTGGGCTCATCTGAGTGCTCCAGCACAACCCTGTCCATCAGCAGGCTGACACTCACATTGTTCTCACTCCTCACTGTCAGACAGACTGACTGACTGTTCCAGCGGTGGAAAATGAAGGTCAAGTCCTGCAGCACGTCCCACAGCAGCACCTCTTCACCCACCCAGCCCTCGAGCCCACCCTTTGGCTGTGCCAGGGGTTTGCCCAGAGCCCAACACCTGCCAGGGGTGGTGGCACAGGACTGGCTTGGACCCCACCAGGTGCTCGTGGCCCCATTCCCTCATCTCCATCCTGGGAACAGGGCACAAGGGGGCAAATTCACAAAGGGCAAATAAAAGCAGCTGGAGGGTGCAGGGGGAGGGCGGGTGATGCCCATCCCTGGGTGCACCCCCTTCTCAGGATGGGAGTGCTCTGGGCAGAGCCCCACAGCTCCATCACAAGCCAACACTCACTCTTTAGCTTGGAGCGCACTTTGTTCGCCGTCTTCTTTATGTCAGACATCAGCTCTTCCAGCTCCTCCTTCGTTTCTGGGGAGAAAGAGCAACATGGATGCGTTGGAGACACTGCAAAAATCTGCTGCCCAGCCCCGTGGTGTGTGGAGACCAGAGCTGGGAGCACTCTCACCCTCTGACTGGGAGCACTCCCACCTCTGCACTGGAAGCACTCCTGCCTCCAGACTGGGAGCACTTCCAGCTCCAGACTGGGAGCACTCCCCCCACCTACACTGGGAGAACTCCCACATACAGACTGAGAGCATTTCCAGCTCACACTCCATGCTGGACTCTCCTCACAGTCCTGAGACCCCCCTGAAGCTGCCTCCAGCTCTGGGGTCCCAACACAGGACAAGAGGGTTAAACTGAACAAGGCTAGGGTCAGGTTGGACACGGGGAAGAAATGTTGGACCACGAGGGTGGTGAGGCCCTGGCACAGGTTACCCAGAGAAGCTGTGGCTGCCCCATCCCTGGAAGTGTCCAAGGCCAGGCTGGACAGGGCTTGGAGCAACCTGGTCTAGTGGAAGGTGTCCCTGTCCATGGTGGGAGGATTGGAATTAGATGGTCTTTAAGGTCCCTTCTAACCCAAACCATCCTGTGAGTCTGATCTCATCCAAGTTCCTCTCCCAGAAACCAGCATGTCCTTGATGGAGCCAGGATGTGCAGCCGTGCCCCACACCACCCTGTGCTCCAGAAACTCTGCAGCCTCAGACACAGCAGGGCTGGAGCAGGGACACAGCCCTGTGCCCAGCATTCCAGTACTCAACTGTGCCCTGCCAGTGCAGCTCTCCCTGCTGCCACCCCAACACTCCCTCTTGATTTTGATGAGATCAAGACTTAATTAAATAAAACATTGTTTAATATAGCTGAGGCACACAGTCATGACTGAGTCATGTCAATGGCTCCGATGCCAGCTGCCAGTCACAGGCATAATTAGAAAATCCTGATGATGGCAATGTGCTGGGGGAAGGTCCCATCGTACCAGAGGCTGTACACATTCCTGACCCAGAGCTATGAACTTCGGCACTATTGGGAAAAGGAGAAAAGGGACTCATCTGTGAATTCCTTCACCCCCCAATATTTGCTAGAGAATGAGCACAAATGCAGGGACAGGAAGAGGATATTTTCAGTTTGAGTTCTCATTTAAGTGACTAATTATCTTTTTTTTCCTGTTCTTGAAAGAATTTGTAAAAATAAGAAGTAAATAAATAATAAGAAACAGTAATAATAAGAAATTAATAATTGTAATAATGAGGAATTAATGATTGTTTCTTAATAAAGCAACGAACCAGCCTGGGCTGAATAACTCCCTGAAACCATCCAGGCTGGGGAAGCAGACAAGGACCCAGGACTGCCATGCACACAAGGATGAGCTGGGAGTTGGGACTGTCCACCTGGAAAGCCAAGGGGGTTCCTACTGCTGCCTGCAACTGCCTTGTAGGAGGGAGGGGAGAAGCTGGGGCCAGGCATCCTGCTGGTCCTTGGAAGTGACCTTCAGCTTTCTGCTGAAGCTTGATGGTGCACAGGGACAGGACAACCAGTGGTGGACCAAGCTGGGACAGCAAAATGCAAATTAGATATTAGAAAAAACAACGGTCATGAAGGCAGTCAAATACTGGACCCAGAGAGGCTGTGGGACATCCTTCCTTAAGGATACTCCGCATGTGGCTGAGCAACCAGATCCAATGGACTTGCTGGAGGGGACTGGGCCAGGGACCTCCAAGGTCCCTTCCCATCCATATCCCCTTCCCACCCATATCCACCCTCGATCCTATTAAACAATTTCACATAACTCACTGCCTTGTACTTTTCCTTCTTCCTGTCAAACTGGGCTGAGGGATTCTCCCCCTCTACTCTGCCCTCATCAGACCCCACCTGCAGTGTTGCCTCCAGCGTGGGGGCTTCCAACATAGGAAGGACATGGAGCTTCTGGATAGAGTTCAGAGGAGGCCACAGAGATGTTCTGAGGACTTGAGCCCCTCTGCTCTGGAGCCAGGCTGGGAGAGCTGGGGGTGTTCAGCCTGGAGAAGAGAAGGCTCCAGGGAGACTTCAGAGCCCCTTCCAGTACCTAAAGGGGCTCTAGGAGAGCTGGAGAAGGACTTGGGACAAGGGATGGAGGGACAGGACAAGGGGGAATGGCTTCCCACCGTCAGAGGGCAGGTTTTAATTAGACATTAGGAGGAAATTCTTCCTTGTGAGGGTGGTGAGGCCCTGGCACAGGTTGCCCAGAGAAGCTGTGGCTGCACCATCCCTGGAAGTGTTTCAAGGCAGGCAGGACGGGGCTTGGAACAACCTGGACTAGTGGAAGGTGTCCCTGCCCATGGCAGGGGGTGGGATGAGATGATCTTTAAGGATCCTTATGATCCCATGATACACTGCCATGACGCTGCCACTGAGGATGCACAGGGCAGGTAGTGAGCACAGTCCTGTGGTGGCCACTCAGGATGGGGACAGGACCACACAGAGGGATGCAGGGGACAGGGAACAAGAGCTGGGTGCCTTCCTCAAAATATTTCCAACTGAGCAGCAGGGAGAACTCTCCTTCTGGCTGGCTTTGAGTCACAGGCCGTGTGAGGATTACTTGGCGGCCTGGCAGGCACAGGCTGCCCAGACAATTATTTTCACATCCACGGCATCTGTTTAAGTGACTCACTCAGATCTATTTAACCATTCCCAGAGAGTGACATCCAGCCACGGGAAGCTCAAGTACCACAACATTGTCACGCTATGGTCGGTGTCACCCCACGCCAGAACGGCACTGAGGGGGGAGAGGGGATGTTTCGGGGGATGGGTCAGGCTCCCCACATCCCACAGCCCACCTGGAATGTCTGCTCTGCTGCAGCAGGAGCAGGGATGTCCCCATGGCCACCAGCACGTGGGGCCACGTCCCTGGTCCCCGCTGGGAGGGAGGAGGAGGCTTTGGTCCAAGGTCAAGTCTTATGCCCCCGAGAAGCCCCAGGGCCTGCTGTGACCTTGTCCAGGAGGCAACCCAGGCAGTGCAGGGGAGGCAGGGGTGCAGGCAGGGGTGCAGGTAGAGGTGGGAGCTCTTTCTCCTCCCTCTGCCAGCAGCAAATGGGGCACCTGTCTGGCAGAGAGCAAACACCCAGCCCAGGCTGGTAACACTGCAGGCAAGCACGCAGGAGCAGGCAGGCAGGAACAGGCAGGAACACGCAGAATCAGGCAGGCAGGCAGGCAGGAACAGGCAGGCAGGAACAGATGGGCAGGAGAAGCAGGCAGGCAGGATCAAGCAGAAGCAGGTAGGAGTAGGCAGGAGCAGCAGGAGCAGCAGGCAGGAACAGGCACACAGGCAAGCTCCATCAGGAGCAGGCAGGTGCAGCAGTCAGGCAGGCAGGAGCAAGCAGAAATGGGCAGGAGCAGGCAGGAGAGCAGGCAGGAGCAGGCAGGCACAGTCCTCCACCCCTCACAGTGAAGGGCAGGTGCTGTCCCTACCCACTGCAGCTCCCCTGGGCATCACAGTGACGGTGACTCTGCTCACAGGGTGCTCAGCCTCGAGCTGCCTCACTCCTTTTTGGGACTAAGAAATCTTTACCTCTGCAACCTGCAAGTCTTTACTGACAGCAACCAACCGACGTCATCGAGAAAGGCACAATTCCAAACTAATTTCCAGCTGAGTTACCTGGCAAAGCTGGGAAGAACAATCTTTTTGGCAAAGACTTAGTTCTTTCAATAAAAAAATGAAAGAAGATCCTGAGCACAGTTCCTTGAAGGAAATTAAAAAAAAACAAAAACCTTTCTTGTTTATCTTGGCACTTCCATTTACTGAATGTTGAGTATTTTTAAAGGTGAATGCAAAGAGGAAGCACAGACCTGGAAGCCCCACAGTGATCTGATGTCTGGAAGCAAACCATAAGGAATCCCTTCTAGGGATCTACAGAATTGGCTGAAACATTTTCCACAGTGTTTCATGGCCTTAAAGCAGTACAAATGAAACCTGTTGTAAAAGCCACCAGGGAGGAGATTGGCTAGAAAGGTCCTGTACCTGGGTCAGGGCAATCCCCTGCACCAGCACAGACTGGGGGATGGATGTATGTAGGGATGGATAGGGGGATGGATGGAGAGCAGCCCTGTGGAGAAGGACGTTCCAGTTGAAGTTCAATTTGCCAAAAGACATTTGGGACATCAGTGACCTCTGTGCAGTCCTTCAGTTCCCAAAGGCTGACGTTTATTCTTGGAAACAGAGCTCAGAGCCTGACATTGAAACTTATTTATTCAAGCTACGGAAAACAAGAAGAAAATCATCAGACACTGACTCAACCCTTCCCGAATTTTCTCATTTTTTCAGCTCTTTACAGCACAACCATCTGCAGCAGGTGTGACAGAATAGGGAGCAGGCAGAGGGGGGACAGGAGAGAGCTGCTCCAAGCAGAGCTGGGGCTGCCCCTGCCACAGAGGAGTGACACAAGGAGCTCCAGCTGCCTGCTGAGCTGCAGAAATAGGACACGGAGAGGTCATCCATCTGCCTTCGCCAGGAGCGAGGGCACGGGAGACATCCAGTGCCATCAGGAAGGACCAGCAGCCCTGGGATTTTTAACTTCCTGCATGCCAGGAGGGACAAATCTTGCTCGAGGTGCAGCAAGGAGAGGCACTGCCAGGGTTCAAGGTCAGTGCAAAATGTCACTAGGCCTTTATACAGGAACAGAACAGAGATGATGCACAGAAGGGACTGAAAAGCTTTAGGGATCCCCTGGGAGGAAAAGTGTTCCCTGAAATGCCTCGTCTGTCCACCTGTATTTTGTGGAGGCCAACAATAGATTAAATTGTAGTTTTTGACTTTTGACATCCACCACTGCCCTGTACAGCCTGTGCCAGAGCTTAACCACCCTTTCAGTGAAGACATTTTCCCTAGTATCAAACCTAAACCTCCCGTGGAGCAACTTGAAGTTATTTCCTTTTGTCCTCTCTCTTGTTCCCTGGGAACAGAGCCCGACCCTTCCCCTGGCTCCTCCCTCCTGTCAGGGAGTTGCAGAGAGTGAGAAGGTCCCTCCTGAGCCTCCTTTTCTCCAGGCTGAGCCCCCCCAGCTCCTTCAGCTCCTCCTGGTGCTCCAGCCCCTTCCCCAGCTCCGTTCCTTTTCCTGGACACGCTCCAGCCCCTCAATGTCTTCCTTGTTGTGAGGGACCCAAAACTGATCCCAGGACTCAAGGTGCCCCAGCAGTGCCCAGCACAGGGGGATGGTCCCTGCCCTAGTCCCACTGGCCACACTTGCTGACAACAACAGCTTCTCCTGCAGCCACTTGCTGGCTGTTTATGACCAAGCAGCACAAATGAGGGGATCACAGTGCTCCCACCAAAGGACTTTGGTTTGGTGATAACCCTGTGCAAGGAGCAGACCTGGTGCAGAGCAGTGCCTTGCTCCAGTTTCTCTGTTTTCAGAGAAAGTTGGATTTCATTTTTCCCCCAATTAACACTAAAACACCAGTTTGTAGACAGTGAGGGATGAAGGAGGGTCATGTAAATGACCTCATGCCTGGACACTGGTGTGAGCTTGAACCCACAGCTCCCAAAATCTGCTGCCCATCCTGCCTGCAGCGGGCTCGGGGAGCTTCCTGCCAACACACTCAGCAGCAAACCCAGACCCACAGCTCATCTCCAGCATCCTCAGCCCAACACATCCCACGCCTGTATTCCAGCTTACAGCTCCACCGGAGCGGCTGTTGGGAAAGCGGGAGGTCGCTGAGCTGGCAGGAAGCAGCAAGGATCAACAGCTCAAAGCAGGGGGAGTTGAGGAGATCTTTTAATTAAAAGCAGGCAATGGACCTGATGGAAGCCCTGATGGAAGCACAGGATCTGGTGGGCGCTGCAGGCGGCTGCACCCCCGGGGACTCATCCCAGCTCCACGAGGGGCACCCAATTAAGGCAGCAAAATTTATGTGAGCGAATGGCTGCGGATGCTGCTCCCACCCGCTGCAAACGTGCCCATCTGACAGAGCCCTGCAGCATCATCCCCAAGGTTTTGGGATGTTCAACTCTCCGGGAGAAATCAGCTGACTGATGACCTAACGCTCCTTCCTTTTCCATGCTCTCCTCCAAGCCCTTCCATCCACCCTGTTAGCTCCAGGTTGGCACTGAACAGCACCACAAGCACACAGTCCCTCCACCACCCGCTCCCATCCCACTTGGAGCCACACACAAACCCCCACCGGCTGCAGGACGGACAGAGGACACTTGGGATGCAGTGCTGGGGTTCACAAGCAAAGATACCCCAGGCCTCCCACGGGCACTGAGGGCACAAGTACCAACTAAAGCTCCTCAGCTCTATTTTTACAACACAGACGGCACTAACTGTCTTACCATCCTTTAATTCTCCTGATCAAATTCCACTTCTAATACTCCATTTATTTTTCCCAGAAGCAAGGTCGGGTTAATCAGTCAATAATTACTCAGCTCCTTCCCTCTCTCTTTAAAAAATCGACGCTGTGCTACCTCCCAAGCTCCTTGTGCCTGCCAGGTATGCCAGGAATTATTGGAAATCAACACTAACGGCAAAGGCGCCACCTTACTCAGCTCCTGGAAAACTTCCCAATCAATACCTTCAGGTAGCCTGGATCCAGCAGGGTCTATTTTTGGTATTGACTGTTTAGCAACAACCTGATTTACTGTTGGAACGTTGGAATTTAATCAGCATAAGATACACCACGTGTTTTCCCAAAAAAAAAAGCACTTCCCGCATGTTTGTGTCCTTTCTCCATTATTCTCCCATTTTCCTTTATTGATGCACCAAAATGGCTGAGAGGTTTCTGCTCTTCTTTAAGTACCTCACAAAAACTTCAGCCCGTCCTTCAGGCTGCTGGGTGGGTTTTCCAGCTCCAGTTTCTGTGCCACTGGGAGACGGTGGGAAAATATTCTCCTCCTCCTCACCATGTATGGGAAAATGGAGATGAATATAAATCCGTGGCAAGTAAAGCTCCAGGAGTAGGAGGTACAGAGAAGTGGTAAGAAACACCAAAGAATGCAGGGAGGATAAAGTGCTTTCAATTTATTCCATGAGCACTTGATATCAAGGAGCAAGTTGGGATCATCCAGATCACCAGGAGTCCCTTGTGCCGACACCTGCATGTGAGCAGTGGGGCTGCACAGGGGTCCTGCCCAAGGGGGTTTCACACTCCAGCCACATAAATATTTCTTTCAGGATTGAGGAACACAAACTAGGCTGAATTTGGGATCACAAATGAGCAATTGGAATTTTCTGGAGTTTTAATTGGTCTTGTAGCAGAGATGTTTGGAGTAATTAAATAATTCCTTTTTGTCCCGTGCTTTAAACACAGGATCATGGACTCAAAGTATGGTTTGGGTTGGAAGGGACCTTCAAAGATCATACAATCCAAGCCCCTACTATGGGCAGGGACACCTTCCACTAGCCCAGGTTGCCTCAAGCCCCATCCAACCTGGCCTTGGACACTTCCAGGGATGGGGCAGCCACAGCTTCTCTGGGCAACCTGTGCCAGGACCTCCCCACCCTCTGGTCCAGCATTTCTTCCCCATGTCCAACCTGACCACACCCTCAATTTAACACCATTGTCTCGTGCTGGGACCCCTGAGCTGTAGGCAGCTCCAGGGGGTCTCAGGGGAGCATTCCCTCCCTTGCCTGCTGCCCACACTGCTGGGGATGAGCCCAGGAGACACTTGGCTTTCTGGGCTGCCAGTGCCTGTGGACGGGTCATGTCCCATTTCTCACCCACCAGAATCCCCCAGTCCTTCTCCACAGGGTGTCCTCCCTCCATCCATCCATCCATCCATCCATCCATCCATTCCCCAGTCTGTGCTGGCACTGGGGATTGCCTCAACCCAGGTGCAGGACCTTGCCCTTGGCCTGGTTGAACTCCATGAGGGTCCCATGCTTTGGCAACTTTACTGCTGCCACTCCAGTATCCTAAGGCACTTTACCCATCCTTCCCAGGACCCAGGACACAACCTGGCTCTTCCCAAGAACAGACATACTCCGAACGCTGTATTTAAATTGTTCAGGACGAGAGAGCAAGTCTGTGCCCAGTCTGTGAGAAGCAGGGCCTGATGTGGGGACTGGGTCCAGCACAGGAGGGAGGGAAGTCCTTCACCTCTGCACAAGGTGATGCAGATCACCCACAGTGAGCCCATTTGGACAAAGAGACACCGGGCTTTGTGTGGAAAGGCAGACAGCCAGGGAATTGTGGAAAGGTTATTTTTAGAGCTGCACATTTCCATGATAAAGAGCAAGTATTACCTCTGGCTGAAAAGAAAACTTTTTCTAGCACTGGTGGAAAAAAATGACCTGAGGCAGATCTACCCCCCAGAGCTTCAGCTGAGAGCACACTCGAGATGCTGCTGTTGGTACCCAAAGCAGCACGAGGAGTTCACACACCTGAACCTGCCCAATCCAGCTTTTTTTTCTTGAGAAAAGATCCGTGATTTATATTTTTAAACATTGACTGAAGCACAGGGAACTGCGTGACTTCACTCAACTCGTCTGGTCCCAGCAAGAACACACAGGCAGGTCACGGTGACCAGGAAGGGTTTATAGGTCATCCTGCAGCCACTGTCACCTGCAGCCATCGCCCCTGCACACTGGTTGTCTGACAGCTTCTCCAGACTCCATTAACTCATGGAAATGGGATAGCCAAACTTCCAAGCTGGAAGGTATCACGTTGCTGTGTAAATCTGAGAGATCCAAATGGTCCATTCCCAGGGAAAGGTCAAAAAGGGAAAAAAAAATCCACCTCACAGTGCTGGGCACTTGCTCAAGGACTCTTCCATAGAGTCATGGTCTCAAAGGGTGGTTTGGGTTGGAAGAGACCTTCAAACCTCATCTTTTCCCACGCCCTGCCATGGGCAGGGACACCTTCCAGTAGACCAGGTTGCTTCAAGCCCCATCCAACCTGGCCTTGGACACTTCCAGGGATGGGGCAGCCACAGCTTCTCTGGGCACCCTGTGCCAGTCCCTCACCACCCACATGGTACAACACTTCTTCTTTATGTCCAGCCCAAAACTGTTTGCAGGTGACCATAGCAGCAAAGGCAGGGTTTGGTCCCTCCATCCCCACCTGCACATGTCTCCAAACACAGGAGGGAGCCAGCTCTGTGCCTTCACATGAGATACATGTGCTGGGATGGGCCCTCTTCCATGATCCCTGTCCCAAGGCTGCCCCGCTGCCTTGCTCTTTTGTATGTTGATTTACAGAAATCAGAAACAAATCGTTCCTGATCCAACTGTGGATCAGGGGAATGCACCTGCTGCTGGCTGGGCACCCCCATCCCCATGCAGGGTGAGCAATCGGCAGCCTCTGACCAGTTCCCCTGCCACCACAGCCCAGCTCTGCCCAGCACCTCCCCATCCACCCACGCTGTGCTCTCCAGGTGCTGCTGCTTGGGACCCATGTGCCATGGGACCCGTGTGCCATGGGACCCGTGTGCCATGGGACCCATGTGCCATGGGAGCTGTGTGCCATGGGAGCTGTGTGCCATGGGAGCTGTGTGGGAGCTGTGTGCTGTGGGAGTTGTGGGAGCTGTGTGCTGTGGGAATTGGTGCTGGGGGAGCCGTGTGCTGTAGGAGCTGTGGGAGCTGTGTGGGAGCTGTGTGCCATAGGAGCCATGTGCTGTGGGAACCGTGTGACATGGGAGCTGTGTGGGAGCCACGTGCTCTGGGAGCTGTGTGGCGTAGCAGCTGTGTGCCTTGGGATCTGCATGTTGTGGGAGCTGTGTGCCGTGAGTGCTGTGCTGTGTGGGAGTTCTGGGAGCTGTGTGCCATGGGAGCTCTGGGAGCTGTGTGGTGCAGTCTGCCGTGGGAGCTGCATGTTGTGGGAGCTGTGTGGGAGCTGCGTGCCACGGGAGGTGTGGGAGCTGTGGGAGCTGTGTGGCGTAGGAGCCGTGTGCTGTGGGAGCTGTGTGCTGTGGAAGCAGTGTCGTGGGAGCTGCTGATGTGGGAGCTGTCTGGGAGCTGTGTGCCACAGAAGCTGTGTGCCACAGGAGCCGTGTGGGAGCTGTGTGATGTGGGAACTGTGTGCCATGGCAGGCAGTGCCATGGGAGCCATGTACAGTGGGAGCTGTGGGAGCTGTGTGCTATGGCAGGCAGTGTCATGGGAGCTCTGGGAGCTGTGGGAGCTGAGTGCTATGGCAGGCAGTGCCATGGGAGCCATGTGCCATGGGAGCTGTGGGAGCTGTGGGAGCTGTGTGCTGTGGCAGGCAGTGCCATGGGAGCTCTGGGACCCATGTGCCATGGGAGCTGTGGGAGCCGTGTGCCATGGCAGGCAGTGCCATGGGAGCTGTGGGAGCTGTGGGAGCTGTGGGAGCCGTGTGCTGTGGCAGGCAGTGC
>NW_020897886.1:72717-115945 GCF_003984885.1 Neopelma chrysocephalum
TGGGAGCTGTGGGAGCTGTGGGAGCCGTGTGCTGTGGCAGGCAGTGCCGTGGGAGCTGTGGGAGCCGTGTGCCGTGGGAGCTGTGGGAGCTGCAGGAGCTGTATGCCGTGGCAGGCAGTGCCATGGTAGCTGTGGGAGCTGTGGGAGCCGTGTGCTGTGACAGGCAGTGCCATGGGAGCTGTGGGAGCCGTGTGCCGTGGCAGGCAGTGCCATGGGAGCCATGAGCATCAGGAGCCATGGCCATGGCAGTGCCGACGTGCTCCCCGGCACGCTCGCTCCAGCCTCCCACTCCTCCCCGGCACAGCGTCAGCCGCCGGCGTCACTGCCGTGTCACCAGCCTTCCCACTGCGCTCAGGAATCCATCGGAGGGGAAATCTCCTCTCCAATGGAGGAGGGAACAGGGAATCCCAAAAAGCAAGGGGACTGCCGAGCCTCCCTTTCTCTCCACTTCACTGCCCCAGCCTTCCCGCATTGTCCCTGCTCGGAGCAGGGCAGGTGACCTCTGACTGCTCCAAAAAAAAACAAAAAAAACCGGACAAACTGGGAATGGTGGGAGGGACGGACAGAGGAAAACCAGTGTCTTTAACAAGAAAGATGGAACCACACTGCTGAAATGAACAGAAAATAACAGAGACACTGGAAAGTCCTGCAAAATGATGTAAGGATGTGCTCAGGCTGTACAGGAAGGGGTGGAAATAGGATGGATGCAGGTCTGGCATTGCACAGACCAACTGCCAAGAACTCACTTGCCTTCCTCAGCTGTTGCAGAGGAAATATTTTTGTGTACTGTGTCCTGTTGTCCCCCACACCTCCCCCTCAGCACCAACTCCCCCGCTCCCTCCTGCCCACCTACTCCTGTAGCTTCTTCCCACTCCCTCCCACTCCTCATCCCTGCAGCTTCTTCCCACTCCTTCCTGGCCCCCCAGCCCTGTAGGCTCCTCCCAAGCCCTCCTCCCCCCACTGTGTTGGATTCCCCTTGCTGTCTGTCTCCCTTAATTACGGCTTCCCCAGCCTGCTCCCTCTCTGTACAATGGAATTCACAGAATCACAGAATCATTTAGGTTGGAAAAGACCTCCAAGATCATCAAGTCCAATCTTTGTCCAATCACCCTCCCCTGCCACTTTACTCTCCAGATTCCTTCCTTTGCCAGGATTTGCCTTCCCCATTCCCTCCAGTCTTGGGGGAAGTTTTGAGCCCCTCGTGACAAGAAAGACATTCAGGGGCTGGAGCGTGTCCAGAGAAGGGAATGGAGCTGGGGAAGGGTCTGGAGCACAAGTCTGATGAGAAGCAGCTGAAGGAGCTGGGGGGGCTCAGCCTGAAGAAAAGGAGGCTCAGGGGGGACCTTCTCGCTCTCTCCAACTCCCTGACAGGAGGGGGAACCTGGGGAGGGGGGGTCGGGCTCTGCTCCCAGGGAACAAGGGACAGGACAAAAGGAAACTGCCTCATGTTGTGCCAGAGGTTTAGATTGGATATTGGGGAAAATTTCTTTATGGAAAGAGTGATCAGGCACTGGAATGAGCTGCCCAGGGCAGTGGTGGAGTCCCCATCCCTGCAGAGATTTAAAAGACGAGTAGATGTGGCACTTGGGGACATGGGTTAGTGGTGGCCTCGGCAGTGCTGGGGTGACAGTTTGACTCAGTGATCTTGGAGGTCTTTTCCAACCCTAATGATTCCATTATTCTATCCCCAGGACCTCAGCAACCCCAACATAGACACAGCAGCCCCTCCTCCTCCTCCCCTGTTTGCCCAGAAGGGATTTCCCTCACTCTGCAGGGTGCTATTTTTACCTCTTAAAGAGCAGGTTTCTTTGGGGGGAATCCTTGGGGAAATCTTGCATTGGGGTATCTCCCAACCATCTGTGGCCATGCCCAGGGCATTCTGTACATCACAGTCATGGTGCGTCCTGGCCCTCCTCACCAACCCCTAAGAGACTTCTCCCCATCAACTGCCTTTTTACAAGTTATCCTTCTCCATATTTGCAATCCCTCAATCCATGTCCAAAACACTCCCATGCAGCCATGGGGCTGCTCCACACACAAGACACTCCAATGCCCACACTCCCATCAGGAGGTGCAGACAGTCTTGCAGGGCCAGCAATGTTCTCCTCCAACACTGCAGAGCCCAGCTGTAACTCTCAGTGACAGACAGCTCTAAAACAACCAGGTGATGCTCAGCTTAAACACACCCAGGTGATGCTCAGGAAAGACAGCAGCACCCTCCAGCTGTTGCAGATGTGAAAAAGGCATTGCTGCCTGAGCCCACACCAGTAGGGTGGATCCAACACAGCTCAGAGCAAGATCAGGCCCAGGAGAGGTGAAATCAAACAGGTGAAATCAATAGGTGAAATCAAATTTGATAGGTTTAATCAAAGCACGATGTGTAAGGAAGGAAAAGAGGAAAGGAGAGTGCGTCTGGTTTTCCAGCAGGATACAGTAGCCAGGGATGTATGGGTATGTCACACCCACGCCACTGAGCTGGACACAGGGACCAGATGATTAAAGATATGGTTTGGTATTGGAGGAAAATGATGGATGAGTCCCATGTAGGGGTCAATCCCAGGGTGAGTTCCATTCAGTGTATTCATTAAGAGCTTGCAGACTGGAGGAAAACCCAACCCACCGGCTCGGGAGAGCTGTGCTGCCTTCACCTATCTGAGCAAAAGGCACACTTGATTAATGACAAATCCAGGCTAAAATCAATTGCAGACATACTGGAAAAGGACAAATCTCAGCTGGCTCCCAAGGAGAACAATAATCTAACAGTCAAATACAACTCCAGGACCTTGTATCCGCTCGTATGCTGGGAGGAGGTTCCAAGGAAGGCTGCAGCCGATGGCCAGATGATACGTGTGGGGATGAAAGGCATTTTTTTCTTGGGAAAGAGTAAATCAGGCAGACTGAGTCTCCCTGAGCTCAGCACAGCTCTGTGGTGAGGATGGGCAGTGTAGAGAGACAGGGGCTGTGATCCCACCTCTGAGCACAACACCGACCCTGAGTTCCCACAGCGCTTCCACATCGCCCAGACCAGGAGGTACCAGGAGAAAATCACGTGCAACAGAGGCTGGAAAGCAGGATTTCACCCAAGGGAGGTCTAGAGATGCAGCCTTATCACTGCACCTGAGTGCTGGCCCATGGGAGAGCTGCCCACACACACAGCAGCCTGAACGCCACCTAATCTCAGAAGAAGATCTTGTTAATCCAATTTTCAGGAAGTTGGTGATCACTAATACTTGGCTTGCTGGCTTCTTGCAGTCTGTGGTTATTGAAACCAGCTGACTTTTCTCTCTCTGCATGTCCCTTCTGTCCATGTCCTGCAACACATGATGCTCTTCACATCCTTCCCCAGACAGCCTGCACACCGCAGGAGTAAGGAATAACCAGGAATAAGGGGTGAATCTCTGTAATGTTTTTGAGAAAATATCCCAGCCTTTCACACTGAAGACAACACCCCAAGCAGTAACAGTTCAGGTTGGCATTACATTTCAGCACGATTCCACATGCACACACCGGCAATGGAGCTGTTCCCCTCTGGCACACCCAGCATCCCATTGGGATTTTCTCTTACTACTAATTACTACACATTAGGAACCTGCAAGGATTTAATAGCTCATTCCAAAGCTCTTCCTAGCTGTTTCAGCATCTCCCTCCTGCCAAGGCAAGGTGGGAACTTCTGCCCTCACACTGAAGATGCAGTGTGGCATGAAGCCCCCAGGCATCCTGACAGCACGGAGAGATGGAGGTCAGGACCCTGCCCCACCACCAGTGCTTTCCACAGACAGACCCAAGCGAGAGGGGAGGACACAGCTGGCAGTGCCTCTGCCAGCAAGGGGGGACAGCTCTGCAGCAATTTTTATCCAGCACTTCCCCGGGGCTTGCTCTGATGACACTTAACGAGAGGCCACGACAACACAGGGCATTGGCCCCAACCGTGCACACAGCAGCGTTTTGTCAACACCGTGGCCCGGCTCTGCCCACTCCCTCCTGACATTTCAATAGCTCTGCGGGAGCTATTTTGGTCTCTGCCGAGGGCAGAGCTCCGACACAGGCAGCAGAGGAAGGGGGAGGCGAGAGGGATGCAGGAGGAGAAGCCCCCAGAGGATGCTCATGGGGGCACAGATGAGCATCACTGCTGTGTCCTGGGGCCCACCTGCCCTGTTCCTGGCCACACAGGCTGCTCGAGGGGAGGGCAGATTCACTTCCAGCCTGCCCCAGGCTGGGGGTTTGGGAAACTCCACAGGGCTGTCCTGGAGGACCATATGGAACCACCCCACACAGGGAAACCAGCCCTGCCAAGCCCTTCCACTGTCCCCAGCAGCAGCAGCACCTGCACATCTCAGTGTGGACGGGCACAGAGTGAATCCGTTGTCAGAGCAGGAGCAGCTCAGCAGAGCACCAGGAGCCTGCACAGCATGTCAGAGAATCATAGGATCATGGAATGATTTGGGTGGGAAGGGACTTTAAATCTCATCTCATTCCAAACCCCCCACCATGGGCAGGGACACCTTCCACTAGCCCAGGTTGCTCCAAGCCCCGTCCAACCTGGGCTGGAACACTTCCAGGGATGGGGCAGCCACAACTTCTTTGCCCAACCTGTGCCAGGGCCTCACTGCCCTCACAAGGAGGAATTTCTTTCTAGTATCTAATCTAAATCTCTCCTCTTTTAGATTAAAATTATTCCCCCTCATCCTATCACTATCTGCATGTAAAAAATCATTCTCCTCTATTTTATAAGCCCCCTTTAGGCACTGGAAGGGGCTCTAAGGTCTCCCCGGAGCCTTTGCTTCTCCAGGCTAAACAACCCCAGCTCTCTCAGCCTGTCTCCAGAGCTGAGGGGCTCTGTTAATTAGGAACTCCAGGCACACATAAGGAAGGAGAATGTTCTATGCCCCAGGTCCCATCAAGCCAGAATTGCTGCTCAAAACTTCAGGTCATGTTTTAGACCAACTTGAACAGTTGAGAACTTGATGCCTCCAGGTAATTCAAATTGGTCTCAAATTTGGAAATAGGAATACCAACCCCAGGATCATAGGATTATGGTCCTCCTGCTAGAGATGGAGCAAGGCAGCAGCAGCACTCCCCACAGCTGGGGCACTGGAGCAGCTGTCTGCAAGAAAACTCCACCATGGGCCCATAAAAGCCTGTTTCCATCCCAAGAATTTGGATTTTTCACATAACAAATTACTTCAATCATAAAAATATGGATTTTTTTTTCCCATTCCTCCTGCTGCTCAAAGCCAGTGAGCTGATGGGAAGTCATTCCCTGCTGCTCCATTCATTTCAGTCACCACCTTCCCACCAGTGGTGGGTTCAGAGGTGAGTCCCAACAGAAGCCCTTCACCATCAAAGTTAATGACTGGTTTCCTCACTTCAGGCTGCTGGAAAAAGCAGCTCAGAGCTTCTCTAGTGAGAGAGCAGCAGCTCCCCAGGGTCCAGGTGCTGTGAGCAGGACCCTGCTCAGGGTTGGCACAGCCATGGGTCCACCCTGGAAATGGAGCTATGATGGCAAACACTGACAACTCCTTTTATCAGCCTTGTTTCACGTAAAACCGAACAACAGGACAAACAAAAAAGAACAAGATTGAGGGTTCAGATGTCACTTCATTATCTTTCCAATTAAGAGCAAAAATTACGCATCCTTCCTGAGCTAAATCTTGAGAGCAGCTCCATTTGACGTGGCTCCACCACTGCAGAAGTGGAACTGCTAAGCAGGATCTTCATAAAACTCAGAGGAAAATAAGGTGGGTGATGTTCTGCTTACATTTTCCAACTCGCTTTCCCACCAGGCTGCTTTCCTGTAGCACCAGTAGCTATTAAAAGCCCTCGCAGTACTCTCAAGGCACAGAATTATCTTCCAGATTGGGAGCTCCAGATTCCCTTTGGTCATGGTGAGATATATAATCCACACATGGTGCCGTTACTCACTCTAAGCACCGTCTCTGCAAGAACCCAGATGGATGCCAAGAATAAGGCACTTCTTATAGCTGAGGCATTTTTAAGAGATGTTTAACATGCCTTGCATAAACGTGTCCTACTTTCCGACTTGGGTTGAACACACATGAGTCACTCAGCTGCATCTTCCTAAAATCCCACACCTGTACAGAAAAATCCCACCTCCTCTCTCACACACCCAACCTGCTCAGGAAGGGGAGGGTGGCAAAGGCATGGACATGTTTCATCATCATGGTCCAAAACCTTTAAGCCCTCAACAGAAAAAAATGTTACTCCATATCACTGCCCAACGCTCCGCAGAGTCACCTTCTACCATCAGCACAGGCAGAGGCTTTTACAGGTGAGCTAGCGTTCAGGAGGGACTTTGCCCCAAAAAACAAGGTGTCAGCACGAGGTTTCAATTGCTTTTCATAAAAAAAAACAGTAGGTGGGGTGACAAGAAGCAATGCAGAGACTTGGTGCTCCTTCCAAGCGGAGGTACAACGGGGAGGACGTTCCCCACCACACAAGGACGGGGCTTTGCTGCCTTCAGAGAGCAGATTTAGCACATGACTGGCTCCGCTGTTCCTCCCACAGAAAGAAGAGCCTTTCAAGTCTCGACATTGCCACCTCTCCTCAAAACCTTCTCACTATACTAAAAAGGATAAGAAAGGAAAGGGCTGGCGGAGGTCACACCAGCCACAGTTTCTCACCGGTGGCTTTGGCTGACTGAGAGAACTTCGGAACTTCAGCCTTGTTTCTTCAATGAAAAGCTTCAAAGAGAAGTCCTGGCAGTCTGGGAAGAGCAGCTCCCTGCAGCTGGGAAGAGCAGGCAGCATCACAGCTCGTTCCAACAAGCCAAAGGCAAAGGGAGTGTAGGAAAACCCTTCCAGCCAGTCTACCCCTGCTCTGCTTTTGACCCAGAAACTTTTTAGGAGAAACTTGTGTTTTTCTGTTCATTGATTAATTGCAGTAATGACAGAAACAAAGTGCACTGTCTTCCCAACTCTGCTTCTTTGCTCTTGATAAATGCTAATGCACCCTGAGCTGCTCAAACTGCTCTCAGGGCTCCAGAGACTCCTCAGGGTCAGCTCCTTCTTGAACCCAGTGGCTCTTAACCTGAGGTTGAGGTCTTCTTTCTCCTGAGCCTTTGTATGATTACACCTTTTAAGGCAGCACTTAATTTAAGATATTAAAGACCAATAATTGTCTGCACTGGAAATTCAGACCCGATGATCAAAACAGTGAATTTGAAACCCTTCGGCACAACCCGTCTGGTTGTAAAAGCCCAGCTGTTTTTGCAGGTATTGAAATATTAATGCAGTAAAAAGCTAAGCAGTATTCAAAGCATGGACCACAGGCATGGAATGAGGGACGGTTTCACATCCTGGCACTAGAGGAAGACTGGAAGAGACACAGGCTTTGATTATTTTCCACCAAAACTTTCCCCAGAAGCCGTTCCCTTCATGGCTGTGGTTTGACGGACAGATAAAGAAGTTTCAACACTTGTACCAGGCTGGATGGGGTTTGGATCACCATGGTCTAGTGGCAGGTGTCCCATGAGCTTTAGGGTCCCTTCCAACCTAAACCATCCTGTGATTCTATGAAACCCACCACTTTTGATGAGACCTGGGAGGGAAGAGCTTCCAGCAGGCTCAGACTGGGGCCATGGAGGTCACAGCTATGGGAACACCAACAAAAAAGCCTCTGGGTTGTAGGAAACGGCACACATGCACACACACTCAACATCTGCTTTGGAGATAATTTCCATCAAAAAAGACTAAAACATCAAGAGCATTTCACAGATAAATAAAATCGTGGACTCACAGAGTGGTTTGGGTTGGAAGGGACCTTAAGAGATGATCTCATCCCACCCCCTACCATGGGCAGGAACACCTTCCACTATCCCAGGTTGCTCCTAGCCCTGTCCAACCTGGGCTTGGACACTTCCAGGGATGGGGCAGCCACAGCTTCTCTCAGCAAGCTGTGCCAGGGCCTCACCACCCTCACAGGGAAGAATTTCTTCCCAATTTCTGAAGTGCTACTACCTCAGCACCACTTCGAGCCCTGACAACACCAGCCAGTTATCAGAACAATGATGGATCACCCTTCTTATTAAAAGTGTGCAGGGAAGTGGTTCGCTGGAGGCTGGTAATAAAGAATATCTGCACAAGATGGTCTTCAGCTGTACACACATCAGTATTTACAGATCAGAAGCCAAGTCCTGACCTGTTGGATTCTACACCACTTGATTAATTATTTACCTCAAACCTAATTAATCATCCATTAACTCTTCGTGAGCTCTTCTACTAGCAGGGCACATTCATGAAGTGACTCAATAAATGCTTCCAACATCTACAGCTTCGTGTGATTAGGAAGAAAAATTTTCCATGGGAGAGCCCCAGGGCAGACATCAGAGGCCACATCCCAGCTGCATTTTATCTTCTTTCCCTGACAATTCTCAGGCCTTGCCTGATCCTCTGTTATCCGTCCCATGATGTTCAGTGCTTCTCCAGACAGCACTTTTTTTTTTACTTGCATCCAAAGCAACTCTTTTATTTGCATTTTTGCTAATAAACTGATAACTTGATTAGGAAAATACAGTTCTGCTCCACCTCTGTGGGGCCTGGAAACTCATTAACAGTACTGAGAGATAAGATGCTTAAACCTATTAAGCAGGCTCTGCTGGCATTAAAAACAAGCTCAAGATTTATGTTGCCTGCCCTCAAAAAACATCTCTCTCCAGCGGACACCAGCAATCAAGGCAGGATTGGCAGGCAGGGCTCCAGGAACACAGGAGGAGACATGGCACCATGAGGGAAGTGACAGGGCCATGAGCAAGCTGTGTTCTTCTCCAAGAGCCTTTGGACCTAGTGCTGCCTGGCTGGAGCCTCTGCAAGAATCCTGCCTGAAACAGCAATAATTCACCACATTTCTCCAACCACAGAATCACAGAATTATGTAGGTTGGAAAAGCCCTCTGAGACCACTGAGTCCAACCTTTCCCTCAGCACTGCCAAGGCCACCACTAACCCATGTCCCCAAGTGCCACATCCACATGTCTGCTAAACCCCTTCAGGGATGGGGACTCCACCATTGCCCTGGGCAGGCTTGGGCTTGACCATCCTTGACCACCCTTTCCATGACAAAATTTTCCCCAATATTCTAAACCTCCCCTGGTGCTACTTGAGGTCATTTCCTCTTGTCTTATCCCTTGTTCCCTGGGAGCAGAGCCCAACCCTGCCCTGGTTCCAACCTCCTGTCAGGGAGTTGTAGAGAGCGAGAAGGTCCCCCCTGAGCCACAGCCCATCACTGTCACTAACACAGTGCAGGTGTTGCTACTGGGCTGACAGATTAATTTCCTCATCCCTATCAGCCAACATCTGCAAACATTCCATATTCCGGCTGCCGAGTCTGGAATATCCACCCAAAACCCATCTCTCATCCCTCAGTCACAAGCCAGGATTTTATGGTAACACCTCCTCAGCCCACGTGTCCTCATGTCACCGTCTCCAGAGGAGACTGGTCCAAACACAGCACACCATCATCAACTGGAGAGGAACTGGAGCGTGCTAACGACATGACAAGTCCCTGCAAGGAGAGCCCAGCACTCCACTGATGCAGGAATCGCATCCATGAGCCAGCCACGTTAGGCAGAAGGTCTCAGGTGTGAGAAAAATCGTCCAGCAGTGCCACATCACATGAACCCATCCCCAGACCAGGACACCCCTGCCAGGGCAGCCCCGGTGGGCTGGGTGCCCCAGCTGAACGAGGGGGTGTCTGGGGTGTGGGCACCCCTGGGGTGTGGGCTCAGGGCTCCATCCCACCCTGAGCTGCAGAGCATCTGGAACATGCACCCAGTGAGCATCCACAGATGATGGGTAGAGGGTCCCAGCCCTGATAATTTAACAGCAAATTGCAGGGGTAGGAGCCAAGCGACAGATCAAGGGGAGTTTTTGCTCCTTCGGAATGACCTCCAGCTCATAAGCAGCTGGAAACAGCAGAACTTTTTCATGATGTTTCACTTCCCGTTGCTCCCCATATCTGTGATTTGTACCTGCCTGCTGAATTCATTTGGAAACTGCTCAGGGCCCCTTCCCCAGTTCTGCTCTAGCTGGAGGAACAAAACCCAGGGCTGGCACTCACAGAATCGTCACCTGAGGTGGAGGGGCTGCCCAGTGACAGTGGTGGGTCCCTTCCCTCTGGCCAGTACCCAGAGAGGGGGGCCCCTGTACAGTTGGATCAGACACACTGCTGGGGCTGGGGTGTTCAGGAAGGATTTGGGATTAAGGGGGAGCAATGCAGCAGCCCTGACATGTGCACAGCCCCTGCAGAGCCCAGAGGGCACAGGGGATGCAGGACCCACAGCCCAGCCATGCAGTCAGAGGGTTTGTGCTAGGGCTGTATCTGAGAGGCTAAATCTTCACACGGACAACTGGAAGGGACCCTACTCCCAGTGGGAATGGCTCCTCTCCTGTGCCCCTCTCTGCCTGCTGGAAGCTTGGCCATGACCTTGGAGGTTCAAACTAGTACAGAGACGAGACAGACACTGGCGGATGCAAGACAGCTTCCAGCACGGCTGCTGAATCACAGCTGCAGTGAGCTGGCACTGAAGAGGAGCTCGTGGCCAGAGGGAAAGCTGGGGGGACTTGGCGAAACTGGAATTGCAAAGAGAGGGGGTTGATGGATAGATGGATGGATGGATGGAGAGGGAATTGGCTGGATGGCCACGTCCAAATCGTTGCAGTCAGTGGCTCAACGTGCAAGAGGAAACCAGTCACAAGTGATGTCTCTCAAGGGTCCATGCTGGGACTAGAACTATTTCATACTTTCATCAGGACACAAGCAGTGGATTGAGTGAACCCCCAGCAAGTTTGTGGATGGCACCCAGCTGAGTGGTGCCATTGATGGGATGGAAGGAAGGGAGGGCATCCAGAGGGACAGGCTGGAGCAGTGGGTCTATGGGAACCTCATGAGGTTCAACCAGACCCCAGGCAAGGTCATGGACCTGGGTCAGGATAATCCCCAGTACCAGCAAAGACTGGGGGGATGGATGGAAAGGGATGGAGGGATGGATGGAGAGCAGCCCTGTGGAGAAGGACTTTCCAGCTGAAGTTCCATTTGCCAAAAGACATTCGGGACATCAGTGAGCCCTGTGTAGTCCTTCAGTTCCCAAAGGCTGATGTTTTTTCTTGGAAACAGAGTTCAGAGTCTGACATTGAAACTTATTTATTCAAGCTACGGAAAACAAGAAGAAACACCTCAGATGCTGACTCAACCCTTTCCTGATTTTCTAGAATTTTTTCAACTCTGACCAATAAAACCATTTGCAACAGGTGTGACAGGACAGAGCAGGACACAGGAGGGAGGGAGGGATGGATGAAGGGATGGAGGGATGGATGGAGGGATGGAGAGCACCCTGTGGAGAAGGACTGAGGTGACAAATAGGACATGACTCAGCCATGGGAACTGGCAGCCCAGAAGGTCAACTGTGTCCTGGGCTCATCCCCAACAGTGTGGGCAGCAGGCAAGGGAGGGGATGCTCCCCCTCTGCTCTGCTCTCCTGTGACCCCCCCGGAGCTGCCTCCAGCTCTGGGGTCCCAGCACAGGGCAATGGGGTTAAACTGTGGAGTCAGGTTGGACTTGGGGAAGAAATCTTGGACCATGAGGGTGAGAGAGTCCACTTCCATGGTGGGGAAGAAGGCAGGGCACACACTAGTCCGGGTCGTGGAACATGCATGAAGCCAACTCCTCCACGCCAGGCCTGTAAGTCTTCCTCCCACTCCCAAATCCCCTGTGCCAACAGCTCAAGCTGGGCAGAAGGAAGGGGGACAACCCTGGATATGACAAAGGAGCCTGACAAGGGGAAACAAAAATAAACCCCAAGTCCTGATTGAGCTTTTGGACAGCTCCTGGCCCCAAACACTGCCCAGCTCAGGAAATGGGAGGTCCCAGTGATACCCAGTAATGTCCCACAGACACCTGTGTGCCTGTGTATGAGCGGCCGGGCTGGTGAACACCGGTGGGCCAGCTCTGTCAGTGGGATTCCAAGCCCTTGGACGGCAGGCAGGCAGCTCTGGGCAGGCAGCAAGGCTCTGCCTGCACAGCCTGGGGCTGGCAGCTGCCAGAGCAGCCACCGCTCTGAATCGGGCAGCTCCCAGGCACTTCCAGGAGGCAGAGCCCTTCCACCCAGCTCTCTGCAGGACTCCCAGTAACAACAAATGGGCAGCAGTGCCCCCGCGGTGATTACTCATCTTCCTGGGATGCAGGGAATCGTTATTTCCCACCCCCCGTGCAGCTGCTGCCGCACCCACGCGCAGCCGGCGGCACCCCCGGACCCACCGCGGGTGCAGGAGGAGGGCAGCGGGCAGAGACCCCGGAGAGAAGGGGCTGGAGGGTGGGGGCTGGCATGGCCTGAGGGGAGAGCAGGTAGGAGCCTCATGTGCAAGGCAGGCGGAGTGGCAGGGATATAAAACGCAGGGATTTTGGGGAGAGTTCAAGGGGAAATGGGAGATATTTTCTGTGTGGATGTTTTCTCCTAAAACAAGTGCTGAAATGATTTGGAATGACAGTCAAACACTTGATTACTGCAGTGATTCCACCAAATCTACAGCAGCACTGTGTGAACTGCCTTTAAAAAGGAACAGGATTATCATAGAATCATGGAATCATTTAGGTTGGAAAAGCCCTCCCAGAGCATTGAGTCCAACTGTTAACCCAGCGCTGCCAAGGTCACCACTAAATCCATGTCTCCAAGTGCCACATCTACACACCCATAAAATACCTCCAGGGATGGGGATTTCACCACCCTGGGCAGCCTGTTTCTATACCTGATCACCCTTTCCATGAAGAAACTTTCCACCACCTTGCTACAGCCTCCTATCAGGGAGCTGTGGAGAGAGAGAAGGTCCCCCCTGAGCCTCCTTTTCTCCAGGCTGAGTCCCCCCAGCTCCTTCATCAGACTTGTGCTCCAGACCTTTCCCCAGCTCCATTTCCACCTCTGGACATGCTCCAGAACCTCAATGTCTTTCTTGTCATGAGGGGCCCAAAACTGAACCCAGGATTTGAGGGCAGTGGGCAGTGGGCAGGGCATTCCCCCGCCAGGCAGATGTGCCCAGGGCCAGGTTTGCCTGAGGTTGAGGCAGAACAGCTCATTTCACCAGTTCCTGCCAATTCCCAGCCTGACCTGCTCAGACACTGGTTCCCTGACCTGGTTTTCTGAGGAGTTCTACTCTGCACTAACTGGTCAGGGGTGGGACAGGCACCCCTTCCCATCCTGATGTCAGACCCACTACCCAGCTGGGCTCCCCTGGCTGGTGCTCCCCAGGGTTGTCAGGGCTTCACTCCCTGCAGGAGTGTCTCGGAGCTGATCCCATCACTGTCCAACCTGCTCTTCCAGCAGGTCATCCAGTCTCCCACTAGGTATCCTAGCTGTTAGGCCCTTAGTCCCTCTTCCACTTTCTCCTTAATGTCTTATCAGTTGATGTAGGCAAACCATGGGCAGCCAAACTGACCACAGCACGTGCAGCTTTCACTCCACAAGATCCAGGGACTCCCCGTTTCTGACTGATGAAGCCCAGACACAACACGATTCAACAGATAAGAGGAAGCACTTCTGGCAAGCTCCAGGCCTGTCTAACATGAAGTCACCCTCTCTACAGCCACTGCCTTCCCAGCTGCCCGAAACCCAATGGGTTTTTACCTGTAATTCCTCCTCAAGCTGTTCCAAATAGTTTCCCACTCACCATTCCTGACTTTTTCAACTCAGTAATTTAATTGTAGCTTTGTAGAGTCAGTTCTTGGAACACCCCCACAGCAGGAGTCCCTGGCGTGCCCACAGTGGGATCCCCACGGGCAATGCTGGGGACCCAGGAGATCCCAGGACTTCTGGCCACCTTCCTCCTGTCCCTGCCCAGCTCTGCTGGCCAGATCCTGCTGCTCCTGCACTCAGCATGCCTAGAAAGCACCAGAGCCTTCCCCGCATCAGAGTAATCCCGGGAAACAGTAACAGGATTTAGGGCTTGTTCATCTCAGCCCTCCTAAACCCATTTCTGCAGATAAGGGATTATCCCCAGCGTCAGCACCGAGACAATGGAGATTCAGTAGGAGAAGGCTGAGCTCCACCTGCAAAAGGAACAGTGCTGGGTCTGGATGGGGCCTGCTGAACAGCATCCTCCTCCTCCCAGGGTCTCTGCCCCTCTCTGCCTGCACAGGGCAGCACCCTGGGAGGCCACAGTGCTGGGTGGCACAGCCCATCCAGCAGGGACATGGCTCCGAGGGGTCTCAGTGCAGTGACAGCCGTGGTGACGCAGGCAGGCAGGGCAGGGTTGGCCTCCTCACCGTGCAGACGCCAGGCTGCCACCCCTGATCCCGCCGTTTCCTTCTCCCAGCCCTTCCCAGAGCAGCACCACACCTCTGCTCTTTCACCCTCCGGTCTCCATGTCCCACTCGCCCACCACCCTGTCAACACCAAGCCCCAGAGCCAAGAGCTTTAGGAATCCCAGTCATTTTCTGGCCATGAGGAGGACAGAAGGGATGGGGAAGGGATGGAGAGGGATCCCGGCTGCTGGAAGATGAGAGAAACTCAACCAAAAGCAAGTGACACCCAGGTGTGGTGCCATTGCAGCACGTGTCCCTGTGCCACCCAGCATCCCACCCCGCAGGGGCCAGCACAGGAGCAGAGCTCCTGGCTGCTGCAGAGGGGTCTCTGGCTCCTCTTCTCCCCTTGGCACATAGGGCCCAGCTGGCACCAACTGCTCTGAATCCAGTAGGGAGAGGCAAGGAAATCCCCAAGCCACCATGTGCCACAGGAGGACCCCCCAGCCCACTGTACCCACCACTGGCTGGGGGTGCCCTGGACTGGGGCTGAGCTCTGCCAGCCTGTGCTGAGGGGCACAGCTGCTGTATCCTCTCACGTTTTGGCTCCTTTCCCTTCTTCCTCCCTCTTTCTAACCTCCCTGGGCCAAAAAACTCAGGCTGCAGGAGAAGGCCAGCAGCCTTGCTGTGCAGCTGGGACCACCAGCATGGCACAGCTTGGCTTGGCTCGGCTCATCCACCTGCCTGGATCCCAAGGACCAGCCAAGGCTGGAGAGCACAAGGGAAGCAGAGCCAAATTCACATGCAGACAAGAGGAAAAAGCAAAGAGAGACAGGAGGGTGCCACGGGCACCAGGCAGTGATGGTCCCATGTCCCCTCACCCCCAGAGCTCCTCACCTCCCGCTCTGCCCCAAACCACCCAGGACACAGCAAGAACAGGGGCTGTGGTGACAGCCTGGGTGATGCTGCTGCCAAAGGCAGCAAAAGGCACAAAGCCAAGGAGCCACAGATCCCTCCTGCACTACAACAGGAGCAGCAGCACCTCTGGCAGCAAGGATGGGCTCCTGTTCCACAGTCACCTCTTTGCTGCCCGTCACACACCAGGCTCTGGGGTGCAGCAGCCCAAAGGAGATAAAGTTTTCCAGCAGCAGTGATAACACATCTTCCAGGAGTATCACTAACCACTTGGTCTAAATTAAGCCCAAAATAATTACAGAGCAGCTGATTTGGATTCTTTTTTTTTATGTTGCCATGATTCAGACTCCAGTTAATTGATATTTACTCTGCACTCCGTGTGGTGGATCCCCCAGCGCTGCTCAGGGTGACGGAGCAGACAATGGGTGCTGGTGATCACGAAGCTGGAGTGTGGGGTGTGAGGAGGGGTGTGGGGAGGGACTGCATGGGAAAAGGGAATCTCACCTGGGATAACACATGGTATGTTCAAGGAAATACAAAAGAAAAAGCCACAGGGGAACAGGAAGAGAGGACAGAGATGTCCCAGGCACTCTCACTGCAGCACTGGGATGATGAAGAGCAAGTCCATGCATCCTATTCCTGCAGGCAGCACCCGAGGGCTGGCAGTGGGTGTCATCGTGCTGGGCATGACAGGGCTGCGGGAGCTTCACTCAGGCCTGTGCTGAGTGGTGGCAATGGCCAGAGAAACTGAGGACCAGCACGAGCATCCCTGCATCCATGGCATGAGCAACCCTGGCATCCACAGTGTGAGCATCCCTACACCCACAGTGTGCACATCCCTGCATCCCCTGTGAGAGCATCCCTGCATCCACGGCATGAGTATCCCTGCATCCACAGCATGAGCAACCACAGCCTGAGCATCCCCACACCCCCAACCTGAGCACCCCTGTAGCCACACTTGCCCCTGCTCTGCCTGCACCCCATGTCACCCACAGGATCAGTGCTGGGAGGGCTGGGCTGGTTTAGAGCTGAAGGGCAGCATTTTGTCAGCTTGTTCCCAAAGACCCTGGGGAGGGCTGGACTGTCCACTCCCTGGACAGCTGTGTCCACAACCCAAATACAGCTGAGCCCCTTACTGACACACAGAGGGGCCACCACGACCCACCAGCCCTCACTCTGTCCAGGTCCTTCAAACACCCATCGCCTGTGGGTGCCTGAGCCCACCACCCACTACCTGAACACAGGAAATCCCCATCCCATCCCACACAGGCAGATTCCAACTTCCAGGGGAAGTCTAAAAAGCTCAAGAAATGCTGACCAGCAGCCAGGGCCCCCCAGAAATCTTGAAGACCTTATGCCATGGGGTACCCCAGCCCTTCAAAACCAGAGCTGGGGCAGGTGCTGGGGACTGGGAAGGCTGGGATTGTGCAAAGCCTGTGCAAAGCACCTGAGTTGCTGCAGGGACCCACCAGGATGAAGCCAGAAGGGCAAACAGCTATTTAAGCTAAATATATTTGTTCTTGGGATGACGTTGGTACGAAAATCGATCGTAAACAGACTCAGGCTGTAAATAAGAAGATGGGTCCTGACCACCATCCTAGAGCAGCCCTTCAACAAGGATTACTGGCAGGAGAAACAAAACTCATCCAAGATAGAGCTGGAGCAGTGCATGCAAGGGTGACAAAAAGCATCTGTGTGACATGGGGACAGGATGCAGCCACCCAAGGCAGCCTGAGGACAGCGTGGCACTGCCACGGTGGCCATGGGCAATGTTAGCACTGCATTGCTCAGGATGTCCAGGCCAAGTGAGGTGTTGGAGACACTCTGTGGGAGCTCCTGGATCCCCTGGCGGGCACAGGAACCCAATCCCTGCACCAAACATTCCTCCAGTCTCTACATCACACACCAGGTCTGGTACAAGTGCAGCACAAGTGAGTCTTTGCACTGAG
Organism: Neopelma chrysocephalum; assembly: GCF_003984885.1. NCBI lineage: Eukaryota > Metazoa > Chordata > Aves > Passeriformes > Pipridae > Neopelma > Neopelma chrysocephalum. Next base: position 89,825 of record NW_020897886.1, read on the forward strand.
CACAAGTGCAAAGACAGGCTGAGAACACATTCCCTTAGGGACCTGCCTGGAGGAGGGAGAAGCAGGATGCAGGGAGGCAGGATGCTGAGAGCCAGGGGGGCAGATGGCACCTGCTCCCACTGTCCCCATGAGCACCTGCTCTGCTGCCACACCGTGCCCTTCCCACCCCAACGAGGCTGCTGGTGGGGACCATGACATCCACCAGCTGCACTGGTGTGTCTCCCAGCCCCAGTCCCACTCCAGGAGCTGCAGGAAGCAACTAGAACCATCCAGCCTCCCTGTGCCACACATGAGTTTATGTCCATCAAAGCCACTTCACACCTTGCCATCCAACCAGGCCAAGGGCAAGGTCCTGCACTGGGTTGAGGCAATCCCCTGTGCCAGCACAGACTGGGGAATGGATGGATGGATGGATGGATGGACGGAAAAGAAAAAAGAAAGCCAAGTGTCTCCTAGGCTGCAGCCCCAGCAGTGTGGGAGGCAAGTGAGGGAAGGGATGCTCCCCCTCTGCTCCAGTCTCCTGAAACCCCCTTAGAGCTGCTTCAGTTCTGGGGTCCCCAGCACAGGACAACAGTGTTAAACTGAACGAAGGTGGGATCAGGTTGGACATGGGGAAGAAATGTCAGACCGGGGGGGCTGGCACAGGTTGCCCAGAGAAGCTGAGGCTGCCCCATCCCTGGAAGTGTTCAAGGCCAGGCTGGACGGGGCTTGGAGCAACTTGGTGTAGAGGAGAGTGTCCCTGCCCATGGCAGGGGGATTGGAAAAAGATGATCTTTGAAGGTCCTTTCCAACCCAAAACATTCTATTCACCACTTTGTGAATCTGTCCCTGCTTCAGGCCAGACCTGAGCTGGATGTGACTGGGGCAGGGACAGCTGCAGACAAGAGGTGAGAGCAGCAAGGCAAATGGAAGGACATGTTGCTTTGCTTTCTGTGTCCAGGACGTGCCCAGACACCTTTTGCCAGGTTCCTTGCTTTGCTGGGGCCTCATTTACTTCACCACAGCTCCAGCTCCCCTTGCCTCCTTCTTCAGTGTCTGCTGAAGTCTGGGCTAGCTCTGATTCCCCATCCCAGGGAAGCTGGGGCAGGCAGCAGAGAGGGTGGGAAAGCAAAGAGAAGGCAGGAGAACAAAGTAAGGCTGAAACCCTTGCCTGCCCTCTCCACTGCTCCTCCCAAAGGAGCATCACACAGTCCTGAGCCTGCAGCCTCCAACACTATGACTGGTCTTCAAGGAAACCTCCTCCCTGCCCTGGTGAGACCAGGCACCAGGGGGAAAGTACCCCCAGAAAAACCACTCCATGGTGGGAAGCGGAGCTGAGAGGGCAAAGAAAGCCGTGTCCAAGGAGAGCAGCTCCAGCAGGAACCAGCTCCAGCAGCACCTGAGCAGCAGCTCCTCAGGGCACAGTGGGCTTCCCACTGGGACACACACCAAAAGGACTGCTGAGAGGTGAGGCTGTGCTTACAGGAGAACATGGAGGGGTCCAACCAGTGCCTCGGCACCCAGACAGCTCCAAATTGCCTTTTTGGCACCAGCCAGTGCTGCCTCAACACATCAGACAGAGGTGAGCAGATACAGTTTGTCTCCTTGCCCACCTGGCACGCCTCTCTGCCAGGAAATGGTCTGCTAGGAATAAGAGAGGCCACTCTCCAAGGAACTCAAATCTCCTCCAGCAGCCAGAGAGCCAACAAAGTCACCCTGGCTCTGCACCCTGGTGTCCAACACCACCACCTCGACCCTGCACAGATAAAATTATGAAGCTGGAGGTCAAGTTTCATGGAACTGAACCTCCCACTTTGTCCTGGTGCAGCCGTAATGGACCTACTTCCAGGTCTGAAACATTTATTGGGTCTCCCGAAGTCTGCAGAGATGGGCTGAGCTGACAGGCTGACAGACACGACTTGGGATTTGAAGATTTACGTTCCCAGAGGCGATTCATTGAGCAAACAGCATCCGTTACATAATGCAGCACCGGGGAGCGGCGGAGGGCGGCCACTGGAGGGATGTGATGCTCGGAGAGGAGGAATGGCAAAGGAATCCTTCCCGACCACTCCAGGAAAAAACTAAACATTATTCCACTCCTCCCTGACTGGAACGCCACCCAAAGCCACCTCCTCTGGGATGTGACCCGGACCGAGGAGGATCAGCCTGCTTCCAGCACCAGGAGCAAAAACAAGCGCTGCAGCTCAACGGGAAGGATTTTAGGAACGGATTTACCAGGAGCTGTGACTCAAATCTGGAGTAGCAGCAGCAATGGCCCCGACTGAAGGAGAAACACAGCCCCTCAGCTTCCCCAGCCCCACTGTGACACTGCCCAGCTCAGCGGGGAGACCCTACCTGTGCCCCCGCAGCCGGATGCGAGTCTGTCAGAGCCCAGGCAGGGGCTGTCACCTCACTGGCTCGGTGGCAGAGCCAGCCAGCTGCCCACCCACTGGGCTCCAAAATAAGCCCAAGCAGCAGTGGCAAGGCAGATCCAAGAACAGTCTGTGCAGCCAGAAGAGGGATCAGCAGGGAGGGGAGGGATGAACCTTTCTGTGAGATACGGATCCAGCCCTGCGCCTCCGCCGCACGCCAGGCAGGTGGGTAAATCCAGGTCTCACACAGACACACGGACCTCAACTTCTCCTGCAACAGCAGAGCACCAAGGGCTTGCAGCTGCCTAAGCACAGACATTTAAGAAGTAGATTCCAGTGGGATTGCACCTGTGGAGTCCCTCTCCTCTACTAGTGATCCTGAAACAGCAGCAATTCACACAGCAGCCACTACACATCCCTCCATCCATCCCTTCACTCAGTGCTCCAACAGTAACTCCAAACAGTGCCCATCCATTTCCCAAATTACCAGTCCAGCTCTGTCCCAATCTTCTAAAGCCCCACTCAAAGGTTTTCTAGCTCCAGGAGGGACTTGCTGCTGGTGTTTAAGGAGTTTGTATCTCTGACAGAGAAACTACACCCACACCGCACCAAGCTGCACAGCACATGTGCCTCCAGACAAGAATGAGAAGTCCGTGACTTCCTTCTGATTCCCTGGAGGAACACTTCCCATCATCTTGCAGTGAAGGTTCCACATGATGCTAAAGTGCTTAGAGATCACTAAGAAATAACTGAGGTGCTGTTGCAGAGGGCACAAGCAGCATCCCAAATCCCTGCAGAGAGCAATGTCTTGCCCTGATGGCCATCCCAGACATCATTCCTTGCTATTGTTAAACAGCAAACATCAGTGAGCCCACCCCAAAACCAGCCTCTCACCACCTACACTTCAGTGCTCTTAGGCTCCCTCCTCCTCCCATGCCTCATGGGAACCTTGCTTCTGGATTTCCAAATTAATCTCAATAAATTCACTGCCCTGGGTTACAACAAGCTTCTGCATTAATGAGCAGGTTCTCTGCACACTCAGGAGGAGCACAGGAGGGTGGGGGTGAGGCTGCCAGCACAGACAGACATGGACCCGGCAGAGCAGGTTCAGAGGAGGCCACCAAAATTGTCCAAGGCCTGGGACAGCTCTGCCATGGAGAGAAGGTGAGAGAGTTGGGGTTGTGCAGTCTGCTGGGGAGACCTTAGAGCCCCTTCCAGTGCCTAAAGGGGCTCCAAGAGAGTTGGAGAGGGACTTTGGACAAGGGATGGAGAGACAGGACAAGGGGGAACAGCTTCACACTGATAGAGGGCAGGGTTAGATGGGATATTGGGAAGAAATTCTTCCTTGTGAGGGTGGTGAGGCCTGGCACAGGTCGCCCAGAGAAGCTGTGGCTGCCCCACCCCTGGAAGCGTCCAAAGCCAGGTTGGATGGGGCTTGGAGCAACCTGGGATAGCGGTAGGTGTCCCTGCCCATGGCAGGGGGTTGGATTGGATGATCTTCGAAGGTCCCTTCCAACTCAAACCACTCTGTGATTCTCAGTCTATCCACCACTGATCAGTCCTGCTGCACCACAATATTACAGAACACTGATTTCTGAATGTGTGGACTCTTCTTTTGCTGCCCAAACAGTTCTTGGCATGACAAACCAAATTCTCTACAATACCAAGGCAAGGTAACACTGTAAAACAAAACCAGAAGCACTCCCAACATCCTGGAAGTTTCTGGAAGCCACAGCAACATCACTGCATCCTGTTCACTGCAGATCTCAGACTTTTAAATAGATTATTATGCTTTTAGGCCACGAGTGCCCTTTGCAGCCCCGAGCAGACCCCGTGCCACTGCAGCAGCCAGGAGCAGTGACAGCTCTTCCCTGAAAACCCCCAAACAGGAACACTGCAACATCTTACAGTGCAAGCACAAGAGCCTGGAGGATGATTGAGCAACAGTCTGGGACACGTGAATTCCCTCGAGAAAATCCCTCGCTTCCAGGCTTGGCTAAGGAAATTTTAGCTGAGGAGCAGCTGCCAGGAGAGGGAAGCCTGAGACAACTTAGGAAGGGCCAGTTCTTCCAAGTAATTACAATATCTACTGATTTGACATGGGCTGGACGCAAGGCAATGTGTGTGTAGGCACCCTCCTGGGGCCTCTAGGAACAATTCCACGTGCAGACATGGAATTGCACTGAGCAAACGAGGAGAAGTTGATGGGAGAAGGGTAGACGGCAAGAGAGAAACCTGGTCTCAGCTTTCCAGCCCCCAAGCACCCCCCTGTGCCAGCCTGAGAGCACGAGCAGCACTCAGACCGCAAAAGCAACACCTCTGCCAAGGACAAGGGCTACCACAGCTTAGGGTCATCCTGCATGGTTGGCCCTGCAGCACCCACCACCCCTGTGACAACACCATGAGGGAGGCAGGCAAAGGAGAGCCCACCTGGGCTCGTGGTGACACTGAAGACTGGGTTTGGGGCAGCAGAGCTGTCCCAGTGCTGTCCCTCAGCGGGTGAGCCCAGCCAGAGTCCAGCCCCGCTCCGCAGTGCCCAGCCCTGCATTCCCTGCACAACTCAGCCCCTTGGTCCCACCCGCTCCCCAGCCAGGCATTTGCAGACAACGAAGATGGAAAGTCTCTGCTGACCCCACCACCCCCAGGGCCAGCTCCTCTGGCTCCCCTGGGAGAGCACTGGTCCCACCGGGGGACAGGGGACCTCAGCACCCACAGCTCCAACTCTGCCAGATCCCCCAGACTCTCAAGTGTTGCCACCTCTTGGGTGCTGTGATCCCTAACTCTGGTTCCTGGCAACAAACCTCTTCTCAGGAACACAAGACTGGGGAAGAAACAGGTCTGGAAGAGACAGACTCTTCGGCCAACCAGCAACAAATCATCCTCAGAACAGAGACACAGAGTCCCAAGTGCCCACCATGGGCTGCACCATTTCTGGGCCAAGCAGGTTCTGGCCCATCCACGGACTCTCCCAGGCTGCCCGTGGCAAGACAACAGCCAAGCAGCACAAAAACAGCCACTTGCTCTTTCCAGCCTCCACACTGCCCCATTCCTTCAGAAATCCCCCTCTGGCAGCCTCGTTGGACCCTCACCACCTCACAAGGTCTCAAAGCTGCCAATCACCCCTCCACCTTCTCCCCAGGCAGGTCCCAGCTCTCCTTGACCATCCAGCCACAGCCACCTGCAGACACAAGGAATTCTGCCTGGCTCCAGCCACCCCTTGGTGCCCAGCCCGCAGGACACACGGAGGTCACTCACTCTCGTCGGGGTTGGGCGAGGCGAGGATGGCGCTGTGCTTCCTCTTCACCTCCTCCACGTTCTCCGAAATTTTGTCGATGAACCCTCGAATTTCTTCCACCTGTGGAAGGCAGGCAACAAGACAGGTGGTCTGTGACAGACCTGGACTTTTGGAAAGTAGAGGGATTATTGAACCCTATCCCAAAGCAACCGTGATATGTCTGAACCACAGCAAACATTGTCCTGGATGAATATTTTCCAGCTGGAAACTATAGGACCAGTGAGGAATCGGGCCTTTGCCATCCCAGCAGCCAGCTCTGCAGTCACAGTGGTGTGATACAGACTGTATGTCCTGTATCCTTTGTGATGCACTGAGAAACTTGGGGCGTTGATATAAATCAGCATCAGATCTGATTCCCAGACTCTGCCCCTCTGCCAGAACGCTGCTGAGGCTGCACAAGGTGGGGCTGGCTCAGTCCCCCATTGTTCTTCACTCCAGGGGCTGAGAAGCCCAGTTTGTTCCTCACCCCCCAGCCCAGGGAAGAAATGTTTCCCAGCAAATCCGCGCTGGTATCTTCCCTGCACTTCTGTACTACAGGGAGACACCGGCATCGCCAAGAGGGGAAACCTCTCCTGTGCTCTCTGCCTGCCAGGCTGCCCACCCTCCAGCTCTGCCTTCTCCTTCGGCTCACACCACCCCTTTGCTCATCTTCCTCCACCTGCACATCAGATTTCTCCCAGTCCCCACTCCATTGCCTGCATGGATCCACTTTAACACCCCCCACACACATGCCAAGCTAAGGGTGTGCTAAAAATCTGCATGCATATCTTACAGCCACCCACATGCCAGAACACAACCTCTTGTTTGGGAATGGGAGGCACAAAATTAAACCAGTCCCATGCAGAGACTGCTGCTCCACAGAGGTGCTCTGGGGAGAGGTCCAAGAGCTGGGTGTGAGGCTCTCCTGCCCCCATCACCTGGGCATGCTGCCCTGGTGAGTTCTGGAGGAGCAGGAAAGCATCCATAGGGTCAGGTGAGCCCACCACAGCCTGAGGTCTGCAGGGAAGCCTGGTTCCTGATGTTCAGCACTCAGAGCATAACCCCCAAGGACCTCGAGCATCAGCTGAGCAGCACCAGCCAGGGTAGGACTCTCATCCCCATCCCAACTGCTGCTCCCTGACAGTGGTGGGAGCCCGGACCATGGCCCCACAACCCACTCTGGCACCAGCAGAAAGGTCTGAACCAGCATCAGAGCCGCAGTGGAGGACCAAACGTCTCACCTGCTCAAAGAACTCGTCCATGAAGCGATCCCGGTCCACGCTGACGGTGACTTCATCATCATCGTCACTGTCCTTCGCCTGCAGCGACACGGAGAGAGAGAGGTATCAACAGGTGCTTCCTGCAGAGTTCACAGCTCCATTTCAGGAGCTCCTCAGAGGCATCTTCCCCTTCTCCTTTGCTCACTTACTCTCAGGGCCTGGGACAAACACCAGCCAGAGTGTGGGACATCCCGGGTACTGCCACACCAAGCACCAGGGACACTGAGAGAGCACAGAATGAACAAATCCAGAAGTGAGGGAGAGCCAAAACCCTGGCAGCCAGTGCCCCATGGCACAAGCCCCCACAGTGAGCATGGGACAGGGATAAGGACGCCACTGCATCCACAGGGAGCTGGAGCGGGAGCTTCATGGGTTCCCTCAGCCGTGTGTGAGCACAAGGGCTCTGCAAAGAGCAGGGATGGGGAACACGAGGAATGCCACCATGGGAAACACCAGGGAGGCTGCAATGGGAAAGCAGGAGGGATGTCATGATGGGAAACACGAGGGATGCTGCGACTGGGAAAACATGAAGGATGCTGTGATGGGAAAACACAAGGGATGTTGCCATAGGAAACACAAGGAATGCTGCCACAGGAAAGCACGAGGGAAGCTGCCATGGGAAACGGGGGATGCTGCCATGGGAAAAGCATGAGGGATGCTGCAATAGGAAAACCATGAGGGATGCCACAATGGGAAAAACATGAGGGATGCTGTGATGGGAAACATGAGGGATTCTGCCATGAAAAACACGAAGGATGCTGCCATGGGAAAACACAAGGGATTCTGCCATGGAAAACACAAGGGATGCCACAATGGGAAAATATGAGGGATGCTGTGATGGGAAACATGAGGGATGCTGTCATGGGAAAGCACAAGGGCAGCTGCAATGGGAAACATAAGGGAAGCCACAATGGGAGACGAGAGATGCTGAGACAGGAAAATATGAGGGATGCCATGATGGGAAAAACAGGGGATGCTGCCATGGCAAAACACGAGGAATGCTGCCATGGGAAAACAAGAGGAATGCTGTGATGGGAAACACAAGGGATGCTGCCATGGGGAAGCATGGGAGATGCTGCGGTGGGAAACATGAGGGATGCTGCCATGGGAAAATAAAAGGAGTGCTGCAGAGTGCAAGAAAGGTGGGAGCGAACAGATAATACAACAGAACTAGTAAAGCCCCAGCAGGCAAATGAGGGGTTGTCCTTGTCTGCAGAAGCATGTGTGTCACTGTCACCAGAGCTGAAAATACCTCCTGTCCCAGCGAGGCGGGGGACGCCAGCTCACAGGGGAAGGAAAAATTACAGTCCTCTGCATAAGGAGACATTTAAAAGATTATTATCCAAAGCAGCTACATGATGGAGGGAAATGGAAAATTAACAGGCTGGAAAAGTTCCTTCTTACTCCATCCTCACAAGAGAGACGTAGGCAGTGGAATGGAGATTTCAGACAGGACTGTCTCTGCCCATCTCATAATGGTCCCACTTTTGCAGACAGTTACACGTCACCCCGTGGTCCCTCCACACTTTGCAGAGAGGCAGCCACTACGGTCTGCAGAGAGATGGCTCTTACTTTGAAATAGGGCAGATGAAATATCTATCCTTCCTCCTAAAATTGCCTTTTCACCCTACGGTGACTGATTTGGGCTCACCCAGAGGAGACCTCAGCTCTCAGCCTTGCCACTGCTCGTGGCACCCTTTGCCTGGATAACTCATTCATGCTTCTCCCATTCATGCTTACCCAGAGCCCACATGATCAGAGTTGCCACTATTCCAGTGAAAATCTCACCCTGACAAGGGAAAGCAGGCACGTTGCTGCCCTTATCCACCACTCTGTGGGCACAGAAGACTGTTCCCTGAAGTCCAGAATTTAGAATTTGCCCATTTTGGGTACAGTACCCCAGTGGGGCTGGGCCATGGCCAAGGCCACCAGCCTGGGAACAGGTTGGCACACTTAAGAGTTTGATGTCCACCACTAACCCATGTCCCCAGGTGTCACATCTACACATCTGTTAAATCCCTTCAGTGATGGGGACTCCACCACTGCCCTGGGCAGCTGTGCCAGGGCTGGACAACCCTTTCAGTAAAGAAATTTTCCCAATATCCAACCTAAACCTCCCCTGGAGCAACTTGAAGTTATTTCCTTTTGTCCTGTCCCCTGTTCTATGGGAGGAGAGCCCAATCCTCCCCTGGCTCCATCCTCCTGTCAGGGAGTTGGAGAGAAGATAAGGTCCCCCCTGAGCCTCCTTTTCTCCAGGCTGAGTCCCCCTAGCTCCCTCAGCTCCTCCTCAGACTTGTGCTCCAGACCCTGATCCAGCTCCATTGCCCTTCTCGGGACACACTCCAGCCCCTCAATGTTTTTGTTGGAGTGAGGGGCCCAAAATGGACCCCAGGATTTGAGGTGCCCCAGCAGTGCCCAGTACAGGGGGACAGTCCCTGCCCTGGTCCCACTGGCCACACCAGTGCTGGTTCAAGCTGGGGTCATACAGGCCCTGCAGCAGACACTGCCCTTTGCATCAGGCAGAACCCAGCTCCTTCCCTGAAGCTTTTTGCATTCAAAATTCAGCAGCAGTTTGCTCTTCCACCAAGTCCACACCATCTCTCCCACCTCCAGCTGTCACAACATGGCACTGAGAGCCAGAGCACAGCTCAGCTCTGGGCAGAGCTGGATGCACAGCCACATCGAACAGCACCCACACCTCCCCAGGGCCAGGGGCAGGATTTGGCTGTGGGCTCTCTTACACCCCTCCTGCACCCCGGTGTCACCAAATAGCCCTGTCCCTCCTCCTGTCCCATGTCATTGCTGCTGCAGCCTCTCAAACCCATCTGAGCACAGTGACAGCTGTCACCTCCCATTCCAGCCCTACTGCCGGCTGTGCCATTCCTTCAGCCAGCAGCGAGCCTGGATGTAAGATCAGGTCCACCTGGGGTCAAAAACTGGTCCCAGAGCAATGCCTGCACACGCTCCATTGCTCCTGGAGCATCCCAAGCATTCCCCCAGCACCCACAGCACATGGGCGGCAGGGCTCACCATCGAGGAGGTCGCAGAGCATCATCTCCTAAAGCTAGGAAGGATGTCTGCACGGATGGATTCTTGCTACGGGGATATAACCACCATCCATGTTCACATTCCAGTTCACAGATCACTTGGAACCCCACGTGGTTTGTGCTGTGCTTGATTTTAAGCATGGACTGCCTTTGATGAAGGCGAGTGGTGCCCAGGGCCCACAGGATGGGCAGTTACAACACAGACCTCCCCCTACACCCCTGCAAGGACCTCAGACATTGCCAACAGATGCTCAGGACACATGTTGTGAGTTATGGAAGATGTAGCTGCCAACACAAACACTGCCCTGGACACACCTGCCCTCAGGCCAGCGGATCTTTCTTCCCCCCATCCTGCTCAGCCTCTCCATGTCAGGGACAAGGACATCCCCACCAGCACTCCCAGATGGGGGGACACACATCGTGCCAGCAGCCTCTGCCACCTCACCATGTGCCCAACAGGATGGTCATCTACAGGAAGGAGTCAAAGGAAAGATGGCTGGGAGCACCCTGTGGAGATGGATAGGGGGATACTGGTGGATGACAAATAGGACATGACCCAGCCATGGGCACTGGCAGCCCAGAAAGCCAAGTGTGTCCTGGGCTCATCCCAGCTGTGCGGGCAGCAGGTGAGGGAGGGGATGCTCCCAGTCTGCTCTGCTCTCCTGAGAACCCCTGAGCTGCCTCCAGCTCTGGGGGCCCAGCAAAAGACTGGTGTTAAACTGAGGGTGGGGTCAGGTCGGACCATGACCAGGGCTGGTGAGGCCCTGGCACAGGTTGCCCAGAGAAGTTGTGGCTGCCCCATCCCTGGAAGTGTCCAAGGCCAGGTTGGACGGGGCTTGGAGCAACCTGGGCTAGTGGAAGGTGTCCCTGCCCATGGCAGGGGTGGTGGGACTGGATGATCTTTGAAGGCCCCTGCCTACCAAACCTCTCTGTGATCCCATAAAAGCCCCCTCCTAGGGCAAGCAAGGTGGGAAGCACCAAGGAGCCTCTGCAGCCCTGTACAGGAAAATGCACCTCCAACACAACTTCCCCCAAGCCTACTCAGCTTTCCTTGCCATCATCCTGGCAGGATCTTAATTTGCCAGAATTCTGAGTCCGTTTCTGAAGCCTGTGAGGAAAGTAATCCCACCGCTAATTTTAAACACAGGCCTGTACTGTGACCACACAGGCCAGGGATGGGCAGCAGAGGAAGGGCAGCAGGACCCCACACTGCCTGCCAAGATGCTCCTCTCCCTGTTGTCTCTTGTCTGTCCCTTCCACAACGAAAACAGTCTGGCTCATTGCTTGAAGGGTGCCACATCCCTGCCTGGTCCCATCCCTGCTGTCCACAGCACCCTACCAGACCCAGAAATCCGAAAGGAAGGGAACTCACCTCCCAGGGAAGGGGTTTCTGCCAAAGCCAGGCACAGCCTGGTCGGAGGCACTCGTGGTTGAAGGCAGCTCACCCCCGGGCACACAGGGGCTGACAGACAGGCAGGGAGATATTATTTAGGGCAGGGAGATGTTATTTAGGGTAGGCACTGGACAGGGGGAGCGGCACAAAGCCCAGCCGGGAGCCCCGTGAAGAGGAAATTACACGGATGGAGCCTGCTGGTCAGGAGGGCACGTGTCACTTGTCATTTCGGGCTGGAGAAGGGCACCATCTGTCCAACCCACGTCACTGGAAACACCCTCGGTGCCACGTCACTTCAGACCCCCTGCTGTCAGGCACATCACCTCAATCCCCCAAGCCAGGGAGGCAGCAGCTGAGGAGTGACCAGGACTGGAGGAGGAGACGCCACTGGGAGAGCTCATGGGATGCAGGGTACTGAAGGATCAGCTGCTCCCAGCATCTCCCTCCACACGCTGCCAGTCCTCACAACTCTCACCCCAATCTTTAGGTGTCCCCCCATGCACTGCTGCTAAGGTAGGAATGAGACTAAAACGTTACAAAGGAAACCACAAGCATCCACACAGCCGACAGCGTTTTGGCTTCACGCACCCCAGCTGTGAGCATCCCGGGTTTCCAAAGCCACATGGAAAGCTCCTGTCTCAGTCAAAACTACCCATGGGTGATGCTCAGCATGAGCAACAAACAATTCCCAAGCCTGGGCTTGCTCACCAGCGACAGGTGAGGAGCGTCACTCCCAACATTGGGCACAGGATCCTACCAGTGCCCCTCCACTCCTGCCTTGGGCACTGTCAGGCAGCACCAGGGATCTTGGGGCTCCAGGCTTTGCTCCCACACAGGGTAGGTGAGGATGACCCTTTTTCTATAAGGTTTTTATTCCTCCAGCCCACTGGAGGCCAAGCAGCGGGCACCGTGCTGGCAGCAGGGACAGCTCTGGGATCCGCTGCCTCCTCGGCACCGCTGAGCACCGGGAGCAAGATGGGGAGGGCAGGTCAGGCAGAGCTCCTCCGGCAGCTTTCAGGGCCTCACAGAGTTCAAGGTGCCCTCCACAGGAGCTGAAATCCCAAGAGGAGGCAGAGCAGAGCTGTGATACCCTCCCTGGCAAAGCTGAGCAGCGGGTGGGAAGACGTCCAGAGCCCTGGAGCATCCTGGCTCTGTGGGTTTTGCAACCAGCACACTGCTAACAAATGTAGTACGGGGTAGATCACATCCCTGCGGTTCCAACCCGCCCCATTCCCTCCACAGGCACTTTCTGGAAGAGGCAAAGCAGCACAGACCACCCGAAAAGACTTCATGCCTGCTCTCCTCCAAGCAGCAAAGGTGGCAGGACAAGCTGTGTAGGGCACAGCCAGGTCTCTGTCACCTCAGCAGTGGCCACATGCAGCCTTTGAGCTCCTGCCCTCTCCTGTCAGCGCTGCAGATGAATTTCACCGTGTCCAAATGCATCCACAGAGAAGGAGCAGGCAGCAGAGCCAGGGCAGAGGAGCAACGGGCTTGGTTACTGCCAGGCATATCTGCACCCATGGGATTGTGCTGACCCCTGGCATATCCCTCTGCCAAGCCCTGCCAGCACCCTTTCCTAGGAAACATCCGTGCCCAAACAGGCAGTGAGCCCTCATCCACCTCCAGCACCCCACAGGGCTGGGGGGTTGACCCCCACAGGGCTTGGGGCTCCCACCACGCCGCCTGCCATCCCCACCAGAGACAAGGCAAGCCTCACAAAAGCACAATGGAAGGAAAAAGCCACACCAGCTGCCACCCCCTTTTTAGGGACCATTCAGTGAAGCAAAGAAAGGCCTCATCCCTGCGCTGCAGGATGCTGCTCGCCGGCTCCGCTCCCAGGCTGCATCTGTTTGTTTTTATTTACGGACACCTCCGCGCGGCTCTGCCCAGCCGGAGAGATTCCAGCCATCTGGGCTTGACTTGCTTTGCAAAATGACGCCCTTTCCGTGCCGAAGCCGGAGCGCCGCGGGACGCACGGCACAGGCTGCTCCCGGGAGGTGCCTCCGAGCAGTCGTGGGTCGTGTCCCCGCACAGAGCAGCACACGGGGGGTCCCACCCCCAACACCGGTTGCCTCATTTCCCGTGTCCAAGTCCCCCCAGCCTGAGGCATCGCTGCCGGCACCGGGAGCTCCCACGGCAGCTCGTTCCAACGTGCGGTTGCGCAGGGAAGGACGAGGTCAGAATAACTCAGCGGCGAGCGGCACAGACATCTCTTCTCAGCCATCTCGCAGAGCCTACAGGACACGTAGGAGAGCGTATGGATGCCCAGATCCCTGGAAACATCCCAGCCCAGCTCTGCGACGCTCGGCAGCACGAGGGCAGCTCAGCACAGCCCCGCCTGAACGAGCCCCAGGGCCTCCCAGCCCCTCACCCTGGGGCTGCCCTGACCCCCCACACCTCAGGGTTTGCTTGAGGGGTCTGTAGCAGCCAAAACAGGCTCTTCCTCAGGAGTCCAGGGCTGAGGTCCTGCTCCAGAGGGTTTTCAGGGAGGTGATGTCAAGGCTGAGGGTGAGGACTGACAGAGGGTCTGCTCCTGAGAGAGAGCCCTGGAGAGCTGAACGACCTGACAGCATGGTTTAAACTACCTACAGCCTCAGCCCCTTCTGCAGACTATATAGTACAGCTGTGCACTGTGATAAACTGGCCATTCCACGGCACACAGGCCCCAACTCAGCTATGTCCAATTCCAATATTAAATCCAGCTGGCAGCCTGTCACCAGTGGTGTTCCCCAGGGATCAATGTTGGAGCCACTCCTGTTTAATGTCTTTATCAATGAAGTGGATGAGGGGATTGAGGGCACCCTCACACTGAGTTGGGTGGGATGTCGACCTACTGGAGGGCAGGAAGGCTCTACAGAGGGATCTGAACAGGTTGGATCGATGGGCCAAGGCCCAAGGGCAAGGGCAAGTGCCAGGTCCTGCACTTGAGTCACAACAACCCCATAAATGCTCCAGTTTGGGGGCAGAGGGGCTGGAAAGCTGGAAAAAGACCTGAGGGTGCTGGCTGACAGTGACTGAACATAAGCCTTAAATTACTCCAAGGGAGGTTTAAACTGGATATTGGGAAAATTTCTTCATTGAAAGGGTGGTCAGGCCCTGGCACCGCTGCCCAGGCAATGGTGGAGTCCCCATCCCTGCAGGGATTTAAGAGACATGTAGATGTGGCATTTGGGGACATGGGTTAGCGGTGGCCTTGGCACCACTGGGGTAACATTTGGATCTTAGAGGGCTTTTCCAACCTAAAACTCTCTATAACTCTTATATTCACCAAAACCGGCCTGTACTTCCCACTGACAACTTTTTAATGAATAAAAGTCCAAGGCACAAATGACTTCAGCATTCAGCAACATCTGCATGAGTCAGGAGGTGTTTCCAATTTCCAACACTAGCAGTGCAAGGGAGAACATGATTTCCAAGAGTTTTGTCCTTAGGTGTTGGCTTTCACTGCTGCAGAATCACATTCACAGGCTTTGGCACAAAGCCCAACCTTTTAATCAGAGCCCTGGTCACTCTTAAACTCAGTTTTAGAAGCAAGTAGGTAAAATTCCACTAAACTCTGAAGAACAAGTGACAGAGGTGACAGAGGTGCCACAGATCCTGGAGAGGGCAACGAGCTGAACTCACTGACCTCCTCCTGCAGTTCTGGAATGTGGACAGCACCGTGGACAGCTCCCACAGCTGTGTAACCAGGATCAACATATGAAAATCAAGGGAGTCTATAAAATGGTAATCCTTCAAATGCCACTGCACCACCTACAAAGAGGCACTCATGGAATGTGTTGGTTTGGAAGGGACCTTCAAGGATCCTCCAGTCCAACACCCCACCATGGGCAGGGACACCTTCCACCAGGTCAAGTTGCTCACACAGTCATGAATGCTCAAAGAGGGGAATGACACTTCTTTGGTGCTCTTGCCTAGACCCTGTAAAAGAACCTCAGCACCATCCAGGTGGGACACTGATACTCCAGAAGGCAAACATCCTCTGGAAAACCAAAACTAACAGTTGTTTCATACACAAACCTGAAGTCTGACAGGACTAGAAGGAAGACCAGCAATGGCAGATAAAGAGTTCATATTAACAAACCAGCAGCACAGAGCACAGCAGGAGTGCTGCAGGATGGAAGTGGCCACAGCAGCAGCGAGTTCCTGAAAACTCACAGGACAATGTGAGCAGAAGACTTTAGGTTTTAGCTAGTTCCCATGAAAAGAAACCCGAGTCTGTAAGTATCCACTAGAATCTCAAACACTGCACTGTTAACAGAAAGCTCAGTCTCATCCTGCAGATTTCAACACTGCGTGGCCAGGTCTGTCCCCTGCTCCTGGGGTGGACACCCAGGTGCCAGCAGCAGGGAGGCAGTAGAAGGAGAATGCTGGCCTAAGAGCAAATGAATACAATTTGTGCAGGAGATTTGGAATTTTACAACCCAGTCAGGACCCAGTCTAGTGGAAGATGCCCCAGCTCATGGCAACGGGGTTGGATGACATGGTCTTTGAAGGTCCCTTGGCAACTGAGGGGAAGCTTTTCCTTATCCTGAGCTCTCCCCAGCTGCTGCAGCAGAAGGACTTCCCATTCTCCTCTGGATGCCTTCAAGGACACTTTTTGGCCATCAGATGTCTTGGGCTCCAATCACTACTTCCAGCACTCCTGCAAAAGGTGATGGAGGAAGAAGAGACTCTCCTGCCTGGGGACAGTGGCTGCGTTGCCATGGGAAATACTCAGAGCATCACTGAAGAAGGCTGAAAGTTGCTTCAGGATATATCTCTTATGTGGGACCTGAGCACTCAGAGGTCTGTCTGCTGTGGCTGCCCCATCCCTGGAAGTGTTGAAGGCCAGGCTGGATGGGGCACAGAGCAATCTGGTCTAGTGGAAGGTGTCCCTGCCCATGGCAGAGCATTGGAACAAGATGATCTTTGAATGGTCTTTCCAACCCAAACCACTCTGCGAACCCACGGCACACCACAGCCTGTCCCCTGCTCACAGACAAAACTCTGCTCCCTGGTTTGGGGGGCAAGGCAGCACCCACATTTCCAACATCTGCCCTGTCCCGGGCCACTGCAGACAGAGGCTCAGCCAGCCTGGGGCATGTCGCCCCTGCCCTCTCCCCTTCTTCCAGCTCAGCAGAACTTTCTACTCCTCCTGCTTCCAGACTTGCCTCATTTCATATTTCTTCTAAGCAGAGACAGCCCCGCTGGCTTTGTGCCTGGTCTGGTCCTGACACAGCATCGCTCCGTCTCCGTTTCCCGTGCCATCCTCCGCTCGCCTTCCCCTCCCCACGCATCTCCTGTAGGATCAGCCTGCAGACTCCACGGTCCAAGGACACTTAGCCGTCCCCTGACGCAGGTGTGCTCAGGTCACCCGGAGCCAGGACAACACTGCACACTCTGTCTTCCTGGGTCTCCCACTCGGGCTCACTCACCTCCTTTTTGCTAATACACGTAATTTTCTGGAAGTAGCAATTTATCACAGTACTTAGCTTAATGAGCCTTACTGTACATGTTCTGCCTGTAGTGATAATTTTGCATATTTCCTGAGAAATCTTGTTAACGGGGAGATACATGGCAAAACAAACATTTGTACAGCTTCTGAGCAGCTCACACACAAAGACACTGCAATTAAAACAATGACACTCAACCCCTTTGGCTCCAGCCCTCTCAGACATCCAGCGTGCAGACAACATATCAGGATGCACTTATCCCTCTTATCAGTCTTTGGTGCCCACAGATTGGCACCAGGTCTCAGGGGACCAAGAGTATTCCTGCGTTCACGTTGACTTCAGTGGGATCACCAAATCCCCACGCACCAGATCTGACGTTTCCCAGCACACACCAAGGGACCCTGGGGCTCAGTGTCCCCTCTGAGGTCTGTCTGTCCCCCAAACCCCCATCCATCACCCTGCCAGTCCTGTCCTGGGCTGGGGACATGACACACCACCCAGAGCTGACCTAGAGGCTGGGCTTTGCATGCTGCCATGTTTAATGCACATCAAAGGGTTTTCCCAATTTTTGGCTTGCCCTATCACGGTGTGTGCCTGCTGCTGCAAACCATGTCCCTACAGCACAGGACCCCACAAACACTAGGGAGCACAGGAGCATCTCACACGAGAGTGTGCAGGGCTCATCTACACCCCTCTTGTCACCTTCCTCTGTGCCTGGCTGACACCCCCAGGAGCGAGGACTCTCCGGTGTCTCACCCCATCCTGCCCCACGGCCCAGGGGAAGCAGACAAAGCAGCTTCCCTGCCCTGGAGCCTGCGGAATGTGCCATGCTCCAGGGGCAGCCACAGTGCACGACCTGCCACGGCAGCCCTGCTCCTCCCGGCCCCAAAAACTGAGCGTTTGAGCATCGCTGCCCAGCCTGCCGAGCCCAGGCGGCTGCGCGGGCTGCGGACACGCCACACCGAGCCACCGGCTGTCACCCGCCACGTGACAGCCCCACTCCCGGCCGGGAGGCACCGAGAGCAGCTGAATTATTTACGTGACCCTTGTGGTTGAACAGGAGAGCTCGGAAGCACGTAGGGCAACCGAGAGGGTTAAGAAAGGGAAGGGAGACGGCATTTAAACAAGGAAATATATCTCTATGTCTCTAAGGTCTGCAGGGTTTTCTGCTGTGGGAATGGAGGGGGGAGTCTGGAAGAGATGGAGACAGACAAGACACGACTTCTGCAAACAGCAACTGTGGTTGACTTCACATTTGTGTCCCCGGGAGAGAAAGCCTCAGTGGGAGCAGCACAGCATTAACGGGAAGGGATGGAGAGAGGTCTGGCTGTGGGTCCTGGGGCACCGCTGAAGATCTCACTGCCGCAGGAGGGGACAGGGTGGATCCACGGAGCTGGACCTGGAGCCCACCTCGCTTCCTCTCTGCTTTTATTTTTAACACCCACCTCCCACAACTCCCACAGGCAGGAGCTCAGAGCAGGGACGTGGCTGGCAGGAGCTGGGGAGGGCAGTGTCACGGCACAAACACATGGGCTTTGCTGGAGAAAGGCATCCAAAAACAGCTGCTGGAGGGGAGTGATGGGCTCAGGAGGAAAGAACCCCAGAAAAAGGTGCCCCCACCCACAGCTGGGTAGTTGGAATTGTATGGTTCCTTCTAACCCAAACCACTCCATGATCCTATGACACTGGCACATTTCCCTCACTTTCCCCTGCTCTCAAAACATCATTCATAATTATTTTACTATTTGGACCTGTGACACGCCCTGGAAATCCCAATGTCTCATCCAAACATCTGCCACATCCCTGGCAGGACAGAGCAGTGTGGGACCCTCAGAGTCCTGCACACACACACATCATGTCATCGGGGTTGCTTTTGGGGGTGTTGGGAAAGGGGATCAGCTCCAGCCCTGCTCCAGATAGGCAGGAAAGACCACCCCTGGCCACAGCTGTGGCACCTACACAGGGGCAGTTGTGAGCAAAGCTCTGCTCAGCCTCGTCCCAGGCATCCTGCATGGCCCATCCTCAGCTGCTCTCCTCCGCAAGAGGACATGTTTCAGCCATAAGCTAAATTTCCTGTCCCTGGTTCAGAGCAGGCCTGGGGACACGACCCCCACCAAGGGCACTGGATAAGCTCCAGTGAGTCTGATCCCAACTGGAGCCTGAAGGTTCAGAAAAGAGCTGGGATTAGCATTTTGAATTTCAAGTACCATTTTAAAAATCCCATTAAGACATAGAGCTCTTGTTCTGCACAGCAGTGACCGCCCTGCATCCCCTCCTCTGCTCCAACAATGCCAACTCTTTTTATATTAATCCTTTTTTATCATCCCTGGCAGAATTTAGACACTGCATTAATACAGAAAGAAGCGGACCAGGCTATTAATGAGGCAGCACAGAGAAAACAAGCCCAAACGCTCCTGACTCTCTGTCCACTGCAGCATCTCGCTCCTCCCTGGTGCCCGCCACCACGGAGGCTGTAAATCCACACTGCAAATCCACGTGTCCCACATGCTGCCCCGCTCCCTGCAGCTCTGCCAGGGGAGCACCCACTCAGATCCAGGGCATCTGATTGCTGGAAAGCAGACCTCCATCCCCAGGAACCCCCTGGGAAGGATGCTGCACCCTCAGCATGAGGCTGATGAATAAGGAGCAGCAGCGGGAGTGAGGCGAAAACACATTTTATTTTTCTTAAGGCGTATTTAAAGGAACGGAGAGATTTTAAAATACTCCATAGCATCACTTCTCAGCCAGCACCGGCTGCCAAGAGGACATTCACGAGGCTGGTTTTTACTATTATTATTAAAAAGCCTATTTTCCAATCCCATTTCACAGCCTGCGCTGGTGGTGGAGACAGAGCCCCATGTTTGGGTGCTTTCCAGGCAGAGCGGGGGGGGGGGCAGCTGTTCTTTATATAGCCCCTTCCTCCTCCGGCATCCACAGCCACCCCTGGGCATCCACAGTCACCCCTCGCCATCCACAGCCGCCCAATCACCCCGGCAGTCACCCCATTATCCCCAACAGCCACCCCCTCGGTCCCTTGCTGGCGTCACCCCAGCTCCATCCTCCTGTTGTTTTCCAGATCGAGCCAAACTCCCGTCTGAGAGATGCCGGTGGGATCCCTGCGGGACAGCCAGCCTGGCCACCCACAGCCGTCCCCACTGCCCCCCGCTGCACGGCATGGTCCCCCCCGCCAGGGACAGATCCCTCCTCGCTCCCAGGCAGCCCCGATGGTGAAGTAATTAAAAAACCACCAAGAAAAAGCAGCAGAGCGAGGGCCGGGGGGTGACACGGGGTGGGGCCCCGGGATTTAGGGTTCTGTGCCCCCGGCCACCCCCGCTGCTCCCACGCGTGGGCGGCAGCACCTCCACGGTCCCAGGGGGAACGAGGGGGGTCCGGGTCACGGGCAGCGGGGGGCACTGGGGGGCTCCTACAAGGGTGCTCCACGCGCAGCCGCCGCCTCCTCCCACCGCCCGCGCCCCGGGACCGCGGGGGGCTCGGGGGCTCCGCGGGACCCGGCACCGGCTGCGGCCGCACCGATGCCCCGCGGACACCCCCGGTCACGGCCCCGGGGGGGCAACGGCCGGTCCAGCGCGGGGCAGCGGCCCCGAGGCGCTCCCCGGCCCCGCCGCAACGGCCGCGCCGGAGGATGAACACGCAAAACGGGAGCGGAGCGCGGCGGGCGCGGCACGGCCCCGGGGGGAGCGCGGCACGGCCCCGCGGGCAGCCCCCGCCCGGCCCCGCACCGGCACCAACACGCGTCTGTATCCGGTCTGCCCGGCGGTGATGCCGCTCAACCGCCGCGGCCCCCGGCACCGCGCAGACCGGGTCCCCCACGGGGGCAACGCCGGGGGGAACCGGAGCGGCCCCCCATGGTAGAAGAGACCCCGCTCCCGCCGCGACACCCCGGCGATGGCCGGGGGGGCTCAGCCCCGGCCCCCCAGCCCCCGCCCAGCCCCGCTCGCCGCCGCTCGGGGCACGGCCCGCGGAGGGGGGGCCGGGGCGGCGGCGGGCGGTCCCCGATGGGGGCAGAGCGCTGCCCGCATCCCCCGCGACCCCCTCGGCTGCGCCCCCCACTCACAGCGCGCAGCTCCCCGGTCCGGTCCTTCATCCTGCCCCGCCGCCGCCGCCGCTGGGAACGGCCGGAGCGGGGAGGGGCGCGCGCCGAGCATGCGCGGAGCGGGGCGGGCGGGGCGGGGGGGACACCGGGGGGGCACCGGCGGGGTGGGGGGACAGGCGGGGGGGACACAACTTGGGGTCGCACTGCGCGGTCACACTGCGGGGAAGAGGCGGGTGGGGTCTCACATCGCGGGGAGGCGACCGGGGGGGCACAGCTGCGGGCGGGTGTCACCGGCGGGGGGGATGGGGGGGCACACCGAGGGGCACGTGATGTGTCCCTCTTGCGGGGAACTCACACCTGCGGGCGTCACGTCTCGGGGGTCACACTGGGAGGGATCCGTGCGCGGAGGTCACAGCTGCGGGTCGCACCCAGGGGACCTGACACTTGGGGGAGTCACGTCTGGGGGAGGGTCACACTTGAGGAGCCCTTGGGAGGAAGTCACATCTGGGAATAGAGTCGGGGGTATCACACCTCGGGAGGCCACACCTGTGGGACGTCACATCAGGGTGCTCTCAGGATGTAGGGGGGGCGCACAGCAGGGCAGCCCCAAGGGTAGGGTCACCCCTGGGTGTCACTGCGGCAGTGGGGGTCCAACATACACCACGGTTTGGGGGCACCAGCAGGGGGGCTGGCCCTGACCCCAACCTGGAGACAGGCAGGGGATGTTGGGGGGACCACCCTGGGGACCCCAAACCCAGGTTTGCAGGGAGCAGGTGCCAGCAGGGCTCAAACAAACGCTGCCAGTTTGCTGCTTTTGGGGAAAATGGTAGCTTTCAGAGACACCCCTGTTCCCCCCCTTTCCCGGAACAGAGAGGAGCGGGATCTCACACAGCCGGGGCCCGCAGGTTCCTGCAGGTCCTGTTGCCAGCGGATCCAGCCGCAGGGCCACTGGGCGCAGCTCTGGCAGCCCGGCACGTGTCCAGCATCCCTGGGGTGCCCAGTGCTTGGGTACACCCGGTGCAGAGGCTCGGGTCTTCCCCTCGGGTGTTGCGGCCAAACCCGATGCAGCTCACCCGTCACAGCCCCGCACATAGCCCTGATCATCCCGCACAGTCCCTCAGGGCTCTGCTCACCCCGCACACAGCCCTGTTCACCCTGCAAAGTCCCGCAATCCCCCTCACCCTCCACTGTCCCGCACACCCCGCACTGCCCCGCATGGCCCCCTCACCCCACACACAGCCCCGCAAACCCCTCTCACCCCACACTGTCCCGCGCTGTCCCGCACCCCCCGCACTGTCCCGCGCTGTCCCGCAACCCCCGCACTGTGCCGCACCCCCCTCTCACCCCGCACACCCCGCACTGTCCCGCACCCCCGCACTGTCCCGCACTGTCCCGCACACCCCGCACTGTCCCGCACTGTCACGCACCCCCTCTCACCCCGCACACCCCGCACTGTCCCGCACTGTCCCGCACACCCCACACTGTCCCACACACCCCACACTGTCCCGCACACCCCACACTGTCCCGCACTGTCCCGCACACCCCACACTGTCCCGCACACCCCACACTGTCCCGCACACCCCGCACACCCCACACTGTCCCGCACACCCCGCACTGTCCCGCACTGTCCCTCCCCCGTGACCCCTCCGCGGGTGCGGGTCCCGCTCTGGGACGTGGCGCCCCCTCGCGGCCTCAGCGGGGATGTGCGGGGTCAGACCCCGATACCCCCGGGCCCCCTTCCCGCGGCTCCGGGAGAGCTCAGACCGCCGGGAGAGCCCCGCCAGGGTCCGCCAGAGCCGCCCCAGCGTTCCCGTGTTGTCCCACGCTTGATTTTTCCCCGACTTACTAGGCTCCATCCCTTTCCCACTTTTTCTTCCTCTCTAAAACATCCCATGGTAATTTCTGTGCAGTCCTCCGCATCCCAAAGGTGTTCCCTGCTCCCAGACAGCCATAGCCCCCCTTTCTCCAACAGATGCCCTCACAGCAGGACCCTGAGCTGAGCCTCTGCCCGGACAGGGTGTCACTTCCTCGAGTCCCTCCGCACTCACCCTTCCCCAAGGCAGGTGAGAAGGATGAAGCCTTCCAGACCCAGCTCTCTGTGCTCACCTCTCCCCAGAGCCAGGACACCACACTCTGGCTGTCCCAGCTGAGACTGGGCATGGGTCTGACCATGCTTTTTTTCCATCACCACACTGGAGCACCTTCCCCTGATAGAGCAAACAGCTCATCTTGCCTGTGGCCCCACACTCGGCTCCCTCCAAGCTGCCACAGCTCAACACAGCTGGGTGGATCTCCAGTACTAACACGGGGCTGCCAGAGCAGGGACCCTCCAGCAGGACAGGTCAGCACCCTCCTCCATACAGGACCTCGAGCAGGACCACCCCACCCCCACCTGAAGGACCTTTTTAGCCAAATCCCATCAAGAGGCTCCCAAATAAACATTTTCCTCCTCTCCTAAGCTTCATGGAGTACCATGAAAGGCAGCATTCCCACTTTGCAAGCTTCCTGGCTGCTACACAACACCCTTCCCTACTTCCAGTCCCAACAGCTTCCCACCTCCAGGGAGGATGCAGGTCCCCTCCGTGCTGGGTGCCACCACCCACCTCAGGGAGCTCTGCTGTGTGGCAGAGGCTGGAACAAGGGACAGAGCAGCTTCTGACACCAAGAACTGTGACACGGCTGGGGGTGTGACCCTCCAAGAGCCCTGGGTTCACATGGGCTCACGGAGGGGGTCAGACAGCTCCTCACCCGTGCGGTGAGCAACAGGGGCTGCAAACCCAGGGAGCCAGAGGCACAGCTCCCTGGAACAGTGTCTGCAGCACTCAGTGTATTGATGGGCTTTCAGGTGAGTCAGGCAGCCCAAAATGCAGCAGAGAAACCCGAGGACACATGAGGAATTACAGAGGTGTTTTGAGCAGAGGCTGCAGGAGGATGGCTGGTGCAGCTGCGGTGGATCCAAGATCGATCCTGCCGTTCCTAAGGACTTCCATCAAAAGAGACAGGATCACGACTGTTGATGGAAGAAAGAGCTCAGGCATGCACAACAGGGTGCAGAATTAATCCTCACCAGGAACACAGAGAAAAGCAAGGGCTTGGCTCGGAGTGAGGCTGACAGTGCGGACACAATGGAAATCCAGAGCTCAGCCCCGAGCAGGGGCTGCAAGACCTGCAGCTTTGCTGCAGCTCAGAAACCACCTGAAGCTGCTCATTCATTCATTTTGCAGCCACTGCTGTCACTTCAGGGACACTATTGCCTTTAGAGGCAGAGGACAGAGATCCTGGAGCAGCTGCTAGAAGTAATTTGTCGAGGAACAGACTGGAAAGCTGTTCAGGGAGGGACAGACCGGAGCCACTGAGCACAGCAGTGCTGGGAAAGCCAGGGAGGAGTTCTCGCTGCCAAGAACACAGGCCAAGTCCTGTGGCAAGGGAGAGGCAGGATCTCAGAGGCAAGGCAGGGATGAGGCTCACCCCAGCACCCCACTGCCCGTGCCCACAGGGATGTGCCAGGGAGGGCAGGAGCAGCACAGGGAAGGGCCCCTACGACCGTAGTCAGAAGTGGATCCAGCTGGAAGTTGCCTCTCCCTGCACGAGGGGAGCAGGGACGATGCCAGTGGCGATTGCTCCAAACGCTCGTCTCCATGCCAACAGCCATTAAAAAGTCGCTTTTGGACAGCTAACATGGGCTGCAATCCCTTGTGCCCAAGGACAGGAGGATACTGTGCCATGCCTTTTCTGAGGACAGGACTCCTGGGGCCAATTCACATCAGGGAACGGGGATTGGGAGGAAGGAGAGCCATGCCACAACCTGCAGATGTTGAGGCAGGACACCCAGAAAGGCGTTGGGCTGGGGTGGAAAGTATAGAAGATCTGTGCCCTGTCGGCCTGGACTGACTGAAAAAGTCAAAACAGGACAGGAGAAGGGAAAGGAAGGAGAAGGAGAGGTGACCAAGGGGAAGAGGGAGAGCACATCTATGGTGGAAAAAGTTGGACATTGCAAGGGCTCAGTGTTTCCAGCAGCAGCAGGAAACTGTGGCGTCCATCTGGTCTCTCATTCCCAATGACATGTCCAGAGCTGTAAGAGCATCATGGTGCTCACAAGTACATGAGCAGAGGGAACAAGATCTCCCAGGCAGTGGCAGTGTTGGACGGGAACCCCTTGGAGAAACAATAACCACCTGGCAGGAATCAGGGGCTCCCTCCTTCTCACGCCTCCAGCAGCAGCCTGACAACAGGCACAAGCTGCCACTGCCAGTGCTCTGCACAGAAAAATAAAACATCTGACAGGGATGATCTGTAGTCTCTATCTTCATGTAAGGAACAGGTTGAAAAACAGTCATGGTGATGCTGCCTGAAGGAAAGCTGGGGACTAGACCTTGATGTCCAGCTTGACCTTTCTGGCTTTCTAAGGTCACATAAAGTCACGGGAAACCCACGTTTCCCACCTTCCCAAAGGATGATCCTCTCATTCTCAGGTCTGGAAAGCTTGAAACAACCTGGAATCGCACACCTCCAAGACAAGTTTCACTTTCACACATTGTAGAAATCCTCCCAACTGTTGTGAAAGTCAGATGATTTTATTTTTAAGTACAAGAACTTGTGAATAAATTATAGCGAAGTCTGATTCCGTCAGTCCTTTCTGATTTTTTGTGTTACTCCAGAAAATGATTTTGACAGATGAGAGAGAAAGGGAAGCACCTCCAGCCTACACGGCACTTGGGTGCACTTAAAAACCTGCTCGAACCAAAGCAGTGAGAGAAATTCAATCAAACCAAAGCAATCATTCCAGTGCAGGAACAGGGCACATGGACACTTATTTCTTGACTGATCCGATAAAGTGGGATTTTGCTCAGGTCAGCTCTACTCTGCCCTGCATTGAAATACTGACATTAACTGCAGAGAACGTGGGCTGCACCTTGGGAGGACAATGAGCATTAATAAAATGGCAGCAGGGGGGTGAGAGGCAAAGCAACCCAGAGCTTCCCTTTGCTGCCAGGAGCCTTCCTCTGCTACTCCAACCCCATGGCTAAAATTAAAATATATTGATCCAACAATCAGCCTCTGGTAGGTGTTTGAAAACAACCACTTAAAGCCCATACTGCACATAAAATACTCCTCTCCCTCCCCACACACCAGGCAGAGGAAGGACAAATCTTTTGCCTGGAGCTGCAGCTCCACTGTGGACACAGCCCTGGGTCCTTCCCAAACACCCCTCCTGGTGCATATCCCCAGAATCCTTCCCAAACACCCCTCCTGGTGCATATCCCCAGGATCCTTCCCCAACACCCCT
>NW_020897886.1:115955-131645 GCF_003984885.1 Neopelma chrysocephalum
AACACCCCTCCTGGTGCATATCCCCAGGATCCTTCCCCAACACCCCTCCTGGTGCACGTCCGAACATCCCAGCATCCTTCCCAAAAGTAGGATGCATCTCCCAGTGCACATCCCCAGCCCTGGGATGGGGCCAAGCCAAACGAGCAAGAAGGTTTCCTAGCAAGTCCCTAGTTTGTAGTTATCACAGCCCAAATCTTCCTCGAAGGACAGCAATCCCATTCCTGCAATCTGACTTCCATGGGAAGCTGTTCCCGTCACATGAATGACTCATCTCTAGGTTTTCTTTTTCTGTTACATTTTCACTGGAATTTCTAATGGATGCTGATTGGCACCATGCAGGCTCTGACAACTGCCCACAGCCTTTCTACCCACCATTCCTACCATTCCCTTTTGTTTGCACAGCTCATTGAACGAGACCCCAGAAGACCCCGAGGGGCTTTGGGCCGGCTCCTGCCCCCATGCACCCACAGCGCTGGTGAGGCTGCAGGATTCAGCCTCAGACTGAGATGCCCATTCAGCTGGCAGTTCAGCTGGCACTCAAAAACCCATCACAGCTCCAGTGTGCCCAAAGTAAGAAGCAGACAAAGCCCCAGAGAAATCAGCTACGCTGCCGGAGCTGGTGTAGCCAGAGCAGGGGGGCTGCTGGCCACACACTGGGACAGAGACCCCCAGGTCTCACTGCCAGACCCACTAATCTGGGCCCTCCAAGAGTCTGCAGCAATGCCTGGCCTGTGCCTGCTGCAGGCTTCTCCTGCCCTCCAGCCTCCCTCCACCTTCAGTTCTGGGCTCCCCTGTCCCATTAACTCGTGCCCACCCATCCCAAGCTCTTGTGCACCCACAATGGTCCTTCCTCTCCCTTCTCCTGCCAAGTTTGCTTGCACGGGCACCCCTCCAGTGTAGGGACACTTCTGGGCAGGAAGCTCCTCATGGCTCCAGGGAGGGCACTGGGCTCCCCCTCTGCCTGTCCCCACAGCCATTTCCTATTCCATCTCCTGTTCCAGCTGTGCCCACCTGGTGGATGCACGACCCCACTCCAGCCACAGAATCGTAGAATCATGGAATGGTTTGGGTTAGAAGGGACCTTGAAGACCATCTAATTCCAATCCTCCTGCCGTGGCCACGGACACCTTCCACTATCCCAGGTTGCTCCAAGCCCCATCCAACCTGGCCTTGGACACTTCCAGGGATGGGGCAGCCACAGCTTCTCTGGGCAACCTGTGCCAGGGCCTCACCACCCTCCCAGGGAAGAATTTCTTCCTAATATCCAATCTAAACCTACTCTCTGTCAGTGTGAAGCCATTCCCTCTTGTCCTGTCATTCCAGGCCCTTGTAAATAGTCTCTCTCCATTTTTCTTGTCGTCTCCCTTCAGGTACTGGAAGGTCACAATTGGGTCACCCCAAAGCCTTCCCTTCTCCAGGCTGAACAATCCCAATTCTCTCAGCCTCTCCTCGTGCCAGAGGTGCTCCATCCCTCTGACCATCTCCTGCTTCAGCTGTGCACACCTGGTGGATGCACGACCTCCCCTCCAGCCTGGCTCCCTTGGCAGGCTCAGAGCACAAATGCCAGTTGTGATTAAAAGATCAGTGACATTTCCATACATGTACATGTATATGGAAATTTGCTAGTTTAATTTATAAAAGGGCAAATTCAAAGAACATTTGCTGAAGGCTCTCTCCAAACCAGCTTTTATCAGCACCACTTTATTCTGTCAAGCCAAGGAGGCTGCAAGCACGAAGGTGAAGAACTGCAAACAATCTCTTACTTTGGAAGGATTGTTTGCTTGGTTCTAATAATTTTTAATTTCTAAATTTTCCTCTCTCGAGTTCCTACAAGATTTTACACTATTCAGAGTTTTAAGTAGCATATCATTATGTAAATCTTACTGCATCTCTGTGTAACCCTAACACTCAATACACCAAATCCTGCCATATAACTGTGCTGGGCAATGAGTCAAGAACCTGATCTCATCAAAAAATTCCACCTAACAGGATCTGCCATTGGCATCATCTCAAATCAGAAAGGTGTTTTTTTGCTTTATTGATAAAAAAAAAGTTTCTCTTAACCTTGTAACTCCACCCTGAGAAGGGTCTCAGAGAGATGAAGTTCAGCTATTGGTGATAAGCACCACAAAAACACCCAGAAGGAAATTAAGCTTTGCATGTGATAAACACACTAGGCCACGACATGAATGATGACTAAAACAGATAATGAATGATGACTAAAATAGATAAGGAGTGTTACGCACTCACTGAATGCTTTTCATCCTGGGTCAGTTGTTACAGGCCACGACAGCACACACAGGGCTCAGTTCTGCTGCTCTAGCTCCAGGCAGTGCCCCCACAGCCACCAGGTACATCCCCCAGCTCCAGGCTGAGGACACTGCTCTGCCACAAAGGCCACACTTCCAACACATCCTGGCAGCCTCTCCATCAAAAGGAAGCACAGAAGGCAAGGAAAGTGATCAAAAATCCCCTTATAATTGAAATTGCCAGATTCAAGCTGCCAGACAGATTGAGGAATTATGACAAAGGTCAAGAAGAAACAAATTCTGACTCCTTTTTGGAGTTTGTTTTCCCAGTGAAGGCTGGGGCAAGCTCAAAATGGCAGGAAGGGAGTGAGGAAGACAAGGGAGCATCATGGAGGAGGGGAATGTTCTAACAACACCACACATGGCTGCAACCACAAGTTTCAAGGAGGAACGAGCAGAGCAAGAGGAGCAAGAGGAGGATGGTCAATTCTTATTTCATATCACGCCTGTGAATTCTAAATTCACAGACACATTTGGACCTGCACAGTCTCAGCCTGAGATTTTTCTTCCCATACTTTATGTTTGGAACAGACGAGAACACATGGAAATGTGACTGGTACACAAATCAACACAGCACTGTCAGTCTGAAGGGAGCCTCACTCCTCTGAACTTGAGAGAGGAATAATAACAGGGGGAAAAAATGAGAAAAGAACAGGAGAAAGTGGGTACACACAAGCTTCCCCAGGAAGCACCACAGTGCTCTGCAATCAGAGAAGGAACAACGAAGCAGAGCTCAAATGAACAGCTCGAGCAGTTCAAAGTTCAGCTGCTGTGCAAATGTTATCACCTGCTCTTCACTGCCTGCAAACCTTCCAGCCCCAGCCAATGCCCTCTGATGAGCTAAGGGGAATGTGTGTGTTTTCAATTGTATTCCTGAACAAAGAATCCTCCTGCTCATCACTGCAGAGCCAGAACTTATGGGCACACACAAGGAAACGCAGAATGTAACCCTTTTGCCCAGTTCCCCATCCATCAAATGTCCTTCCTTTGCTTTCATTTCATATATTCCATGTGGAATAGAGCTCTCTCTCTCTAGGAATGAATCAGTCTTAAGGCAGAGGTGGATGAATTCATTTTACTATTGATTGCCCTATACACAATAGCTAACAATTATCAGCACTTCTCAAGAAGTTATCTACTCAGTTCATACAGCATCCCTTAACACCACCCTCTTCTTTAAGAAGAAAACTAAATTTACCAAGTCATGTCAATTTTTCTCATTATTCACTACTCAATCCCTGGAAAAGGTGTTACAGGGTTCACAGGTCCCAAGTCAGTATTTCACTCTGCTCAGCAGAAATGTGAACAATTGGCTGTATTGTTACAGCCTGGTAACAAAGGGCCTTGAAAGAAATGTGCTCCTTCCACAGGTACCTGTGGAAATGCAAAGATTCTGGGTCTGGAGGTGCTACAGACTCCTTCCCCCATCCAGGGAAAACAACAAAGGAAGGGCTTCTGAAGCTTCCAGGCACTGTGACTGCTGCTGAGGGATGGGAGCTTGTGTTGGAGGGAGGATGCTGAGAGCTCCAGGCAGGGGAGGTGATGCTCACAGGTCCTGTGGCTGGGGCATGGAGGAGGCAGAAGGGCTGATGAGATCCTGAGGAAGGCTTTCCCGTGCTTCCTGCATCCGGCGCCGTGCCCGCTGGAAGGCCTCTACAACACAGAGGTGACAGCAGGACAGAATGCATCAGACAGCCTCAGGGACGGGCAGGGATGTGTCAGCTCTCCTGGTGCAGGAGTCCCACTTCCTATGGCTCGTGCTGCTCCCTGTTCTCCAGCACTGTCTTTGCTCTGTGCACAGTGGAATCAGGGACAAGGCCAGCGCCTCAGTGCAACCAGCTGTGCTCAGGGCCAGGCAAGACTGGGCAGCCCAGTCTGTGCCCTCACACAGTGGTTATCCCTCCTGCCTGCTCAGAGCTGATGCCTCCTGAAGTTTCCAGCTTAGAGCAGAATAGTAAACCTCTGCCATGCACTCTGAGAGCTCACGGGGAGGGGAATTACCCCCACAGTAATGGATTCTCCTGAAATATCCTGCCCACTCTGTAAGAAAGGGGCACAAGTGAGCCAAAGTGAGAACAACACAGAAGGTCCTACCCAGAACGTTGTAGACAGAGCTCTGCTGGCTGAAGCCTCCCAGCCGGTCCAGTACACTCTGCATGCGCTGCCTCAGGGCACTGCTCTCCAGAAAGGCTCTGCACAGAAGCACAGCAGGATGAGGTCAGGGCTGCCAGCACCAGCACAAGAGATGGAGCTCCTGGAGCTCCCTTTGCTGCACTTACTTGGACTGCTGCAGGCAGTACAGCCGGAACGTGACGCTCCCCGTGGTCTCTGTCCGGAAACCAAAGCGGCTCAGGCGCTTTCCCTGCAGGGATGGCACAGGTTAGAGCAACCCCACAATGAAAACAGGAGCACAAACTCCTGTGGACACAGTCTCTCCCTTCCCTGTGAGGTCAGAAAGAAGGGCAGATAGTTCCAGGCCGTGCTGAGGGCAGGAACAGTGCAAACCAACAGTGCAGTGGTGGGGGAAGTTTTCACGAACTGCATCAGGGCTTGTTCTCACACAAAGCTGGCACTAAACATCACCTTTGCTCATTACAGCACCAAGTACCTCTCCAGTTTTCTTAAGATCATGAAGTTTTTGCCTGCCTCACACCCACTGGCTTCTCACTTGGGGAAGCCGTTCCAGACACAGTACAGCCCAGACTCCTCACAGAAATCCAGGAGGAGTCTATAGCTGGTACTAAATGCTGATCTGACACTTTGCAGACAGGGGTAAGTCAAAGCTTTGGTCCATGCTCCCCCACTTCTCTAAGCTGCTCACCCCTCAGAAGGCAAAGCTCTGCCTCAGCATTTGCCCATTACTCTGTACACAACCACAAGTCTCACAGAGGAGACATTTCTTTAGTGAGAGGGACAGGACCACCAGCTCATCCTTGTTCAAATCTGGTTCAAACACCTGAACCTGAGACCATAATGTAGCATTTTCCAGCAAGAGAGCACCTTGGAAGTGCTCTGTGCAGCTGAGCCCACCTTGAAGGTCGATGGTACCCGGACATAGGTTAAGTCCTCCAGCTCAGGAGATCCTCCAATGAAAAACCTCCTCATCTCAGCCACTGTCCCCAGCTCCACGGGGCGCCAGGTAGGGATGGTGAGCTCGTGGACACCTGGGCCAGGACAAGAGGACAGCTTAGCTCCTGTGACCAGTGATCTGTTCAGTCACAGAGGGCAGCATGCTGACCCAAACCACAGCTGGCTGGAAATGGAAACACTGCACAGTATCAAAAATGTTCTACAAACATTTTCCACCACGAGTCAGCCCCTTCCAATCACACAGCCAGCGCTGAAAGTACTCCCTATCCACCAGGAATGTCTCCTCACAACACCCAGGTCACCCCCAGATCCCATGTGGGACACAGAATGATGTGCAGTATCACCCCAGAGCTTCATCACACCACATTTTGTGATGGAACCACCAAAGGAGCAAGGACAGCAACACATGATGTGCCTCAAAACAAAGGCAGAATGGTGCAGGATGCATCACATCCTTCTTTGCTGCCCCTCAGACACCTAATTACCCCCTTCAGTGCACTGAATCCCTGGGACCAGCTGAATTAATTCCCAAAAGAACCACTCAACTCCTTCTCCCAGACAATTAAAACAATGCCCCAAGGATGTTTTTTACCTGGAGATGCTGGCAGCACCAAGGACCCGTATCCTTCCACACGATACCTCTGCCAGAAATCCAGGGATAGGACCTCGAAGTAGAGAACAGGCCACTGAGGGAGACTGTCTGCAAGGAGGGGAGCAGGTCACAGCTTTGTGAAGGAGATTATCGCTGAGAAAAAAAGTGCTAAATGTCCAACACCACTAGTAGGAAGTCAAAGAATCAGAGAATCATTTAGGTTGGAAAAGACCTCCCAGACCATTGAGTCCAACCTGTGACCCATCACCATCCTGTCCCCCAGCCCAGAGCACTGAGTGCCATGTCCAGTCATTCCCTGGACACCTCCAGGGATGGGGACTCCACCACCTCCCTGGGGCAGCCCCTTCCAATGCTGTCAAGCCCTTTCCATGAAGAAATTCTTCCTAATATCCAACCTGAACCTCCTCTGGCACAGCTTGAGGCCGTTCCCTCTGGTCCTGTCCCTTGTTCCCTGGGAGAAGAGCCCAACTCCCCCCTCCTGCCAGGGAGTTGCAGAGAATAAAAAGGTCCCCGCTGAGCCTCCTTTTCTCCAAGCCGAGCCCCCCCAGCTCCCTCAGGTGCTCCTCACATGACTTATGCTCCAGACCCTTCACCAGATCTGTTCCCTTCTCTAGACACAATCCATCACTCTTCTACCACAGTCATTTTTGTATTTCTTCTACAAGGATTTACGGTTGATTATTTTCCCCTGTAAAAGCTGAACCCTCAGATCTGAGGATGAGAGCAGAATTACTGATGTTAAAAATTAGGGAGAATCTTTAACAGCAAGTCCAAACTGGGTTCTCAATAATTTGAGCAGACAAGACAATCTTTCATGAATGATCTGATGCCAACCAGGGGAACCTGTTCATCTCTGATCTTTCCCAACATTACTGGGGATTATTAAACTAGATTCTCCTACAGCTCTCCAAGCATTTCGCTTTTCCACAATGAAACAAACTCACTGTGTTTCTTCTAGGTTGAAAATTCATCAGTGCTGGTTGAATACCCAAATCCAAACTGTACATTGGATTCAAGTGGCAAGGCATGCCAGAGCTGTCCCTAGCAATTGCATCCACAGAGCAATGGGATGGGTGAGGAAGCAGCAGGAACAGGCAGCAGAGAAGCCCAGCTTAAAATAGAGCTGAAGTTTCAAAGTGACATGAACTATACAAGGATTACACAGGTCACTGAGCTTGTCTACAAACATAAGACTCAGCACAGGGTTTAAGTTGTGTACAAAAAAGCTGCCTGGTTCTCCTGCTGCAGCATCCCAGGAACAGCAACACAGCCCAGCACACCAGGTTTTGGGACAGATAAACCAAGATCCAAGTGGTTTTGCAACTGGAGAAAGCTGCCTGTAGCAGGACAACATCAATGGATCCATACAAATGCTAATGGATTCCTGGGCAGGGCAAACACAGGATGTGTCTAGGGGCTGTGTGGTGACAGGGTGAACCTTTGCTGAACCAGAAACATCTCCCTCTGTTCCTTCATCCCCAACAGGCCAGACAGCAGGATGGGTGCACTGGAGTCAAAGGATTTCAGAGTAACAAGGAAACACACCTTCATCTTCTAGGGTGTAAAACATCTCCACAGTGAAGGGGTAGCAAAAGTATGCCACCTTATCCTGGAAAAGGAACAGGACAGAGATCAGAATCCTGGACAAGAGAATTCATCACCAGCATTGCAGGGGGCAGAGAAAGCAGGGAGAAAGGAACTAATGGTGGAAAGCAGGTAATGATGCCCAAACGTGATCAATCACATCCCACTAACAAACACCTGGCTGCAGGATAGACCTGGATACACTCCCTAGTGCCATGTGGATGGAACAGGCTGTTAAAAATAATGGAAAAGGGGAATGAGTAACACACCTCAAATGACAGCTCAGTCACTTGCATAACTACTGAACTGCCACAACCTCTAAACGAGCCAAGTGGACTACCTCAAACAATGGTATTATTGAAATGTTGTATGATAATTGTTTTTGTAATATGCAAACTAGATCACATAAAAGACATCAAAAAGCTGATAAAATTCAAATTTTCTAGGAGAGGAGCTGGAGACAGAACAGAACCAACTTCCCAGATAAGAAGAATTCATTTTGGGAAATCAGCGTAGAGACTGTGTGCGTTCCTGCCCCAGGCAAGCCAGAACAATGATTTGTTAACTCAGAGCATTGGAGAACACAAAAATCAAAGCTCCAAAGGCAACCAGTCATCCAGAAGGAAGAAAAAAGTGACGTTTCAGAAACTTCTTTGGAGCAGCTTTATTTGATTTAGTTTTACTTGGACAGTAGCCCCCTGGAAAAATGGCAAGTGTAATTAGAATGAGGAGAATCCCAAACATGCTCTGCTCTTGAAAGGATCTACTAAGTCAGGACCTTTGCTGGTCCTTTGCTGTAGTTTGTTACACATGTTCCACTCCAGAGGCTGCCGGTTCCAACTGCTCTGCAGATCTGAAAGTGTCCTTACCCAGCCCACTTTCTTGGTGGTGCAGGTCTGTGTCACTCCTGAGAGCTGCTGGAACGGGGGGCTTGACCACTCTGAGGGGAGAGGAAAAGGTGAACACAGTGGTGAAAGCGTGGGGTGAGACCAAACCCACAAACCAGAGCAGCTCAAAGGACAATGTCAGTCCCCAGTGACTGAGGAAACAAGTAACATCACCCACACGGAATTTCACAGAATCCCAGAATCACTGAGGTTGGAAAAGACCTCCCAGGTCATCGAGTCCAACCTGTGCCCAATGCCCACCTTGTCACCCAGCCCAGAGCACTGAGTGCCACATCCAGTCATTCCTTGGACACCTCCAGGGATGGGGACTCCACCACCTCCCTGGGCAGCCCCTTCCAGTGCCTGACCACCTTTTCCATGAAGAAATTCTTCCTAATATCCAACCTAAACCTCCCCTGGCACAACATGAGGCTGTTTCCTCTTGTCCTGTCCCTTGTTCCCCAGGAGCAGAGCCGGACCCCTCCTGGCTCCCCCTTCCTGTCAGGGAGTTGCAGAGAGTGAAAAGGTCCCCCCTGAGCCTTCTTTTCTCCAGGCTGAGCCCCCCCAGCTTCCTCAGCCACTCCTCATACGACTTTTCCCTTGGCATGTCCCACCCTGTCCTGTTCCAGCCACTGGCTGCTCCTCAGAACACCCTGAACTCTCCATGAAAAGCACCAACTCATCTCAAGAGCAAAGAAGAACCTCATCTAAATGTACTGAGTAGCAGAAGTAGTCTCTCTTTGAATAAACATCCAGGTATAACCAGAGAGGGGAGCCAGAGCCATAGCTCCAGGGGAACTAAACATGCAGCAGGACACGCATGTCAGTGCTGGAAGTCTTATTTATCCATCAAAATATAATATGTCAGAGTCAGCACAAAACAGGATGGTGAGCAGTGAAATCAGACAAGGTCAGTGCTGTGATAGAGAGGACAGGAAGGCTGTTCTCTGCAGGACAAGGAATGAACTTTGGACAGATTGCTGACCACTACCACCTCTGCGTCCCAGTCTGAGCTGGAAGGGATGAGAAGGGAAGATGTTACTTTCTCCCAGGCCTGAGTTTAGTTCAAACAGTTGAGTTCTGCCATTTTAGCCCTGAAGACCTCTGACTAGATCCCAACCCCAGCATCAACTTTTGCTGACTCCCAGTAGATATGGTCTGACGGAGGAGCCAAAGCCTGTTTTATTCCTCAAACTGTTAAGATGTGGCTGGAAATGGGAATACTTACGGTTAGGAAGCTCCAGGAAGAAATGCACATAAAGGTTGTCATACTCATAGCCTTGAGCTGAAACTGAGAAGAAGACAGAATGAACTTCAGCTGTTTGCTTCAACACAAACTCCTTCAGCACTCGCTGCAGACTTTTGGGAGAGCCAGCACCAATAACCTGTTACTGCTGGAAGCTGGGAAAAGCCAGGAGATGATCCTCAGAGAAGATTCCCTCTCCAGACTAGCCCTGTCTCTATATCATTAACCATATGAGGGAGGTCACATGTTTAATTGGTTTCTTTGGGAAGTTAATAGAGATTATAGCAATCTGCAATCTGCTCTCCTCTTCTTGAGATCTAGGTCTTCCTAGAACAGCTGCAGCATTTGTAACCTGCATCCTGTAAATGCCTCTCAAGGGCTTAGTCTGCAGAAACAGGGAGGAGAAGAAGGAAGTAAAGGATTCTAGGAAGAGAATCACCTATTCTGGACCAGCCTATGATCTAAGAATCCTTGGACCCTTCATAGTCTCAGCCATCCCAGTACACCCATATTTGCCCCTATCACTGTTTAGAATAAGGACTCACCTATTTCTCCATTCACAAAAAGTCTCAGAGTACCAGGAAGAGGCTGAAAAAACAAGCAGATAAACAAGATAAAAGATCTCAGTGACCACTGGTGGAACCTCAACAATCCCTTCCCAACAGCATCTCACACCGGTATTTCATGGATATCCAGACATGAACGATGGCCAGGGAGTGAACAGTCCCTCTGGAGAAAGGCTCTAAAGACACCAAATCCCCCAAATCCCAGACTGCAGGAGTTCACTATTACATAAATAAGTTTCTTACAGACTTCAAGATGGATATAACATGTAGTGAAAAGTCACTTGCAGAAATCACAGTCCTGTTTCTCCTGTCATGTTTCTGCACTTACCCAGGGTGGGGGAGCAGGGGGAAGCACAGAACGAGCTCGGACACTCTATCAAAGTATTGGAAAGTTCAACTTTCACACTTTGGCAAACAAAATTTGAACAAAAAAAAGATTGCAGTTTGGGTAATTCAGTGAAAAGGGAAACTATGAATGACTCTGGGGGTGAAAGGGGCTGTTAACTTGCATAAAGTGGCACACAAAAGTTTTTGACACTTGGGAAGTTAATAGCAATCACTGCCCCAGAATGAAACAGTCTCTGGAGACTGTGGTGCAAGTGGCAGCAACGTGAGCCAGGTCACCAGTCCCCAGAGGCAGCAGAGGCTCCAGTCCCTGCCAGCAGCCTCTGGAACTCACCATTTCAAACTCTGAGCCCACGAGCCCATTGAGGTAATCCCTGTGCCGACCGTAGAGCTGGAAACACACACAACGACAACAACAAAAAAGTGGGTTTGGATTATACTGGTTGTTACTTAGCACAAAAATTGTAGTGGGTATCATTTAAACTCAACTTAAATTGCTGCCAGGCTTAGCACACGTGGGTTTTAACTGTTATAGCACATAAAGAGAATGTAAGGATCCAATAGAACAAGGATGCATAACTGCCAATCCTGCACAGAACTTCAGCTTCAGAAAAGATCTTCTCAAAGGCCAATATTAAGGAATAAGAAGCTCTGAAGAATCAGATCTTAAATGGCACCTTAAAAACACAGGCACAAACTATTCCAATGAAGTCAACAGAAAGAAATCAGCATAGGGAAATCACAGTTTCCTTGGTGAGCACAAAAATCATAAGGGAATGTACAAATGAAGAACTAAAACATTAAGTACTTTTATAAACTGTCACAGCCAAATAAGCAACCCAGAAAGATCAAGGCATGAAATGATATCCCAATATCCTGGGACATTATGGGTAACAAGAAATCAGTCAATAAATATACAGGCAGCAAGAGGAAGATCAAGGGAAGAGTCTGCCCACTGCTCAAAATGGAAGGAAAAACACTGGCAGGTGACATTAGGAAGGCACGAATTTGGGTGGTTTCTTGCATCAGTTCTCACTCCACAGATCACTGCAGGCAGGGCCAGGACAACTACAGACAAGGTGTCCATAAGGAGTAAGGTATGAAGCAGTCAGGGAGTATTTGTCAGAGTTCTAAAATTCCTGGGCATGATGAGGCTCCCTGCCAGTGACATTTTGTCACCTCAGGTGTGCACAGCACTAGCAGTTACATCTGCAGGAGGGTCTGGGCTGCCTCTGTCACTCAGAACCAGTGAACGCGCTCAGTGGCCGGTCCTTACATCTCTGAACATGCGCTGCTCACGCTCCTCCTCCTCTGGCTGCACCTGGGCAGAGGCATTCTCGATGGTGTATTCCCACACCTCTCGCTTCTCTCCATCCAGCTCGATCCTGCAGCACCCCAAAACACATGGGAAAAACTCCTCCATTATGCAGGGAACAGGCACAGGCATTGACAGGGCTCTCCTGGCCCAGCAGTGTCCCCTGGCCCAGCAGTGTTCCCTCCACCAGGCCTCTGCAGTAAGACAAAGGCACTCACAGCCCCCTCCTAGTTTCCAAGAGCACTCACAGCCCTTTCCTTCCTCCCAAGTGCCTGCCAGCATCATTCCTTCAAAAAGGGAGACTCATTTGTGTCTGGCATATGCATAACATAATTTTACAAGGGGATGTAGTGATATGACAAGGTGGAACGGCTTCACACTGACTGCGGGCAAGGGTTAGATATTGGAAGAAATTGTTCCCTGTGAGGGTGGTGAGGCCCTGGCACAGGTTGCCCAGAGAAGTTGTGGCTGTCCCATCCCTGGAAGTGTCCAAGGCCAGGTTTGGAACAACCTGGTCTAGTGGAAGGTGTCCCTGCCCATGGCAGAGGGTGGAATGGGATGATCTTTAAGGTCCTTTCCAACCCAAACCATTCCATGATTCTATGATAACCTGCATCCCCAGGGATCGGCACCAAAGCCCCACAGTCACACATGTAGTGGCCCCAGGCACAAGGAGGCAATAACCTTTTCTTAGAAATCTCTGGAATAAATATAAAAAATATCTCTCAATTTAATTGCAGATCCTGTGCTTGAAGGGTGATCAGGAAACAGACATTTCAGCCCCCAGTACCAGTCCCAGGAGAGGCCCCGGCCCTTTCCCACTCACCGGTAGGGTCCTTTTGTGCCAGTGAAATCAGGCTTCACTGTGATCACCCCATTGCCATCCACCTTGATTGTGCAAAGAACATGTTCATACTCTCTGTGACCAAGCCTAAAGGAAGAAATCAAGAAAACACAGTCTAAACAGAGAGCACAGACTCTCTCGTGCCCCGGAACAGCAGAGCTGGTAAAGGCACATGGCAGTACAGAAGGGAATAAACACACACATACTTTCCTAGAAGCATTTTGGAGGGATACACTCAGCTACCTCCCAAATGAGTGAGGAAAGAGGCAGAAAGAAATTGCAGCCTGGATTACTGAGCTCTTGGAATTTTCTCCCCTTAACTAGTGAAAGAAACAGGAGATTTGAGTAAGGAGCGAAGATGGGTTTCCTTTTGCGAAAGTTAGATCACTTCAGGATTTTACTTACTTCCCATAAGGTCCCAAGTCCCCCATGATGTACATGGTCTGGACAGGTGTGTTAATCACATGATTGTTCTTTATAAATTCTTCCGAGGGTTCCCAGGTGATGATTTTCGACTTCAGAGAACTCGCTTCCCTGTGAACAACAGAACAGCACCAGTCACAGCTCAGCTCAGCAGCATCAACCCCCCCACGACGAGGAGTCCCACTGCTGGATTCCATGTGTGACACAGCTCAAGCCTCCCACTCCCACAGACCAGGCTGATCCACAGCTGGGGCCCCAGCATCTGGAAATCTGCATGAGCAAGCTCCGAGCCCCAGTTTGCACTCACACTGGCCTACGGTCCTGTCTTCTCCTCCTCACATTGGCCATCCTCTCGGCCAGATACGATGGCACCTCATGATCAGAGTCAGTTACCTTCTGGCAGAGCTGCAAGAGAAAACAGACAGGAACTAGCTTAATTGTACTGGGACATCTTTCCCAAACACAGCTCTCCTCTTGGAAAAGAGAACAGGTATGTACATGCTCACAGGCAAGCACAAACTTCTAAATGACTGTAGAATTCCTTCACTGTTCTGGTGGCAAAGTACAGCTCACTCCACCCCGCGAGCTACCTACAGAGCAGTGCTACAAAGCTGAGTCCCTCTGAGCTGTCCCAACCATCACTCTGAAACAGGGACATCCCACTCCAAGTCTGGGGCACCAGGTGAAGCTGCTTTGCAGCAGTGCTTTCTCCTGCACTCCGGGTATCTGTCTGGCTTCTGCAGGGCCAAGAACCAACAAATGTTCCCTCTGCAGTAGGCCTGGAAGTTTTGACGGACACAGAGTAACTAGGAGCTGGTACCTCCTCTAGGTTGGTGAATCGGTCATGGTCGGTGTAGGTGAAGATGCGATAGTTCTTCCGACCTCCAGCCTTCTCCAGTTTCCGGATCTCCTCATGGTACTGCCGGTCCAGGGGAGTCTGGCAGGCTGACTCATTCAGGTACAGATCCACCTCAAACTGACAGCACCACAGGTAAAGCACAACAGCCGCCTTTCACCAGCATTGGTAGAGCCACACACACCTTTCAGCTGTGGTTTCCAAAACCACCAGAGAGACAAGACTCTTTGGGAATCCCATCAAATAACCTTAGCTCTGGAGCAGCTTCAACACTGCTCAGGCACGTGGCAGCCAAGAGCACCCACCAATGCCCACCTGGAAGGGCTCAGGCACAGCAGCTCACCCTGACACAGGGGACCCCACACGGAGGTGCAGAAAGGGTGTTCGGAAATTCACCCAAGCCTGTTCAGTTCTGGGCTCCTCACTACAGGAGAGACATGGAGCTCCTGGAGGGGGTCCAGCAGAGGCTGTGAGGATGATGAGGGGACTGAGCATCTTCCTTATGAGGAAAGTCGGAGGGAGCTCGGGCTGTTCAGCCTTAAAAAGAGATGGCTGAGAGCAGACCTCATCAATGTCTATCAGTGTCTGCAAGGAGGTGTCAGAGGTTGGAACAGGCTCTGCTCGGGAATGCCCAGCAACGGGACAAGAAACAACGGGCAGAAACTGATGCCCAGGAAGTTTCCCCTGAACATGAGGAAGAACTTCTCTGCGCAGTGACCGAGCATCGAACAGGCTGCCCAGGAGGGTGTGGAGTGTCTACTGGGGATATTCCAAAGCCGACTGCACACATTCCTGAGCACCATGCTCAGGTGACCCTGCCTGTGCAGGGGGGTCGGACTGGATAACCTCAGTGATCCCCTCCCACCTGACCCATTCCATGAAGCCCCTCCCGCCCCCTCCGCGCACCCACCTGGCTGAAGAGCTTCTCCTGCCACCCCACCTCGGCCTCCTCCTCCTCGTCCTCCGGGGGCCGCCGGGCTCCCGCGGCAGAGGCCCGGATCACCGCCAGCGGCACCGCTCCCTCCCCGGCGGCGCTGCCGGCCCGGCCCGGGCGCTCGGGGCCGGCGAGCGGCGGCGGCGCCTGCGGCAGGACGGGCCCGGCGGGCGCGACCCGCTGGATGCGGACCCTGCGGGGAGGGAGCGGAGCGTCAGGGCTGTGCGGGCCGCCGGGGCCGGGCCGGGGGCAGACGGGCGCTCACCGCAGGCGCAGGTTGCGGACGGGGTCCCGGGAGCGGTACACGGCGGGATCCCGGGAGCGGTACACGGCGGGGTCTCGGGAGCGGCACACGGCACCTCCCCCGCCCGGGCCCCGCACGGCGCCCGCCATGGCCGCGCTCTGTGGAGACGGGCGGGCACGGGCGGGCAGCGCCCCCCCGCGGCCGGAGTCGCCCGCATAGCCGGGCCCGCTCCTCATGAGGGGGATCCACAAATCCCTCCGTGTGAGGGGGGATCCCACACATCCTTCTGTGTGAGGGGAGTCCCCACATCCCTCCGTGTGAGGGGGGATCCCACACATCCTTCTGTGTGAGAGGAGTCCCCACATCCCTCCGTGTGAGGGGGATCCGCACATCCCTCCGTGTGAGGGGGGATCCCCCACATCCCTCTGTGTGAG
>NW_020897886.1:131655-144024 GCF_003984885.1 Neopelma chrysocephalum
GAGGGGAGTCTCCACATCCCTCCGTGTGAGGGAGGGTCCCCTACATCTCTCCATGTGAGGATCCCCGTGGCCCCTGTAGGGTCCCCATGGCCTCCATTGGGGGGTGTCTCCCACATCCCTCCGTATGAGGGTCCCACAGCCTCTCTGTGAGGAGTCCCCCACATTCCCCCACAATAGACCCCAGGACAAAGTCCCCTATCCTGACAGCCCCATGGCAATGGTGAGGGGATGTGCTGCAGGGCCCCCACCGCTCTGTGGATGGACCTCCATCCCAAACCTGTGTGTGAAGAGCTGCCTAAACCCTACCCCCTTCCTAATCCATCCATGGGTGCCAGGGAAAGGGCATCTTCATGGAGACCACCAGCACCCTCACACTGTTGCCAATTTTACGAGCTCTCTAAACACAGACACAGAATCCAGTTTATAAAGGAAACATTGTTTATTCTGCGCAGGGTGCAAGGTGGAGGTTTGTCCTAGTTAGAACAGTTCATCACTATGTGGATGTAACCCAACCTTTGTATACTAGACCCTTCACGTCATTTCCCAGAAACTGTTAACAATAGACCATTTGCAGCAGCCGCCCAGAGCAGACCTGACCCCTCAGGCTATAAGCTGGGTGTTAAGACGCCTGTGAGAGGAGGATGTCCCTGTTCTCACACACAGGATTCGAAATCACCCATAGGTACTGGGCATTCCTGCCTGAACCTGAGGGTATATATAATCTTGGTGTCTTGGAACTTCTGGTACCACTTGTGGGATCCAGAGGAGGACAAGAACCTCGACCGGACTGCGATCACCACTCTCAATTGGACTGAGACCATCACTCACACCAATAGGTTTTTTCCTCTCCTTTTACTTTTGGACTCAGGGGACCACGTGGGGCTCGGCACGGGAGCCGACAAACAACATTTTGTTCGTGCCCCAGGGTCCCAGGTTATACAACTGGGTTTTTGTGGGCTAAAACCAATTGTTCGTCTGTATAATTGTACTTATTGTATTATTTTTATTAAATTATTATTCTTATAATCTCTTTTGAGTTGGGTTCATTTCCCCTGCCGTTTTACCTTTAAACCAGCACAAGGTTTTCACAAATCAAGCACACCAAGGTGTAAAAAGTTATATATTTTATATAGAAAAATTCACATGAACTTGCCTATCTAATATATGTGCTTCACCTACCTAATGCATGTTTATTTGGGTGAGGAAGATTGTTTCTCATCCATGCTGACATTTCACAAGATCAGATAGGTCTCAATCTTCTGCTCTGCTCAGTGTCAAGAGCCAACACTAGACACCATGTGCTGTTACGCAAGGAATATGATATCACAATCAGAAACTGTAGTGGATTCACAAGATTTCCTCATTCTAATAGGATTCTTGAAGGGTTCAAGTCCACCAGCAGTTACAGGAGAGTCTACTGTTGACAGCCTGATTCTTACTGTCATGTCAAACATGATATCAGCAGTGTGGCTCTTCAAACTCTGTCAAAACCCTGTTGAGAATCTACCACTTAACTACGTCTTTTCTTTCTGTCTCAGCTGCCAACTGTTGCCACAGCTTTGCCAATATCTGTCTGTAACATGGTGTCTATAATTGCTTACACTGATATTAGATTTGATAAAGCTGGATAAACAGCGACATGACAATGTTATATTTGTCCAGGGTAAAAAAAAAAAAAAAAAGGTATTTGACTGAGACATTCGTACAAAATTCTCGGGTTTCAGTTTGTCTGTAATAAAAGGCTTTTTCTGACTTTGAGACCTCCTGTGTTTGTCGTGGGCAGTGTTCATGTCAGAAAATGGGAGGGCCTTGCAAGGGCCAGTGGTCCCGGAATAATAGGAATTTCCAGTTAATTGGAAAGGAGTTTCAACTGCAAGGGAAATGTGGGGGACGACTCTCTCACAGAGGCTGGGAGATGGGGACCCCCTTCACGTGGAGGTCTGGAGGGTCTGAGATGCAGAAGCCGCCGGTGCCGAATGGCCCCAAAGCCGGGCCGGGGGCTGGCCCAGGGTGCGGGAGCCCCCGGGAAGCGCTCCCGGCCCGGGGCTCTGCTCCCCCCAAACCCCGCTGCCCCCGAGCCCCGCTCTCCCCCCGCCGCCACTGCATGTCCCGCCGAGTCTGTGATCCAGCCTGGCGAAGCCGAAGGCGCGGCCGCGCGTGGAAGTGGAAAGTTATTTTAGCACCGAATAGAATATTTTTAAAATTAAACTATTTGAAATACAGATGCAGAGGAGGTTGTAGGCGGGGCGGGAACGGGAAGCGAAGGGGCGGGAGGGGGACAGGCGGGAAGTTCGCCGGGCGGGACCGCGCTGGGAATTCCTCGCCAGGAATTCCTCGCTGGGAATTCCTCGCCGGGGGCCGCCGCGAAGCCCCGATAGCGCCGGGACTCACCGTCCCCGCACCCACGGAGCCGGACCAGAGCCCCCGTCCCCCGGGAAGGTCTGTCAGTGCTCGATCCGGGCCCCCCGCCTCCCCTCCCCGCCCGCCCGGTGACCCCTCCGCCCCCTCGGCCGGTGCCCGGCGCTGTCCGGAGCGGTCGGACCCGAGCCCCGAGCTCAGAGCCCCGAGCCCGAGCCGAGCCGGCGGCAGCGCCCGGCGGAGCCGCCTCCGGGGCCGGTGTCGGAAGCGGGACCGGCCCGGGGCGGCCCCTCCGCGCTGTGCGGCGGCCCCGACCGCTCACGGGGGACCGGGAGGAATCGGCGGCGGTGAGCGGGGATGCGCCTTCCTTGGACGGGGCTTCAGAGCAGCGGCTGCAGCCCCGGCGGCCAGAGAGCCCCAGCAACTCCTGCCTTAACCCGCCGCTCTCGCTGCCTTTGCACCAGCACCCTCGCACCTGCCTGTGCCTTGCAAACAGTGACTTTCATTTCTCAATGTTTCCAATGTTTCTTTTTTTCCTGGATTTTCTTGGTCCCACTGCCGTGTGCTTGCTCTTCTTTGGCACTTCTTTGAGTGTGCAAACCAGGGCAGCAGAGGTGGGGAAGCATCTGGAGCACCGGTCTGGTGAGGAGCAGCTGAGGGAGGTGGGGGGCTCAGCCTGGAGAAAAGGGGGCTCAGGGGGGACTTTCTCGCTCTCTG
The DNA here is from genome assembly GCF_003984885.1 of Neopelma chrysocephalum. Taxonomy (NCBI): domain Eukaryota; kingdom Metazoa; phylum Chordata; class Aves; order Passeriformes; family Pipridae; genus Neopelma; species Neopelma chrysocephalum. The sequence goes on from NW_020897886.1 coordinate 134,731, forward strand.
CAACTCTCTGACAGGAGAGTGGAACAATGTGGGGGTCCAGCTCTTCTCCCAGAGAACAAGTAACAGAACCAGAGGAAACAGCCTCAAGTTGTACCAGGGAAGATTCTGGTTGGATATTAGGGAGAAAGGATTATCCAGCCCTGGCCCAGGCTGCCCAGGGCAGTGGTGGAGTCCCCGTCTCTGGAGGGGTTTAACAGACATGTAGATGTGGCACTTGGGGACATGGGTTAGTGGTGGCCTTGGCAGTGCTGGGGGAACAGTTCATGGTCTCAGAGGGCTTTCCCAACCCAAATGACTCTGTGACAATCATGAAGTGTTTTTGATAATGTATCCCTCCAGGATCAGGATGTCCAACCAGGAAGAGCATCTGCTGATCAACTTGAAGACGAACTATGCCGATGTGGTGATAGATATTGGGAAAGTGCTTGTCGGAGAGAGTTACAGAAAGAAGATGAATCAGAATCAGAAAAGGCAACGAAGGGACCTTTCCATAGCAGTGTGTGCGTTGCTGAATTCAGGAGGAGGAATAGTGAGGATGGAGAGTGAGGACAGGAATTACTGCTTCCAGGAGCATGGCCTTGGTCTGGACATCGAAACCAGCCTCCGGGATTGCATCGGCAGCAACGAGATTGGTGAATACTTCACGTGGATGCAGGAGGGGAGTAACCTGCTGCTCTTTGTTAAAACATGGAGCTGTGGAGGCCTGGAACAAGGAAGTGCAGAAGCCACCAAGCCGCGTCTCTGCAGCCTGAGCACTGGTTTGTTTCGTAGGTCCGGTACTTCCGTTTTCCCTGTCAAGTCAAGAGACACTCCTGAATTCCTGAGGGTGAAGAAAAGCTCTGCCAAATGCGACAATGTGAATGGACTGAGTGCCAAGAGAGCTCGGCTGAGTGTTTCTGGTGGAGCAAATGAAACTTCTGTGAACATCCAGGAGCACGACATCCAAGATGCTGCAGCCAGGTTTCTAAAGAGAGACAAAGTGCTGGTTGGGGAGGTCCTGGGTTTCACAGAGACAACTCATATTGAATTTAAGGAATACAGTACAAAGAGTATCTTGAAATACATAAGTGAAAACCTTCCTAATTATGTCTCTGCCTTTGCAAACACTGAGGGTGGATATTTATTTTTTGGTGTGGATAACAATGGTAAAGTCACCGGAACCCACAGTAATGTGAAGAAAGAAGCCTTAGAACAAACAGTGGCCAAGACCATCAGCTCGATGTCCATTTATCACTCCTGTGGCTCTGAGGCTCTGGGAGTGCAGTTCCAGACACACATCCTGGATGTTTATGACCAAGCAGGATGTTCACAGGGCTACATCTGCGCCGTGCATGTTGAACAGTCCTGCTGCCCTGTGTTCCATGGTGACCCCGAATCCTGGATGGTGATGGGTGGCAAGATTGAAAGACTGAGAATGGGGAAATGGATGGAGCTCATGACAGCTTCAGACCCAGGTAAAATCTGCACCTATGTTAGAGCCAACTTCATTTCTGCCTTGGACTGTAAATGTTCAGGAGGAAAGCCCAAATTGTTGTGCTGGGAGTTCTCACAAACCCAGAAAAGGCCCTTTGGCCCAAGGCCCAGCCCCAGGCCCCGAGGTGACAGTGTGGTGACTGTCCTGCAGTGGCACCCCACCCTCTGAACCGGTTCAGCAGCACTTCTTGAGGTACTCCCAACTGGAATAAACCTTCCTTCCTAGGGATCCCATATGCCCCTAAATGAAGTGGGAAGATTCAAGATGGCCCAGAAGCGGCTCTGTGGTGGTTAAGGGCTGTTTTGAAGGAGCAGGGCTGCAAGGCTTTGCTTGTTTTAAGGAACTTTACCCAACTTCATTGTGAAATGTCTTCCCATAAAAGTTGGGGTCTCAAACTCATCCCACATAGGGTCTAGATCTTGTCTTTGAACTATAAAGCCACCTTTTAGAGAGAGCCCTCTCTCTTCTACAGCAAATACAGATCACAGAATCCTGGAATGAGTTGGGTTGGAAGGGACCTTAAAGATCATCTCGTACCAATCCCCTGCCATGGGCAGGGACACCTTCCACTAGACCAGGTTGCACCACGCCCCATCCAACCCAGCCCTGAACACTTCCAGGGGTGGGGCAGCCACAGCTTTTCTGGGCAAACACTGGAGACCTGTCATTCTTAACTGTGTAGGCAGCATTTTCTTGGGTAGGATTGCAAAGGGAGGATTTAAATTAACCCTTTTAGTTACTCTTTAGTGCAGTGTTTTAAAAGTTCATATAGAAGGATACTGATGGATATAACATACATTTCTTCCCCCTAGTTGTGTCAGCTTTGGCTGATGAATTTAAGACTGAGCTCAGCTTGGCAAACGGCCCTCCTCTGATCAAGCCAGTTTATTCCAAAGTTGGTCTGCAGTGTGCAGCTGAACTCCAAGAACATCTCTATCCAGGTCTGGTATTTGTTCTGGTTTTCTTTTTCAATTTAAGCTTTTATTTGACAGACCTTCAAGGAAGATAGCATAATCTAAATATCAGATTTTAGGCAAAGCACTATTAGGGTGATTTTAAAAGGTGCAGTGGCTCCAAAAATGTTTATTTCCCTGATTCTTCAGATGCTTTGATATCTTCTCCCATTTTTGTCACTAAGTACAATCCATAATGCACACAGTTACTGAGAATACACCTGGATTCTGAGGGCTTTGTGCACTGTCTGACAACTGTTATGCTCAAAAGTCTTCTCAGAGAAAAAAGAGAGACAGAACAATTTATTTGGAGCATAACTGAAATCTAGTTAATAATTCTCTTTGATGACCTCATGGTGTAACATCTCCCCTAGTAACTGCTGTCTTGAGTAAATTATTTGCTGTGTTTTGCTTTTCTAATTTTTGATTACTTTTTTTTTTTCTAGTGGGTTCTAATGAAATCAAATGGAAGCCAGAAACCATCTGCACTGACCTGTTCTCAGAGTACCCTGGATTAGAGGATTTAATGAGAAAACAACTCCGTGGAGTTACCCAGGGGGTACTGATATTTTCAAGGAGTTGGGCTGTTGACATTGGCTTGCAGAAAAACCAGGATGTTGTGTGTGATGCTCTCTTAGTAGCTGACAGTGAGTATCCAGTGTTGTTTACTGTGGTCAGGAATGCCTCTTGTGTCACATATGGAACCTGGAGAGAAACTGCTCGTGCCTTAAAGCAAAAACTAGTCAATGATGGGGGATATACTTCAAGAGTGTGTGTGATTCCCCAGATCCTGCAGCTGAATGACACAGAGGACCAGACAACAGTTGAAGAGAATGAGGTTCCCCGGCAAGAAACCCTGCATGATTCCACCAGCCCTTACCCAAGGAGTTACATCCTCACCTCCAGGGACATCCCTGCCTTCCTGCGGGCACTTGTGATTGTTGTGCTGGGCTTTAAGTCCTACTTAAGTGACCATCTTGGCTGTGAGATTTTCAACCTTCTCACTCTCAAACAGTATGAGCTGCTCTCCAAGAACCTGCACAAAGTCAGGAAGCTGTTTGTCCTTGGTCTTCCTGGGACAGGAAAAACAATCGTTGCTTTGAAGATCATTGAGAAAATAAAAAACGCTTTTCACTGTTCTGCAGATGAGATACTTTATATTTGTGAAAATCAACCCTTGAGGGATTTTGTAAGGTAAGTAGTAATGTGTATTTCCTCTTTGTATTATCTCATTCCATCTTCTGTGCCTACAGCACAAGCCCTGCTGAATGTACCTCTCTTTGACAAATTTATAGCTTTGCCTGACACAAAGACACAACCTTCATCTCCAGGAAGGAGTTCACACTGAAAGCGGGATTGAGCTGAGCTCTGGCCCAGATCCAGCACTCAGTGACTGCAGTGAGCGTTCCATGTTTGGGATTGCAGGATTGTGTTAGAGCTTCCAAAGACAGTGCCCTCAGTGTAAGGGTCTGTTACCGCTGGTGCCAACCTCAAAAGTGCCCCTGGCCCTTTCTCTGCTGCTGCCTCAGCACTGCCTGTGCTGGGCCTGCTGAGGGCTCTTGTGCAGCTGTGCCAGGAAGAGCCCTTGGAGCTTGTAACAAGAACAGAAACTAACATCCTGCTGGGTGAGGATTTGAGGCAGAGCAGTCCCCCAGCTCTGTTCTTGCTGCATTTCCTGCTGTGCCAGCACGGGGAGCTCAGCAGCCTCCGCGGCAGACAAGGCCCATGACATCAGGGAATTGCAGCCCTGCTCAGTGCCCCGGCAGCAGGTCCTGGCCCCAGCAGGCAGCAGAAGTGCTGCCAGTCCCTGCTGACCCCGGGAGAAAAGGGAACCTGTCCTTCCTGCAGGAGCCCGGGCACCACAGGAGAGCAGGGCAGAGGGACACCCTGGGGAGCCTTCCCATGGGGGCCGTGGAGGCAGGTGGGCCTGAGCCTCCTCCTGGGGCACATCCAAAGGTGGTGGTGGCTGCTCAGCAATGCCTACACACAGCCAATGCCTTGGAATCAATGTTTCCATGGGGAAAATGACACAGCATGGTGCAGCTGAGATGGGCACTTTGGCATTGTCCAGCAGGATGAGCCCTCCAAGCAAGAACCCCCAGAGAGATGGAGGCAGTCAGTAAGGGCTGGTCACATCTGCTGTTTATTTAACATATTCTTTTTTTGGGTCTGTGTTTCATTTTTTGAAGAAATAAGGACTGCCAGGCTGTGACACGTGCTACCTTCCTGAAAAAGAACTTCCCATCCGTGAAACACATCGTGGTTGATGAAGCTCAGAATTTTCGTCGTGATGAAGGAGATTGGTACCAACGCGCCTGGTCAATAGTCAAGAGAAGTGGTGGCATTTTCTGGGTCTTTGTGGATTTCTTCCAGACCACTTATCCATGTAACTGTGGTCTTGACTTTTCAAAAATGGATCCTCAGGAATGGCTGACCAAAATGGTCCGGAATGGCAAGGAAATATGTCATTTCATGTTAAATTGCATGGGGGAAATCCTCCAAACACGTATCAGAGGTATGCCCTGTGAACTGCTGGGAGAGTTGCTGAAAGAGGCTGAATGTGCCCATTCTTTGCCTGGTTGCTTCGTTAGAGAACAAAATATAAGATCAGATGAATTGGCAAAGTACGTGGCCAAGCACTGCAAGAGGTACCTCAAGCAAGGCTATCCCCTCGGAGATATCGCCATCCTGTGCAGCACACAGCCTGCAGCTGAGCAGTTCAGACTGGAACTGCAACCTGAGCTAGAAAGACAACTAAGCAAGCACAGGGTGAGGGGGGCCTTGGGGTTGGCAGAGGGTGTTTCGAAAAATGTCATTGTTCTTGACAGCATCCGACGCTTCTCAGGCCTAGAAAGGACGATTGTCTTTGTCATCCACCCTTACACTGCACAAGGGCAGATATTTGACAATCTTGTGCTCTGCGCAGTGTCCAGAGCCAACACCAAAGTCCATTTGTTTTATTAGAAGGAAAGATATTTTTAAGAGGATAGTTCCTATGGCTCTAGGCGCTGGAAAGTTTCACTCATTTAGTGCGATATCAGTGACATCAGAGAGCAGCCTTGCAGAAACACAGTATCACAATCAGCGACTGCAATGGGTCACCAAGATTTCCTCATTCTAACAGGACTCCTGAAGGGTTCAAGTCCACCAGCTGCTGCAACAGAGTGTGTTGTTGACAGCCCAGTTCTTACTGTCATGACAAATGTGACATCAGCAGTGTGGCTCCTCAAACTCTGATTGGTAAAACCTTGTTGAGAATCTACCACCTAATTACATCTTTTCTTCCTGTCTCAGTTTCCAACTGTTGCCGCAGCTTTGCTGATGTCTGTCTGTAAAGTGGTGACTATAATTGCCTACTCTGATATTAGATTTCTTACAGCTGGATAAATAGTGACATGATAATGTCATATTTGTCCAGGGTAAAAAAAAATAAAAATTGATGGAGGCTTTTGTACAATTTTCAGCTTTCTGTTTCTCTGTAATAAAAGGCTTTTTCTGACTTTGAGATCTCTTGTATTTATGTGGCCAGCGTTCCAGATCAGAAAATGGGAGGGCCTTGCAAGGGCCAGTGTTCCTGGACTAATAGGAATTTCCAAGGAATTGGAAAGAAATTTCCAGTGCAGCCAAAGGTCTGAGGAGAAGGAAGACCTAAACCCTGCCAAGGCACCGAGGCAGTCGGTGCCAGTTTCAGGTGACACGTGTCACGGCAGCCCTTCGGCGCACTCAGGTAAAGAAAGGTGCCCTCCTGCAGTGTTTAAACTTGTCTTAAGGAAAACATTCCTGGAGTGGAGTAGCAGTGAGGGAGCAGCCGGGGACGCTGCATAGCTCGGAGGGGCCGCCCCGGGCTCCTCTGCCCGGCCCGTCCCGACACCGGCCTCGGAGGCGGGCGGGGAGGGGAGGCGGGGGACCCCGAGCGGGTGCTGACCGACCTTCCCGGGGGACGGGGGCTCCGGGCCGGCTCCGTGGGCTCGGGGATGGAAAGCCCTGCGGACAAAGTAAGTCTGGGCACAGTCCCATCTAGCGGCGACTTCCACTTCCCTGCTCTTCTCTCCCCGCCCCGCACACAGCGCACTCTGCATCCGTATTTCAAATAGTTTAATTTTAAAAATATTCTATTCAGTGCTAAAATAACTTTCCACTTCCACGCGCGGCCGCGCCTTCGGCTTCGCCAGGCTGGATCACAGACTCGGCGGGACATGCAGTGGCGGCGGGGGGAGAGCGGGACTGGGGGGCAGCGGGGTTTGGGGGGAGCAGAGCCCCGGGCCGGGAGTGCTTCCCGGGGGCTCCGGCACCTGCCGCGCGTCCTTCCCCGTGCCGGGGACGGCGGGTACGAGGGGCAGGGACCCCCAGCACAGGGCAGCGGCTCCCCATACTCTGCCGGCTCCCGGGGGGCAGAGCCGAGGCCGGCCAGTACCTGCCCTCCGGGAGGGGAAAGCGCTCCCCTCTCTCCCAACACCAATGGCTTAAACCAGCAGCTTATTGCACAGCGTCCCAGCGGGTCCCTGCCGCCCTCCCCCCACCGCCCCCCACCCCCAGCACCGCCTGTGCCCACCACAGAGTGGAAACATCACCTGGAGCAGGCGGGAGGCGGCTCTCCCGTTCCCAGTGCCCAGGGAAGGGCAGGCAGGGCAGCCACGAGCAGGCAAACAGCATCTGCCAGACCACGGGAGAGCAGGGAGCCCCATGGAGAACCCCCCACCCCACGCGTGCAGCCCACCCAGCGGAGCCCCACAGCTCGAGGGCACGGAGCAGGGAGAGAGGGAGCCAATAAATAGAGGCAGATTCGCAGGTACTGGTGGCGGCCCCGTCTGTCGGACAGGGCAGGGCAGGGCAGGGCAGGGCGGGCACGATGCGAGTGGTGGGAGCCCCGATGCTGGGGAAGGGGCAGGCTGGGGGGAAGCGCCGGTGCCGGGGGCCAGGCAGCTCTGCGAGGGGCTGGCGAGGGTGCCGGGCCGGGCAGGCTCAGCTCTCCGAGGCCGTGTGGCACACAGAGTTCTGGTCGGCACAAAATCTCTTCAGAGGCGGCGCACCGGAGTCCTCCTCCTCTTCAGTTACCTGCAAGAGTCAGAGGTCACAGGCAGTGACACTGAGCCACGCACAGCCAGACAAGGCTCTGTCACACCCTGGGGACAACCCGGGCTGTCACCTGTATGCAAACCCCAGGGCACCAGCAATGGGAACCCACTCCAGCCCTGAAGCCCACCACAATCGTCGTTTTCCCAAACCCCAACATCCTTCCCTAAACCTTCCCATCCACACTTCAAGGCCTGATGTGAACCAGGGGACAGCTCAGGAAGCCAGAAGATTTGGGGACTCCCTGGGGGGCACTTTGGGACTGCAGAGAAAGTCCATCCATCCAGATGTTTCTGGTGCAGGGAGCAGCAATGAGGGTGAAAGGGCCACGATGGGGCCTTGTACATTTAGAGGTGGTTTCGATGCCCTTCCCTTACCTGAGTCTCAAGGGGGACTGGCTCTTCCTTTGTGAGAGTGGGAGGCTCGTCTGCCACTTCCGAGGAAGGCAGGGAGGGCTCTGGGGAGAACAGGACAGTTCACAGCAATGCAGACCCAGCACCCAGCTTAGTGCTGAGCCAGGACAGGACTTTCAGCAGAAGACACAAGTCCCCACTGCCCTGTCCACTTCCAGCAGTGCCTCGGCCACACACTGGACCACCAATGGCTCCAATGTGGTCTTCCCCAGGCCCTGCCATTCCCCTGCTCCCTTCCCAGCCCAGCACCCACCTTCCAGGGTCTCCTGCCCCAGGGTGGGGGGCTGTGAGTCATCCGTGCGGAAGTCAGACGTGTGGGCAGGACTCATGGACTCACTCTGCTGGGGACTGGGGCTGGAGTTGGGGCTGCTGTCCACCTTGAGCTGGTACACGTCAGACAGGGAGCTCTGGTTGCTGTTCTCATCTGCAGAAACAGCACCTGGTGAAGGAGAGCACCTTGACCCGGGGGAACGGGCAGCCGAGTGCGGCACTGTGAGCCGGGGTCTCGCCGAGAAAGGCAGAGCACTGTCAGAGGAGTGGAATGGGGGATTCACTGTCCCCTGTCAGCACAAGGGCTGCTGGGCACAGGGTTGTGCACCAGGACACCAGGGGCATCACAGACACAACTGGCCAGGGGAGAGGGAACAAGTCTGAGCAGACAGACCCCAGGGTGTGCAAAAAAGCAGGAGGCAAAGGGGCTGCACTCCCAAATCTCACAACTGCAGCCCTTGAGGGCCCCGGGCCTCTGAGGGCAGGAACTTCCTGCTTGTGTTACCAGGGTTTTGTTCCTCCTCTGTTTGTGATGCAGAACCAGCAGCGACACTCAGCACCTGCCTCCGAATGGGGAGGCAGGCCTGGCACACACCTTCCCAAACTGCACACCTGCAGTACAACCTCACTGCATGACCTGGAAGGGCCAGCACATTCCCTGGTTTTCCTTAGCCACACCAGGAGCCCAGAGAAGAGGCTGGGCACAGGCCAGCAGCAACTCCGGCACTGCCAGATCCTTGTCTGGCTGCACCACAGCACTTTGACCAAGAGCCAGGCCAGGGACATCCTCTGTCCCTTCATCCCAAGGTCCAGGGAAGTCACTGCTGGAAGGAGCGGGCTTGGCTGCAGGCATGCCTCTGCCCAGCAGTGAGTGGAAAGGGGGAACAGGAACCCCCAGTCCTCCAGTTCCACGTGACGGTTCCCACCGGAAGATCCCAGAAACAGTTGATTAAGATTCCTTCTGACAGCAAACCCAAATAGTTTGGACAGGGACAGTCCAGAAGTAGATCAGCACAACCCCACACTGGAGAAGGACACTGCTCTTCCCCATCCAGACAGCACACACAGAACTGGCAATGTTCAGCCTTGGAGTCTTTCCCCAGGTCAGAGG
>NW_020897886.1:149024-175622 GCF_003984885.1 Neopelma chrysocephalum
GCGCGGGGCGGCCCCGCCCCGCTGCGGGTACGTAGCAGACGCGCCGGCCACGTGACCTGCCGCCGCCATCTTTACTTGTGGCAAATGCTGCCCCCGGCTCCCCGAAACACCCCGGCTCAGGGAACGGGGCCACCCTGAGACCCCCGGGCTGGGGAACGGGGAAACCCTGAGCGTGGAGCACCGTTACAGCACTACCTGGTTTCGTGCAGCAGACCCCCCGCCCCCCATTCCGCATCAAAAATTGAGCTTGGGCAGCTCCCCTGAAACCCCCCCCCCCAAAAAAAAACACACTACCCCACAGCCACAGAAATCCCATTTCTAAGCTCAGGAAACCTCGCGGGCGCTGACTGAGCCATCCCTCCCGTGGGATATTGATGATCCAAGCCTGCAGAAGGAAAAACCATTTTCACAGTGGGAGCCCCCCACCATCCCCAGCCACGTCCCTGCAGTCACCGAGCAGGCAAGGAAGGACCCAGGAGCCACTCTTTTATTACCAGCCGTTCAGAGTTATTAAAAAAAAAAACCTCCCCCAAAGGCCACGGGCAGCAGGGGCAGCTCAGACCTTCCTGCCATAGATGGCAGCCAGCGCCTTGCGGGCACTGCAGATTTGCTGCTCCAGCCGCTCCCGCGTGGCCTTGTTCCCAGTTTTTTTGAGCATGGCCTCCATGTCCTCCACCAGGGCGCGGTGCCCCGTGGTGTTGTGGAAGACGCGGATGGCGCGGTCCCCGCAGGACACGAGGTAGCGGCCGGTGGTGTCGAAGGCAAGGTCAGTGATGCCGTGACCGTGTACGCCCTGGAGCTGCTCCTCCTCCTCGCCGCGGCGCGTGTTGTACACGGCGATGTCGGTGCCGCCTGCCACGGCCACGGCGCGCCCGTCGGGGGAGAGGGCGATGAGCCGCGGCTCCGGCACCGAGCACTGCCCCGTCAGCAGCAGGTATGGGTCCTGCTGCTTCTTGTACTCCACGTCCGTGTCCCAGAACTTCCACGTGCTGTCCTTTGACACCGTCGCCATCCTGGAGGTGCGAGAGAGCACAGGTTGGGGCAAGGGAATGCACCAGGAATCCTCTGTGGTGTTTTGGGAAGGGTGAGTCCATACACATGTACAGGCTGTGCCGTCTTTCCACTATCCCAGGTTGCTCCAAGCCCTGTCCAACCTGGCCTTGGATGCTTCCAGGGATGAGGCAGCCACAGCTTCTCTGGGCAACCTGTGCCAGGGCCTCACCACCCCCACAGCAAAGGGTTTCCTTCTAATATCCCATTTAACCCTGCTCTCTGTCAGTATAAAGCTGTTCCTCCTTGTCCTTTCCCTCCAGGCCCTTGTAAACAGTCTCTCTCCATCTTCTCAGCTCCCTTCAGGTATTGGAAGGCCACAACTGGGTCACCCCAAAGCCTTCTCTTCTCCAGGCTGAACAACCCAAATTCCCTCAGCCTTTCCTCACAGCAGAGGTGCTCCATCCCTCTGATCATCTTGGTGCCTCCTCTGGACTACCTCCAACAGGTCCCTATCCATCCTGTGCTGGGTCCCCAGAGCTGGGAGGCAGCTCTGCACAAGGGGGGTCTCACCTGAGGGGGCAGAGGGGCAGAATTCTCCCCTCCCCTGCTGCCCACGCTGCGGGATCAGCCCAGGGCACAGGGTTGGGTCATGTCCAGCCTCTCCCCAAGGCTGCTCCATCTGCTTATCCCCAGCCCGGACGGATCCCAGGGGTTGCCCTGACCCAAGTGCAGCACCAGCTGGTCTGTTAAATCACATGAGATTCCCATGGGCAGGGAATATACAGGTGGCACGAGCCAGTTTTGGCCTCCCAGGGCAGTGTTTTACCCCTCCCAGCTCAGGGGTGCAGCTGGGGAACCCTAGAAGGGGTGAGCTCCTGTGTCCTGAGGGTGATCCAGAGCGGGCTGTGTGGGATAACACACACTCACCTCCTCGAGTCGTTGGAGAAGGAGAAGGAATGTACACCAGCAGTGTGGCCCTTCAACTCAAAAGCCCTGGTCACCTCCCGGAATTCTCCATTCTTGCCAAAACACACCTCCCACACCTTCACATCAGGGGTAAAGCCACAGGATGCCACAAACCTGTGTGAAGGAACAAGCAGAGACACAGGGTACCTGTTACAGAGCACCTGAGCAAGGCAGGGCCAGCGCTCTGCAAACCTGTCCTGACTCCTCCACTCAAATCTTTGGTCAGCTGGGAAAGTTTTCACTTGTCCCTGAAACCCTGCTGGTAAAGGGAATGTTAAGGAAGGGCACCAGAACAACTCAGGAATGAGAAATTCTCAGGCCAAAGCAAAAGAGTTCAATGCTTATGATCCCCAAACTCCCTGAGCCTGGAGCAAGGCAAATCATCCTGCAGCGACAGGTTAGAGACAGAGCAGAGAACAAGATTTTCCTGATAAACAGATCTCCCAGAAATAAAGACTTTAGCTTTATAATTAACCTTTAAGAGCTTACAAACAAGTTCAAAATGCTGTTTGCTTTGCATAGGCTGTTTGCTCTGTCCTATCTCTGCTACCTGAGGCCAAAGCTGTTCTCAGGTTACCAGAACAGCAGCGCTGAGGCACAACGGTAACACACCGTGTCTGAGCCCACATCAGCTCCATCTCCCAGAGGGCAAAATCCCTTTTTAAAACTGTGGAACCCGCAGAAAACTGCATTACAATAACAACTAACTGATGGTCTGAACTGATGACGTCCTGTGGGAAGGAGTGAGGTTCCCAGCTGCTCCTGCAGCGGGATCAGCCTGGAATCCCTCCCGTCCCTCACCTCCCACAGGGTGACACCGTGGCGTAGGCATTGTTCATCTGATTGGTGTTAATGCTGGCCAGGACTTCTCCCTTTGGGCTCCAGATCAGGATGGTGGTGTCACTGGAAGCTGTCATGATAAACTTTCCTAGGGGAAAAAGGCAAAGATCGGGAGAGGTCCCAGACCTAACACTGCCAGAGACTCATTGAAGCCCCAGCACAACCTCTCCCTGCAGCTGGAGAAAACCAAAAGCAGCACCAAAATCCAAGGAGGGTCAATCAGAAGACTCAGCTCCTGGTTATGCCTTAGTCCTCCCTTAGCTTTTGGGTGGGCAGCAGGCACTGGGCCCACACGTGCCCCTCGCTCAGCACCCTCAGCCCCTGCAGAGCTCAGCACGGGCTGTGCCACAGCAGGAACACAGCACATTCCATCTGCCCTGCGTGCCTAACACCACCTCGAGGATCAGCCATGGATTGTGGGCAGGCAGCTGAATCCCAGTCACACCAGTACCACCCATGGTTACTGGTTGTGTCCGTGTTGGACTCCTGCTTGTTCCCATTTCCCCAGTGCCACCTCAGCCCAGGCAGGGAGTTGCCTGTTTACCTTTCAGCTACTTGTTGTAGGTTTAAGTTTTCACTTTCACAGCTGAACAAAGGTCTCAGTTAACATTTTCCCTGCTCTCCTGTTACAGAAGTGAATTCACATTCATCTGCTGTCACATACCTGAAGCATTAATCCATCAAGCCCTCACCACTAACACAGAATTCCCACCCACCCACCCCCACCTCTGTTCTAGGTGATCCCAGAAGTTCAAGACAGACCATAAGAACTCACTAGAGAGATTTCTGACTGGTTAAAGAGAGACTGGCGGGCCAGAGAACAGCGATCCTCTCAATATTGAGACCAGACCTCTTTGCAACAGCATCCCTGAAAATGTAAATTAAGAGACTGTGCATATCGGGGAGCTGGTTACAGGGACAGAATGGGTCTGAAAATGACACCTTTTAGTTCACTCAGGAGTAAATGAAATAAAAAAAGAACCCTAAGAGACTACAGAGAGTCAAGTACTGGGGCTGAGCACAGCCTTCAGAATGCCAAAAACTCCAACACTTTGAACCCAGCAGGTTCACAAGGAAATCAAAGCCAACCTGGACAGCTGAGCAGCTCATTTCCATACCTGTCTCTGCAATCCCTATGTTAATGACGGGAGCTTTGTGCTTCTTTGGGAAGTCCCCAGAACTTGCGGTGAAGGTGAAGCTCCCATCGTCCTTCTTGGTCATCTTGTAGACACGAATAGTCTCGGCATTTGCCAGCCAGACAATGAAAGCCCTGTGGAGGGACAGGTCCTGATCCCCAGCTCAGCCCAGGTCACTCAGGGCCACCTGGGGAGAGGGATACACTGGCAGGTAAAAAGCTTTATGAGGGCACCAAGTTCTCTCCCTGTGTTGGCCCCACTGCAACACTGAATGGAAAAGAACAGAATTTATTATACCTGGAAACGAGATGCTTTCCTCTTTCTAAAAGAAGCTGCTTCACAAAGAGCCAAGACATGCTTTCCCACCAATTTTTCCCTCCCAGCAAGAGCTCCTGAGCCCACTGGAGAGGCTCAGCAGCACATCCCAGCTGGAAGAGACCTCAATGGCATTTCCATGGTCATGCAGGGCACTGGGATATTTGCCCCGAGAACCATATTAACCTATCAGGAGTGGGACTGCATGATCTCCAGAGGTCCCTTCCAACCCTGACTGTTGTGGTTTTGTGATTCCGTGCCAGCTGCCTTCAGGAAAGGCCACGGATCAGTGATGACCCAGTGATGGACGCTGCCTCCATGCATCCCAGGGCACATACCACTGATGCCAGCGAGGCCTGGCTGCGGGATCGGTGCCTCCGCAGGACACCCCTGTGCCAGCAGGAGGCCCGTCCGTACCGTGAGTCGGGGCTGAGGCGGACGAGCTCGGCGTGGTCCAGCCCCACGTTGGCGCGCAGGCAGCGGTGCTCCCGCCCCGCCAGGTCCCGGGTGCTCCACAGCCGCACCGTGCGGTCCTCGGAGCACGACGCCAGGTACTTCCCGTTGCTGCTGAAGTCGAGGCAGGTCACCGGGCTGCTGTGGCCCTGCGAAGAGAGCGCGGTCACGGCGGGAGGAGGTGGGACACTGACACCAGCAGGATACCGGCACCGGCGGGGCAGCGGCACCGGGAAGGACACCGGCACCGGGCACACGACACTGGCGGGACACTGGCAGGACACCAGGGGGACACCGGCACCGGGAAGGACACGTAGTACCGGCAGGACACTGGCATCCGCGGGACACCCGCAACGGGCACACACAGTACTGCCCGGACACGGTACTGGCGGGGCACTGGCGAGACACCAGTGGGATACTGGCACCAGGGGGAAGGACGGCGGGAAGGACGGCGGAACCGGGCACACACAGTACCGGCGGGACACTGCCAGGATACCAAGGGGACACCGGCACCGGGAAGCACACACGGCACCGGGGGGGACACCAACGGGACAGCGGCCCGGGGACACGCGGTACCTTGAGGGTGGCGACCAGCAGCCGGTGTGTGAAGCTGTGCTGCTGCTGCTGCTGCTTCTCCCTGCGAGGCCTCGCCTTCGCCTTACGCGGCTCCTCCGGCCTGGCATGCCCGTTGGCCCTGGGCCCTGCGGGAGCGGAGGGGCCGGGTCAGCTCCGCTCCGCACCGCCCGGCGCCCTGCTGTCCGCCCCGCTACTCACCCTCCGGCGGGGCGGCGGGGGCTGCCCGGGGGGCGGTGCGGCGCAGCGCGGCCGCCAGCAGCAGGACGAGGACGGTGATGAGGAGGAGGATGAGGAGGGCGCCCGGCAGCCCCGGTCCGCCCGGCGCCGCCGCCCCCTCCATGTTCCCGCCGCCGGTGCCGCGTCAGCCACCGGCACCGGGGGAAGGACCCGCGCGTGCGCATGCGCGGCCCCGCCGCTCCGCACGGGGCGGCCCCTGGCGGGCGGGGGCGGTACTGCAGCCCCGGCCCCCCGATGTCACCCAACGATGTGACCCAACGATGTCACCCCAATGCTGTCACCCCCTACACTGCCCTGGCCCCCACGCTGTCACCTCCTCGCTGTCACCCCAGCGCTGTCACCCCAACTCTGTCACCCCAACGCTGTCACCCCCAACGCTGTCACCCTAGTGCTGTCACCCCGAACGCTGTCACCCCCTGCCCTGCCCCAGCCCCGACGTTGTCACCCCCAACGCTGTCAGCCCCAGCGCTATCACCGCCTACCCAGCCCCGGCCACCCCCAGACCTCCCGGTTGTCACCCCATTCCCTACCCCAGCACCCCGACAACGGCCCCCCCACTTCCCCAGCCTCTGCCTGCACACTTCCCCCTCCAGCCCCATCAACCCCCCAGGCCCTGTTCTCGCCCCCTCCAGCCCCTGCCCGCACTCCTCCCTAGCCCCTCCTTCCTCCATCTCCTGTCCCCAACAGCCCCTGCACCCCCAGCCCTTGCCGGCACTCCTCCAGCCCCGCCACCCCCGCCCCTAATCTGACCCCACGTCTCACTTCCCCGCCCCCGCCCCGGTTCCCCTCATCTCCCCCCAGCCCCTGTCCCCGTTCCCAGCCCCGACTGTCCCCACCTCGGTCTCACCCCCCCTCCATTCCCGGTCCCACCCCGCCCCTCCCAGCCGTGCCCTAGAACAGCCCCGGGGCTGAAGAACCAGGCGGGGCCCGTGGCACAGCGACTCCTTTATCGGGGGGGGAAGATGGGGACAGCCCCTTCGCAGCCCCGGCTGGGACTCCCGGAGCCCCAGAGCCGCCCTCCTGGGGCAGTCAGGAGGAGGAGGAAGAGGCGCCGCGTCCCAGCGCCGCCACTGCCCGCGCTGCCTGCTCGGGGACACGGGCAGGGTCGCTGAGGATGGAGGTGGAGACGCTCAGCTGCCGCAGGGAGCTCAGGACGGCTGCGGGGACAAGAGACAAGGGGGACAGGTCACTGCCCGACGCCCCTCGGGGGCTGCGAGGGGTGACCCACCCTGCGGGAGACGGCACTGCCCATCCTTGCTCCAGCTGCTAGAGCAGCGGGACAAGTCCCTGCCACAGCTCCCAGCAGATGGGGCGAAGGGAAACCCACCCTGTGGGATTCTGGGGACGGCTGAACCTGCCCTGCCAGGACACCGGCTTAGGGCACAGAAAGCTGATCCGGGAGGTGGGCGTGACAGGAGCACAGGAAAGCATCGAGCACAAGCCCCGAGACATCCCACGTATCAGCCTCTCCATCCCTCAGGACACTGCTGTCTTTTTCCCCTCAGCCTTTCCCTTAGTCTGTGCCCACCCAACTCGCTCGGGGTGCCACAGCCAGGCAAAGGGCCACCTACTTGGCCGAAGTGCTGGGAGGGAGCAGTGCTGGTCCAGCCAGGCCAGGGATGTCTGGGTGAGACTCTCCATGCTTGCTGTGGACACCATCCCATTGAAGGACTCAAAGAGGGGCCGCATGATGATACTGAACTGGTGGGAGCAGAGGAGTTAAGGACCAGCCTTGCCATAGCCATGGTCTCCCACCTGCCAGGTGTGGGCATCACCCTCCCTCAGCAGCAGGACAGATCTCCTTGCCTGGCTCTGGAGCAGAACTGCTGGAGCAGCAGACAGACCATGGATCAGACCTGCTGGGTGCCTTCCCAGCTCAGCACCACACTGGGAACCAGCCTGAACTGCTGGGGTGATGGGGACCTGAGTGTCACCTGGGGCGGTGGGAGAGCTGTGTAACCCCCACCATGCCTGCTAGCAAAGTGCCCAGGAGCAGGGCAGGACACCAGTGTGGCCAGTGTGCTCCCCCAGCCTGCAGGGACCAGGGATTTTGATCTGGGGACCAAAATCTGGGACAGGTGATTCTGCGCATGCAGTAATCCACACAGATACCTTCACTGCGAGCGTGTCCTGGAGCCCATGTTGGCTTTAGGATACTCAGTGTCCTGAGGAAGGAGCTCCCCAGCTCTGTGTCAGCAGCCACCTCTGCCTCGCCCAGATGTCCCACACTGGGTGGGGCTGTGGGCAGCAGTGCCTGCCCAACCCTTTTGCCACTTGGGATTTCACAGACCTCGCAGTCTCTGCAGGTTTAATGGTCCCAGTGTGTCTAATCCCTGCTCACGGAGGAGCAGATCCAGCCCTTTGCCTACAGGTTTCCTTGCCTTTGGTCCTCTCCATCCCTGGATTTCCAAGGTGTGCCATGCAGCCACCAAGACCAAGCCATCATGTCCCCAGCTTTGTGTCTGGACCTCCTAATCCCTGGCTGATGGCTGCTGCCTCTCAGAGCCAGTTCCCATCTCACCAGGAGCTGTCTGTATGAGCTCAACTCCACTTTCCATTTCCCTGAAAACCAACCATTTATTCCTACTATTTTTGCTCTCTTGTAACAGAAGATTCCTCCTAACCACAGCACCTTGGCATGTTCCCACCATGTGCCCTTGGCTGGGGAACATCTCCCTGAGTCTCTCCCTACAGGTCTCTCTACAGGGCCTGTAGAGCTGGAGGGACCCCAGAGACCCGGCAGCAGCAGGTGAACCAGAGCACCTGGTGTTTGGTGCAGAGGTCAGAGGGAGCAGCAGGCACTGGCCCCAAAGGATACGATCCAGAACTTCCAGTTCTGCAGTGTGGAAGAGCGGACGTACTCGTCGAACATGCCGCGCATGTGGTCGAAGCGCTTGCGCGTGATGGGCACCCCCGTGGCCGGCAGCTGCTCCTGGCACAGGCTGTGGGGCACAAGCAGCGCTGTGGGGTCATGTTTGGGAGGCCAGGAGCCACAGGGGCTGCCCATGGGGCCCAGCAGGACCTCAGAGGCTCTGGCAGGACCTCAGCTCTCAGCAGGGGTTGGCAGGCAGTGTCCCTCTCCAGGGTGGCTGGCCCCACAGTCTGGTCCCAAGCAATAACTGCCTCTTGAGCACCAGCCCTCTCCCAGCCAGGGTTTTAGGAGGGACAGGTGCTCCAGGGAGACCTACCATGTCTTGCTGCCACTCCATCACTGCCATTTGCCCTGCCTGGACACCCCGAAGCAGGCAGTACCCCCCAGCCACGTCCCCCCTTACTTGATGGAGCTGTTGAGCTCCTCAATCTGCTCCCGCAGCCGCTGCGCCTCATCCTGCAGAGCCGCCCGCTCCTGCTGCAGCTTGCAGATGTACTCAGCTGTCTTCTGCAGGGTGGTGGCTTTGCTGACCTGGGAAACCAAGGGGTGAGAGGGGTACGGGGCCCAGACCACCCTGGCAGAGTCTCCAGAGCCCAGACTGCCCTGTCACGGCCACACAGTGCAGGTCTCCATGTGCCCACAGGGGCAGGAGCTCCGTGCTCTGGGGCAGAGCAGGGATGCAGCATCCCCAGGTGACACACCGTGTCCCTGCATGCCCAGGGATGGCCCTGGGTGCTCACCTTGATGCTGGGCTGGGTGCTCAGCGTGCTCACCAGGCTGTGCAGCGTGGTGAAGCCCAGCTTGATGTTGAAGCGCCTCTTCTGCTCAGCGGAGATGTGTGTGATGCGGCGGCTCTCCATCTGCGGGGCAGCGCCGTCAGGCACCTCCCGGCAGCGGGGACAGCCACGGGCCACCACCCCCAGCAGGGACAGGCTGGCCCAAAGCTTGCAGCGAGGGTGGATGGAGTTTTGGGGGGGCAGGAGGAAAGGGGGGTGCATATGGGGCTCCTGCAGTACCTTGTTTGACTCGGGCCTGCCCCGACGGGACACGGGGTGGTGCACGGAGGTGCCAGTGCCCAGCCCTGCTGTGGGTCCTGGAGAAGCCTGGCTGGGCTTGCGCCAGTCGCTGCCTGGAAAATGGAAAATGCTGGTTTGGGGAGAGGGCAGCAGCAGCACCTTGTGACAGGGTGACACCTGTCACACATTGGGACAGGCATGGAAGAGCACCCACAGTGCTGCTCCTGCCCTGGGGCACCCACCCCTCTGACTGGGATGCTCTGCTCTAACCACACATTACCCCAAATCCCACTTATTTACAACTGCTCAGAAATGGGAACCTCTGGGATGTGACATTTTAAATTCCCGGTGTTTCTTGGGGTGGAAATATCCAGCAAGAGTCCCGAGGGCAGCAAGGTTGTGGTGTGCAGCACCAGACTGAACTGGGAACGACACCAGAGCCTGGTTTCCAGTGGCCGCACTGGTTTCCACGGGTGAAAGCAGGCGCTTCCTGCTCCAAACCCAAGCTCTGGGGTTTCAAAACCACAGTCAGACATTTTGCCTGTTTTTGTCTTTTCCTATTTCTGCTTTTGCCCCTGTAGAAGGAGGCAGGTGAAGGGGCTGCACCTCCCCCGTGGGGAGGAACCTTCTGTGCTTGGTTGGGTGAATGGAAATAGCTGAGATTGAAGCCAAAATGAAACATTCTCACAATGTTTGGTGGTCCAAGCTCTCTGCAGGAACGGTGGTGCCCTGTGGAGCTCTTTGGAGTGCCCCTGACTTACCACAAGCTGAGGTGGGAGACAGCTGCTCTGCCTTGGGGACTCTCAGGGAGCCCGGTTGCGTGCCTGCCAGCGGCACCGGCACCACTGGGGAAGGGCTGGAGCCAGGAGCCAGTCCTGGGCTCAGCTGGGCCATTCTGGAGAGGAAGGTGGCAGGGACTTCGGGAACAGTGCTCTGCTGCTAGGAGAAGGCAGAGGGAAGGGGAGTTGGGGAGTCAGCAACCCACATTTGGAACTGAAACCCAAACCCCCACAAGGGACAGGGAACAGCAGCCCCATTGAACCATCTGCAGGGGCAGCCCCAGCCTCGGAGCCCCAGGAAAGGTGTCTCCCACCTCTGCCCTGGTTCTTTTACTGAAGACACTCAGGTGAATCCTGCCACCTCCAACCACATGTCCACTCCTTCCCCCCGTGCCTGTCCAGCCCACAGAAAAGTGTGACCCCCTCGGAGCCCATCTCCCCCCCTGCCCCTTCTCCCCCCCGCCCCAGCAGCCAAGAGAGGGCAATTCCCAACCTGGAGGGGGCAATTCCCAATGGGGAGGGGGACAATTCCCAAGCTGGGGGATAGGTGAGTGCTTACCGGGGAGACAGGGGCCATGGGCACGAGTCCTGCACCCATCGGGCGAGGGGCATCCAGGGCTGGGTCCTGCTTGGCTGACAGGGCAGGGAGCAGATGGGCTCTTCTGCGTGGGGCTGTCAGGGCTGGGGTGACCTTCCCTGCCCCAGGGGACAGCCAGCCCCCCACACCAGCACTGCTGCAGCCCCTTCCCTGCCAGACTGCCCCGAGAAGGAGGATGCACCCCTGGAGAGAGGTGCCAGTACTTTCTTGGCATCGGGGATGTTCTTGGGAGCCTCGTGCAGGCAGGGACGCCCAGCCCCTCCCCAGCCAAACACAGGGACAGGGACATAACAGCATGAATGGACCTGTCCCATCCCACCCACAGGCAGCAGGTTGTGCAGGACACCTGTTGTGTCCATGGAGACCAGCCTGGGGACACAGGGACTTCCCAGCAGTGCCTGTGGCCAAGCCCTGGGGCTGACTGGGCCTCAGCTCCCTCTGGCTCCTGGAGCTGGGAGGATCTTCACCCCTATGTTTGTCCCCATGGGGACAGCCATGTGCCCTGCCCAGCATCCCCAGTGCCCCAACACCAGGGAGAAAGCGTGGTCCCCTCTCTGATCCCTCCCATACCATCCCCCCCGGCTCACTCCTGTGTCCCCCCACAGTCCCCCCATCCCCCTTACCTGCGGTCAGCAACTGGCTCAGGCAGGGGTTGGGCACAGGCAGGTGGGGCACGGGGGGTCCTGGCAGCCTCCTCGCCTTGGTGCCACCGGGCTTTGCCTTGGGCCGCCCCCCCCCCGCCCTGGGGCAGCCCCTTGGGGGGGGCAAACCTGGGGTCGCCCAGCAGGGCAGGGGGCAGGAGCTGGGGGGCAGCAGGGCTGGGGTACCCCGGAGGCACCATGCCCGTGGTGTAGCCCAGCCCCGGGGTGTGGGGGGCAAAGCAAGGGGCTGAGAGGGGGGAGGCAGGGTGGGTGAGGAGAGAGGGACCAGGGGAGCTGGCGTAGGGGAACTTGGAGCGGGGGGCCGAGGCGGGGGACAACAGGGGGTCTGGGCTTGGTAGTGGTGCCCCAGGGGACAGGATGGGGGGGATGTAGTGGGGTCCTGGCGGCTCCAGGCTGAGGCACTTGGTGGGGAGGTCGTACTGCAGCGGGAGCTTGTGTCGGAGCTGGGGGCTGAAGCTGCTGGGCACTGCAGAGGGGGGCTCAGGGGGCCCGGGGCCCGGGGGCAGCTCAGGGCCCAGGAAGGTGGTGTGCAGGCTGAGCTGGGAGGCACTGCTGGGCTGCGGGAGACACCGGAGCATCAGGGAGGGTGGCTGGGATACCGACAGCCACCGGCTGTGGGCTGGGATTCTGCTCACCTGGAGGAGGGTGCCGGGTGAGAGTGGGGCCTCAGGGCTTGCAGGCAGCCCCCTAGCACCCATCAGGGACTCCCCGGCATCAAACAGGGGCTCAGCCATGGGCAAGAAGCAGGATGGCTCCTGGTAGCCCAGTTGTGTCTGCGATGGGGCTGTTCGGTGGCTGAAGAAGAGATCTGCAGGGCCAAGTGGAGACACGGTGACTGGCACGAGGGGACCTGCCCAGAGATGGGGGACAAGCCCTGGGGCACGTAGGGTGGAGCCGTATCCTGTTACTGGCACTGCTGGGGACTTGCCAATCCCCCCTTCACCTTGTGTGGCCAGGGTAGCTCCGGCAGATTTGTCACCCAGGGCCAGCCTTGCCATATGCATGGGAACAGGAAAATCCACCCAGAGTGCCACCCAAGGGTGGGGATCCCATCCCTGGTACCCAGTTGGGCTCCACATGCTCCAGCCCCACGGCTGCTCCCAGGGGAGTGTGGGGCTGTATCAGCCCCGGGCTGGGGCAGGGACCACGACACCCAGGCTGGGGGCACAGCAGGGGGGTCTGGATGAGTATTCCCAAGCCAGAAGGGAATGTGGATGGTCCCCTGGAGTGGTGGTGAGTGCTGTCCTCCCCACCCCAGCACTGCCGTGCGTGCAGCCTGTGGGTAACCACATCCCATGGCCTTCCCGAAGCCGAGCCGCGTGACCCTGCCGCGACTCCTGCTCCCTTCCTGTCTCCTTCCCACAACCCCGCTCCTTCCGCAGGCCCAGACGCCGTGGCACGCAGGGCTGGCCCGACACTATAGGCAGCCACCTCCCCGGGCACATCAGCCCCACGGCCGCCTCGGCTCAGTGCCTGTGCCAGCACTGGCTCCGGCATCGCCACCAGGAGAGGGGGCAGAGGATGATCGTGGGACTGGGATGGGGCTGCTGGATGCTTCCCTGCAGGAGGGAGCAGGAGGACTCGTTGGATTTCTTGCCTGCCAGCCCCTGGCACAGGCTCTGTGCTTGAGCAGCCACCCTGGGACAGGCACTCGCATCTCCTCCAGGGAGCACCCAGCTGTCCTCTCCAGCCCTCGTCTGGCACTGGCAGTGCCATCTCCAGGCCCTGCTGCTGGCTCTGCCTGCCTGGTGTGTACAGCCATGACCAGGGCACCAGCTGTGGTCCAGGCTCCAGCACCCGGGGTGCCCTGACTGGGACCCACAAAGGCCTGAGACCCTGTTGAATCTACACCAGAGGAGCAAATGTGCCAGCGCTGTGGGATGCCACGGGACTGGGCACGGTGATGATTCCAGCATGCCATGTGCTGCCATCCGAGGGAAACAGCAGTGTGAGATGGGGCAGAGCCGTGGCTGAGCTGCCTCAGACAGCCCCCAGACTGCCCCTTCCCTCTGCCAAGGCCATGGTGAGTCCCTGGGGACACGGCAGGGCCACCCCTGCCCCTCCACGGGCTGGCACTCAGTGAGTGCCATGATGCTGCCAGGCAGGGTCTCACCCTTCCTGGGATGCAGCCCAGCCCCGTGCTGCCCCCACCTGCACTGTGCCCACACTGGGCTGCCTCTGCCACTGGCACCAAAGCTCTGTGGGTATTTATAGGCATTTCTGGTGCCCAGCTTGGCAGATTTGTGCTTCTTGTGCTTCTTGCTGTGCTACAGGGATGGCAGCCCCTGGGAGCCCTGTCCTCCCTTTCTCCTGCCCCTTCCCCACCCCACAGCTCCTGCCCATGCTCCTCTGCACCATCACATCACCCTGCCCCACTCCAGGTAGTCCAGCAGCCAGGGCACAGCGCTGCTCGAGGGAGAAGAGCCCATGTGGTCAGCACACCATGCCTTTGGCATCCTACTCAAACCTGGGGCTGCTCTCTGCTGGGACTGGGGCTGCAGAGCCCCTTCCCAATGTAAGGACCCTCCAGCACTGGCCACAGGATCTGGGAGAGCCCTGCGGTGCAGTGGGGCAATGCCACCCCATGGGACAGCCCAGCCCCCAGTGCCCCCGTGCCCAGCGTGGGTCCTACCTGGAGCGCGGTGCCAGCGGGGCACGGGGCCGGGCTGCTCCCTCGCCTCTGCCATCAGGACTTCTCCATCCGCCCCGCACCGCGCTCCGGACCCACCACGGACACGAGATGCTTCCTCATTTGGGGGTTGGCTTGCAGGCTCTGACTGGCAGGCGCTGAGCTCTGCCAGGGCCACCCCACACGGTGACAGCCCTGTGACCCCGCGGTGCCCACCCCGCACAGCTCTGCGTGAGGGATTCACAGAAAACCATGTCCTGCCCTGCTGAAAAAGTGTCCTCTGGGACATAATTGGGTTGGTGGCACCCAGCACCCACCACTCACCCCCATCTCCTCTCCCCACTTCCCCACGGGGGACATGGCACACACACAGCCCTCGGCTGCAACCCCTCATCATCCAGAGAGTCCCAGGAAATGTCCCATGTCTAGGAAAAAACTCCCACACACAGGTCTCCAAGCACCTCAGGAAATGTCCCATGTCTAGGACAAAACTCCCACCCATGAGTCTCCAAGCACCCCATGGAATGCTGCCCTGCCCCAGGGCACACCAGCCCCTCTTCAGTAGGAGCCACAGCTGGGACACTGTCCCTTACCCCAGCAGGACTTTTTGGACCCTCCCCAGCCCCAGCAATGTCCCTGTTCCGAGCTGCTGGGCACAGGTAGAGCAGGAAAGGACGCTTCCCTGTGATTTAGTGGCTTGCAGTAAAACCCTATTATATAGCTTGCAGTAAAACCCTATTCCCAGACAGCACCCTGGAGCAAAGTGCAGGCCTTTTCCCAGGAGAAAAGCCAACCTGGCTGAAACATTGATTCAGCTGAGCACCGCTGTGCTCCTTGCCATCTGCTCGAGCATGAGGCCATGCTGGGCCCTCAGAGAGGTGCTGGGGCTGCTGTGACACCACGCAGGACCTCTCGGGGGGAGGGACACTTGTCAAGGGTCAATTTGACCCCCTTGGAGCTGTCCACTGACTGATGTCCATGTGGGGCCCCAGGGGACAGGGGGCAAAGGGTCAGCCACGGGACAGACCCTCTTCCCAGTGTGGTCCACCCTGATGGGATCTCTGGAGGGAATGAGCCAAGGAGGTGCTGGCAGGAGCCTTCCCACCTCATCCATCCCCAGAGCATCCCACTGCCTGCCCTGGCACACAGAGTGCCCATCCTGCTCCCTGCCAGCATCTGGTCTTGCATCACCCCTCAGCTGTATGGCGCAAGTGCCCTTGTTTCCTCCTCCTGAAGGAAGTGGAGACGGGCCATGGAGCTCCAGGCTCACATGGGGGTCTGGAGATGCTGCTGCTGCCTGAGGCCACCAGCTACCTGGAGGGCCACCAACCCCCACAGTGTGCCCAGCTCCAGCACATTCGAGGGCAAAGCTGGTCCCCAGCGGTGCCCTGCCCTGGCATATGGGGACAATGCTGGGACCAGGATGTGTCCCAGCTGATTCCATGGCACACAGGGACACTCACAGCTCAGAGCCTGCATGGCAGCATGGGGGAGGCTGCTACTGCCCCCTTCCTGGTGTTCCTCCCTGTCATCCCCTTGCCCCAGCTGGACACCAGTGCCAGGTTTGTCCCAGTCCCTTGGGCTGCTCAGCCTGGGGCTGGCTGGGCAGTGGGGTGAGGAGGGGATGCAGAACCTGCCCTCCAGGGGTTTCCTCTTCCAGTTTGGGACAATTGTCCTTCCTCTGCAGCCAAAATGAGGGGCTTTGGCACACCTGGAAAGATCCTGTGCTTATAGAAATCCCCTCCCACAGCTCCTGGCCTGAACTTTCCCAACTCTCTGTGGCTCTGTCCAGCTGCAGGCAAGCACACCAACTCCCTGCCTACAGCCCCTGCCCATCCATGCTGCTTTTCCCATGGCACTGGGTGCCTGGTGCTTCTGCCTGCCCCAGCAGCTCCCTCTGTAGCCTGGCCAACCCTCTGACCCCCCATTTTGGGCTGCCATGGGGTGCAGGGCTGTGTGGGATGTGGTACCACATCCAGGCTGGCTCTTACCTGAGATGTCCATGTCATCCAGGCTGGGCTGCAGGGGTGCCAAATCTGGCTGTATCATGTCAGCATTCCCAACGTACGCTGGAAGAGGGCAGAGCTGGAACATCAGGGCCCAGCCGCTGCTCCCACCACTACCTGCCACCCCTCTGTGTCACCCCAGTCACCCTGTGTCACTGGACCCTTCCCTGGGCAGGGAGGTGGGTGCCCACCCTGGGGAGAGCCAGGGCCATCCCATCCCACCACCCTGCTCCATGTCCACATCCTGCTGGAGCATGGTCTGGGGCACCTACCATCCTCGGGGAGTGCCTGGTGAGCGCTGGGCATCTGTGTCATGGTGAAGAGGGTGTCAGATATGTCTGAGAGGAAGGTGTCCAAGTCAAAGTGCTGCCTGCTCCCAGGCTCCTCTTCCTCGTCCCCAAGCAGCATTGGCACCACATTGCAGAAGAGCTGGTTGCACCATTTCTCTGTTGGCCTCCAGACATCTTCATCCTGCATGACATGGAGCAAAGGAGACAGGTGGGCACCTCTCCTGGGGAGGGTCCATGCCTGGCTCCGTGGCTGCTCTCCCTGGCATCCCCCATGCTTCCCACAGTGTTGACTCCAAATCTTCACATCTGGCACTCTGCTGCTTCCAGAAGGGTGAATCCAGCATCCCAAGTGCTTGGCATCCCATCCCATGGGGCTTGCCACACAATGGGGCTTTCCTCTGCCCTTCTCCCAGGCTGCCCAGTGCAGGGATCTGCATTGTGCCTCCCTTTTCCCCCTCCCCATCCTTTCCCAGCAGACTCACCTGCTTTGGACTGGAGATCTCTCCCTCCCGGGTGGACTTTCGGAGCTGAAGGAGAAGACAATTTGTGTCACCCCCAGGCAGGGTGGGTATGTTGTGGGGCAGGGTGAGGGTGACAGCTCAGGAGGGGCAGCCAGCGGCTCCCTCCCATGCTGGCAAGAGCCTGTCACATCCCTCCCTGTCAGCCACAGCTCCAGGGTGGGCACACTGGTGTTCCACCCCACCACTGGCACTGCCTCAGAGGGGGAGCAGCACGGGCAGAGCCACTCACCCGCTTCTTGTAGTAGATCCTCCACTTGTGGTACTCCCTCATCACCACCTCGATGCGGCGCTTCCAGTAGTTCCCCTCCAGCACAACAGCCTGGGGCAGGACAGGGGGTCATGGCTGAGCCCCCCAGCCCCAACACCCCACAGCCAGGGCTGCTTGCCCTGTGCCATGTCAGAAACACCTTTCCCAGCAAATGGGTCCCAGCTCCCTGCTGTGCCACTCAGACCTGGGAGGGACCCTGCCCTACCTCTGGTTTTCGGTGCTCATCAGCCTCCAACCCCTCCAGAGGGGTGATGAAGCCACACACAGGGTTCTTCCTCCGCTCCACATCTGCACAGGAGAGAGCACAGCTGGCATTATCCATGCCCCATCCATGATTTATCCACGCACCTGCACATGGCCGCCCCGGTGCCAGCCCCATCCCCCTGGGCACAGCCTGGCTCCTGGCAGAGGGAGCAGGGTCTGGCCCATACTCACACTGGATGTACCACGCTCTCCAGATCGCGTTGTTGAGACGAATTTTATCCCGGCAAAGCAGCCTCAGCCCCTTGAAATTCTTCCACTTGGGTGACACCAGCTTCCCACTGAAATACCAAGTGAAGGGGAGGCTGAGGGGCACCATCCCACAGTCCTTCCAGTTCGGGGTCTCCCCAGGGGGCTGTGCCTCAAGACATGCCTAGGGGGACATACCTGGGGGCCACCAGCCTGGTGGCAAGTCAGGAGCAGGCACAGCCACATGGCTCTGCTACAGGAGGCTTGGCAGGCACCTCTGGGAGCACCCACAGGAGCATTCCCAACTCCTGTGCACTCCGAGAGCAGCACAGGCCTAATCCCTGAGCTTCACAGACCCACAGGAGGCTTCTCAAACCCCCGGAATTAAAGCACAGCACACAGAGGAATTGACTCCTTGAGGTTTGAACCCCAGCTCTGAGGAGGGATCCCACTGTCCCTGACCAGGCCATCTGTGTCCCAGCCCTAGGGGACAGGAAGGGAAGTCTCCCGCCCAGGCGAGACGCCCGGGGACATGTGCTGTGGTGGCTCTTGCCTCATCACAGTGTTTGAGCAGCTATTTCTGACCCTCCTTTTCATGCCAGGAAAGACTTGGAAATGCTGCTTTCAGCTGGGGCAGGCAGTGGCAGCCATCCTGGGGGATCTGGGAAGGCTGGACAGCACTGGAGGATGTTCAGGACGTTAAGGGACACTTGTCTGTGCCCCAAGACAGACAGAGAGCAAGACCAGCCCTGCCTTCAGCCAGAGCTGCCCTGAGCTCTTCTCCATACCCATTCCTGCAAACCTGTGCCCCCCCAGTCCGAACTGGGCTCTTTGCTTCCGATTTCCCAGCTCCCAGAGGCAGCTGTGTTTGTTCTACAGCTCGTTGTGGTGGTGGTGATGTCCCTGATGGGATCTGCATTGGGGGAAGCCTCATTTCACTCACTGTCTTGTTTCCATCCAGCCAAGGGACACAACCACTCGTGTGCCCCCACTGGGGAGGTCCTGGTGGTCCTGCTGTCCCAGGGGTCCCTCTGCCTCACTTTGGGGTCCATTTCACCTCTCCCAGCTCTCCCACCCATCAGGGCATGGCCCCAGGGCAATGCCAGATGCTCCAGGGGTCCCTCTGAGAGGTGGCTGCAGCCTGCATGGCATCCCTCCCCAGCCAATAGTTTGTCCCCTAAAGATCTCAGTGCTGCTCTGAGTCCCACTTTTCCTTGGCTCATGCAGGGAGCAGGAAAGGTGGAAACTGGAGTGCTGTATCCCCTGTTCCCAGCCTGTCCTTGGGTGCATCCAGGTGCCTCTGGGCTGTGTCCCCAGGGAGGTGCTGGGGATGAGAATGGTGTAAGAAGCCTCTGACTTGTTCATTCAAGCTTGTGAAACCTCCAGAAATTCTCTAGCTATGATTTTGGTGGGTTCTTGCCTTGAAATCTGCCTCCTGCAGAGGAGGAGGACCGGGGACCCCTCCACCTCCAGAGCCTGATGCAGGGATGTGTCTGGGAGTAGGTGCTTCCACCCACAGGGGTGGATGGGGACAGTTTCCCAAGGGAGATACAGCCCAATCCACAGCCCCAGGGGCTGGAAAGGGACCTGAGGCCCCGTGGCTCCAGCCTGCAGAGAGTTAAGGACTCGACTACACACTGGCCACTCCACTATCACCAGGATTTTGAACTTTCCCCGGTGTCACCCAAGGCAAACAGCGCGGTGCTGCCAAGTGGAGGAGCCAATGGAAAGGGCGGTTTTCCCAGGCACGTGGCCAAATCCTGCTGGTCAAGGCCACGCTCCTCACTCAGACAACTGAAAGGAGCAGCCCAAGCCCTTGGGGTGCAGTCAGACACCTTGGTCACGCGCAGGGCCTGTGGGGCCGTGGCCACGGAGCTGCTGTGGGGTCTGGAGGCAGAGGCGTGATGCCTTTGGGCTTTGCCACCAACTGCCTTTTTCTCTCCTTAATGATCCTTTCATTTTTGGGGCTTATCAGTCTGATCTTTGCTCCCTGCTTTGCCTTGAATACAGCCCTACCCTTTCCTGAAATTATCTTCCCAGGGAGATGGATGCAAACCCCACATCAAACCGTGGGAACGGTTTAGGGTGCCCTAAACAGGTTGAGGGGCTTGCTGCCCCACAGTCAGAGGGACTGGGAAACAGTGGACTACAGGGTATTTGTGGGATGGAGTGAGGTGGGAGCAGGGCTCAGCCTCGGTCCAACCCCAATGTGGGTCCATAGCACCTTGTCTGCTCCGTGGCTTATTTACCCACACAGGACTTTCAGGTGTTGGAGTCCCTGATTCTGTGGCAAATTGGTTCTTTTCCCCCCATCAGCAGCAAGAGGAGCAGGGAAGAGCAATCTGGAGAGATGCAGGGGCTGCACGAAGAGAAATGAGTGGCAGCAGGAGGGGAACAGCTGAGCTGAGGGTCCTCTGGCAGGGACAAGCCTGCTCATCCCTTCCAAGAAGCAGGATACCTGTGGGGCTATCAGAGCCCCCCTCGCTCCCTGGGCTGTGGGACATGGCTGTTCCTGGGGCTGGCAGGAAGGAGGACAGTGTTCCCTGCATGTCCTTAACACTCATCTTCCGTTTCTCACAAATTTTACTACCACAGTCATGTATTTTCTTGAGTTTTTAAGTTTTAAAATCCAGAGTCTGGCAGAGAAAGTTAAAAATCCAACCACAGTTTCCCTGGAAAGTGCCCCCTAAGTGAAAAATGACTGTGTTCAAATCCACCTTCAAACTCCACTACCTAAACAAGCTGTTTTCTTCACTGTGGACGAAACAGCTGCTGTGCCAGCTGTGCTGGGACTGAGCTCAGCCCAGGGATGATTCGGGGATGGTGTTGAACAAAGGTGTTGATAGACTGTACTGGGATGATGTAGGGACCTGCTCTGCATGTACTCCAAGGAGAGATGGAACAGACAGTTTCCTGTCCCAGATTAGAAGTGAAGGCATTGAAAAACTTGCAAAAAGTCACCTGAGAGCTGGAGAGTTACAAGCCAAGCTACACCTCCACAGCCAGTTATTTTGGTGGTCTCTGGAGGTATGACTCCCCAGTGCATCAGTGTGGGTACACCAGCACACCAGCCCGGCCCCTCTGCACAATCCTTGGACAGGATCAGCCCCAAAACTCCGGGGAATGGCAGAGAAAAGACTCACAGCTCCCTGACACTAATGACAGCACAAGCACAGCGCACTGTGGATGGGTTTAGCCCAAGCAGGAGAGACTTTCCCCCTCATCAGACCCCCTGGAAGGGGGGTCTTCTGCCAGAAGGAAATAGGGAGAGGGAAGCTCAGCTTGTGCATCGCTGGGGTCTCTGCCTGGTGCTCGCTGCCCCTGTGGGAGTGTTTAAGGCACTATGAACTAGAAAATCAATCAGAGAGTCTGTTGAAGCTATTGCAGCAATTCCACCTCTTCCAGGGGAGACACAGAACCTGCCAGGAGGATGAATTAGTAGGGAATTGGCACACAAGCTGCCTTGTTTCGAATCACAAGAGGGGCAGAGTGGATACTCCAGGTCAATTCCCAGTCTAACGTCCCTACCTGCCAAATCTCTCCCTTGCTACTTGCAGGGAGGAGGTTCATTCACACCACACTCTGGGAACAGCTACGGGAAGATACTTCTGGAACTTGAGGCAGATGTGTGCCAGGTAAGACCACGAGAGGCTGCAGTTTGCAGCTTCCAGTCTGCTCCCAGTTTTTCTCCCTTCAGGAGGATGTTCCCCAGGTCAGTGATTCCCAGGAATGGGTCATGGGAAGGGTTGTGAGCCCAGCTGGTTCAGCTCCACACTCAGCCTTCTGGGGAAGGAGGGGCAGCCAGGTGGGCTGCAGGGAGAAACATCACCCACAGGAGAAACAACAGTCTGAGGAAGGGATTCCAGAAATAAAGGCTGTTGCAGGAGAAGGAGTGGGAGAGAATCATTAAGCCTTTGGCAGGAGAACTGCTCTAAGTGTCCTGAAATATGGGTAAAAAGGAACTCAACCTCCAGCACCACAAGGAAGACTCTGGAGCAGGGATTGCCTCTCTTTGAGGGATCTGAGGGAACAAGTTACTGCTGGAAGCAAACCTTGATGTGGAGAGAGCGTTTCTTTCCAAGCCAGGGGTGATGCACAGTCCGCCCAGGAGGGGAAAATAAGTCAGATCCCTGGGGTGATTGCTCAGGCTGAGACAGGACTGTCATAATGTCTGTGAAATGCCAGGAGGAGTGCTGGAGAGGGGAGGAATTCCAGCTATAGCCATTGAAAAATGTTCAGGGAAAGTTCAAAGACCTTTGAAACCACACCAGACAGCAAGGGATGTGTGGCTGCAGCAGTCACAGCTCACCAGGAGGTGGGATAGTTCCCCTCTGCTCCACACTGTGATGGCCAAGGCTGGCTACTGTGCCCAGACTGGTCTCCTGGTCCAAGAGGGAGGTTCACAAACTGGAGCAATCCCAGAGGAGGGTGTTCAGATGGTTGGGGATTAAGGCACATGACAGAAGAGGAGGGAGAGGGATGGGTTTGTTCATCTTGAAGAGAGAATCTACTTACTGCCACCAGCTACACCAGTTGGAACAGGGAAACTCCAACTAAAGCCATGGACAGCACTCCTCCCTGTGAGAGCGGGGCAGCCCTGGGGAGGCTGGAACGTGGTGGGCTCACATCCATCAGTGATGGCCCTGAGCAACCTGACCTGGCTTTGTACCCGGCCCTGCCCTCCAAAGGAGCTGGATGATGAATTCCAAAGGGACCTCCCAGCTGACACCTTTCTGTGGTTCCTCCTTGGTTAGGGAGTTAGCCTGCAATGAACTGTGGCTGCTCTCCTGAGGACTGGGGGACCTTGGGCTGGTGACTCCAGCTGAGGCCATGCTGCACCAACCCCCCATCTGGGGAACCTGGCTGGCATGGAAGGTGTAAAATGGCAGGTGATGCAGAGAAGTAACAAATCAGATGAGACTAAATGTAGAGGTGCACCAAGTACTTTTAAACTGCGTTTTCCCACTCTGATACCTTCCTCCAGCTGCTGCCTACAAGGGTGTCAAACTGTATTAGCAAGGGAAAGGCTGGGACAGCTGGGGGTGTCCTCCCTGGAGAAGGCTCCAGGGAGGCCTCAGAGCCTCTTCCAGTGCAAAAAGGGGTTTCAAGAGAGCCAGAGAGGGACTTTGGGCAAGGGCCTGGAGTGACAGGACAAGGGGAATGGCATCCTACTGCCAGAGGGCAGGGTTAGATGGGATATTGGGAAGAAATTTTTCCCTATGAGGGTGGGGAGGCCCTGGTACAGGTTGGGCAGAGAAGCTGTGGCTGCCCCATCCCTGGAAGTGTTCCAGGCCAGGTTGGACAGGGCTTGGATGAGGGTCCCACTGCAGTGGAGCCAGTGTGGGCATTGCTATGCCCAGTGCAGGAAGGAAATGATGCACTGACAGAGTCCAAGGGTTTGGGAGATCTGGAGCAATGGAGCCCTGACTGCAGTGGAATGGCAGAGCTGTGCCCTGCCAGCTGCCAGCAAACCAGGCACCTGGAACGTGGTGACAGGCCAGGTATGTGGGAACTGGTACCCTTGGAGTGCTGTCCCTGTGCTCAGCGTCCCCAGGGATGCTCTGGCAGTGACCACATATTCCATCAGACGGAGCACTCAAGGTCTTCAAGGCAAACCTGAGACCTCAGGCCCTGGATGAGACCCTAAATGAGCCACTGAATGAGGGGGAAGGCAATGGCCTTCTGCTTTGCTGAGCGTCTGCTTTCATGCAGCATCAGCAGCACATTGTTATTCCAGGTTTCCACCTGGGATATTGTAATTCCAGGTTTCTTTCCTTTGGGAAGGCTATGCAGATTTGCACTGACCTGAGGAAGTCCCTCTGATGCCATGCTGGAGAGAAGTCAAAACCTGGGGGCAAAGGAGGGATCTGCCTTCAAGAATGTGGACCAAGGCACCAAGAGACACATTGCAGTCTGTCCTGTTGTCACCAAGGAGCTGTCACCAGGGCTTGGGTGATTTGTGTGGCAGGGGAATGATGCAGTCACCCATCAGATTTAGCAGGAGAGAAGAAGGGAAGCTTTTGGGAGACCCTGGACAAAAGCCTGTGCAGCCATCCAGCCCTTAGTGCTGCTGCTGCTTGTCATGGAATAACCTCAGGGCATGTGGACAGAGTCAAGGACAGAAGGCAGGACTCCTGCTCTGGGCTGGATTGCCAAAGGCTGAGTGCTGGCTGCCCACAGGGTCACTGCTGCTCTAGGGGGAGCACAGGGTCTGGCCATGAGGGTGCTACAGCTGAGCACAGCGACGCTGGATCTCATGGGAAAGTGGAGCAGAGTCAAGCTACACGTCAAAAGAGGAGGAACTTTTCACCTGTCTCCATGGCCAACAATCCAGCACCAGCCCTTTCTCCTCAGAACCTCCCAGGATGGTGTTTTCTGAGCATATGGCACACACAGCCCGTGGAGAAGAGGGGGATCATGTCAGCTGGCAACAAGGCCCTGGCTGGGCAGCAGGGCTCAGCCCCTCATGTCTTCAGAGAGCTGGGGGCCCATGAGACACATGCCGGTGTGAGGGCTCTGGGACTCACCTGTACTCCAGGCTCATGCACTCGAAGAGCCGGGTGAGGGTCGGGTCGATGCTCCGGGGATCAGCCGGCTCGGGCTTGGCGCGGTGGTGCCGCCGCCGGGGCAGCGTGTCGCTGTGTGGGGACGACACCATGAAGTGGCCGCTGTGGATGACCTGGGAGGGGTTCTGTGCCCCAGCACCGGGTCCTGTGCCACCCACAGCCGCGTCCTCGAAGTCGGAGTCGGAATCAGAGACGGGGCATGGCCCAGCTGGGGGCTCCGGGAAGGGTCCCAGGAGCCCCACCTGAGCTCCTGCCATCGCCTGGCACCTGCTGGGGAGCCTTTATGGACCTGTCCCAGCGCTGTGATCCATGTCCCGGGTGTGCCAGAGCCTACGGACACTGTGTTGGCATTGAGCACGTGCCGTTGGGCTCCCCAGCACAGGACACCTTCACCACAGCTCCTCCTGGGCGCCTGCTCCACCCGGCCCACGCTGCCTGCTCCACGCGCCGGGGTTCAGCAGGTGCTTTGCCGGGGTTCAGCAGTTGGTTTGCCAGGGTGGATCGTCACCAGCCCTACTTATAGTGCTGGTGGCTGGTCCCGCCCATGGCACACCGTCAGCAGGCCATGGCACTCTGCCACCGGTGTTTCAGCTCCGCGCCACCGTCCAGCTCCAGCAGTGTCCCTGACGACCCCGGCTTTTCTGTCTCCCCTCCAGGTGGGGAGGAGCAGCTGCGGGTCCCCCGTGCCCCGAGGGTTGGCTGGCAGGCAGCTTTGTTTACCCGGGGTTAATCACTGATCCCAGGGGCCGGGCGGGGAGAGGATCGGGCAGTATTTACCCAGCACCTCTTCCCTAATGGATCTCCCTGCACTTTTCAAAGGGAACAAATACAGATTAAGGGACACAAACAGGTAAAATTATAGCAACGGGCACCCAGCTCAGCACAAAGCACGCAGAGGCACTGAGCCATGTGCTGAGCTGAGAAAGAGCCCAGGGAAACCTGCTCTGAGGGGGAACCCAGCAGGAGAGGGGATGCAAATGCCCAGTGTAAGAGAGGACAGCAATGAGCCCGGGTGTCGTGGGATTTACACACCTCGTGGTCATGCAGTTCTTAAAATCAGAGAATCAACAAATCCTAGAATGGTTTGGGTGGGAAGGAACCTTAAAACTCAGCTCATTCCAATCCTCCTGCCATGAGCAGGGACACCTTTCACTAGCCCAGGTTGCTCCAAGCCCCTCCAACCTGGCCTTGGACACTTCCAGGGATGGGGCAGCCACAGCTTCTCTGGGCAACCTGTGCCAGGGCCTCACCACCCTCCCAGGGAAGAATTTCTTCCTAATATCCAATCTAAATCTACCCTGGACTGCCTTTACCTTTGAGGTGTCCTGAGAGATGCAGACAGATGTGCCATCCCCCTCCCCTGCTCTGTGCCAGCTGATCTTTGATAAGTGCGGAGACCCCTTGCCAGAGTCTGGCATGTGCCATGTCACAACCATCTCCTCTCTGACCCAAGCCACAGAGGGACACAGTGGATATCATTTCAGTCTTAAGTCATTTATTTTCTCTCTAGTTTCTGACAACTTCTTCTCCAGGCCCATAACCTGGCAGGAACACACATGCCAGGATAAAGAGGTGGAATAAAGCTGACATAAATGGCCACAGGCATCAGAACCCTAATCCAGCCTGCAGATGGATCTGGACACCCTCTGTACCACCCAGGTGGCCCCTGCTGATGCTCCAGAGGGATGAGCAGCCACTGAGGGTTGGAAGAAGAATATGCACAGAGCTGGTTTGGATAAATTCCACAATGATCACTGCAAACCTCTCTTAGGAACCATTCCTGGATTTTCCAGCCAGATTTCCATGGCTCCATAGCACTTTTCCCCCCCTGTGGTTCATTACAACTCCTTCAGCCTGTTCCAAGTTGCCTGCAAAGATGCTGGAGAGAGAAATAACTTTAAAAGTACTGTCTGCAGACATTTTAAAGCAGTAATGGGCATGTGGGTGTCCTGGGAAACTAAAATTTAGGCAAGGCACAAGGAAACAAAGACGTCAGAGATACACAGGGTTTCTGGGCACATTCCTCTTGAGCTGTGCAAAAAGGACTTCTCAGGATTTTGACAAATACCATTTTCCACCTGTTCACTGGCCGCGGGCAGACTTCAGTCCTCTGGGACAACATCTGTCTGAGGGAAACAGAGAAATACATCAGCGAGGCTTTTAGGGACATCACAACTCCTTCATCCCCAGTCCAGCAGCTCTCGTGCTACAGAGGAGGGAAAACCTGTGGGCAAAGGGCATCCAGACTAAGGAAAGGGGTGATGAGTCCTCAGCCCACCATGGACCATGGCAGGGGTCCTATACAGGAGCAGGCAGTGCTGATGGATTTTTAACAAGCTTTTTGGATCCTAAAATGTGTGATGGAAAGCAGCCCCGGAGGCGGGGGGACACACAGGCACAGGGGGACACGGGGAACCCACGCCGG
>NW_020897887.1:0-19838 GCF_003984885.1 Neopelma chrysocephalum
CATGAGCCGGAGCGATCCGGGCCCCGCCGCCGGCCCCGCTCCTCCCCCGGCCCCGGGCAGCGCTCCCGCAGCGGCCCCGCCTGACCCCGCCGCCCCGCTGTCTCCAGCCAGGCCCGAGCCGCCCAACCCTGGAGCCGCCGCTGGAGCCGCCGCTGGAGCCGCCCGGCCCGGCGGGGGGAGCGCCGAGGGGCCCCACGGGGAGCACACGAAAGGTACCGGGGGACGGGGCTGCGGGGCCGCCCGGCCCGGGGCGGGTCCTGCCCGGAGCCTCGGCGGGGCCGGGCGGGGATGGACAGAACGGGGGCGGCGGGGGAGGAGGGGAAGGACGGGACCCCCGGGGCTGCGGCGGGTGCGAGGGGCTCGGACACCCGCCGCGCTGGGCTGGGGCAGGGACAGGCAGGGACAGGCAGGGACAGGCAGGCAGGGATAGCGCAGGGACAGGCAGTGCTTCCTGCACCAGGCCCGGCCCAGCCCGCCCCCGGTGGGGCCGGAGGACGCGGGTGGGACCGCCCGCGACTGTGTCCCCCGTGGGGACGGCGGGTCCTTCGTCCCCGTCCCGTGGCCGGTGGGTCCTGCTGCACTGACCTCTCCGTCCATCCCTCCCTCCCTCCCTCCTCCCTCTGCCCGCAGCGCTGCTGGTCGCCGTCAGCTCCGCCGTGGACAAGGTGATCGCCCACTTCAGCACCGCTCGGAACCTGGTGCAGAAGGTGAGGGGCTGGGCTGGGCAGGAGGGGCTTTGGGAGCCCCCGGGGGAGGGATCCTCCCCATCCCTCCCCTCTCCCTGTGCCTCCCCCCCTCAGGCCCAGCTGGGAGACAGCCGGCTGAGCCCCGACGTGGGGTACCTGCTGCTGCACACCCTGTGCCCCGCGCTCTACGCCCTGGTGGAGGATGGGCTGAAGCCTTTCCAGAAGGATGTTATCACAGGCCAGAGGAAAAACTCCCCCTGGAGCGTGGTGGAAGCCTCTGTGAAGACAGGTGGGGGTGAGGTCGGTGGCACCTGGGGGGTGCCTGGAGTCCTGTTCCAGCCCGGGCTGGGGGCAGTGTGTGCCCTGAGCAGTGACTGTCCCTGCTCTGCACCCCACAGGCCCCAACACCCGCTCCCTGCACTCCCTGTGCTGGCACGTGGCCGGGCTGGCCCCGCTCAGCAGCACCAGGCAGAAGTTCCACGCCTTCATCCTCGGCCTTTTGAAGTGAGTGTTGATCCCCCCAGTCCGACCCCGCTGCCGTGGCAGGTTGGAACAGCTACCGAGGGCTCTAATTTGGGTTCCCTTTGTCTTATTTAGCATTAAACAGTTGGAGCTGTGGATCTCTCACCTGCAGAAGAGCCCAGGTAAGGACACAGCGCCCATGAGCTCCCCATCCAAGCCCTCCCACACCTGCCAGGCTGATAATCCCACACTGGGATTGGGGTTTCTGTAGCGGATCAGGGGATCAGGGATCATGGCTGGGGTTTCCACAGTGGATCAGGGCATCATTTTCCATGGAGCATCTTGAGCACAGAAGGTGGTCTGACTGACTAGGACATCCCAGCTGGCTCTGGGAAGGGGGGGTGGCAAGGACAGGTCGTTCTGCCCCTGCCCAGCCCGTCCTTGTCTCCCAGGTGTGATCTCCGTGCTCTACTCACCCACGGCCTTCTTCGCCCTGAGCCAAGGCCCCCTTCCCCACCTCGCCGACGAACTGCTGCTGCTCATCCAGCCCCTCTCGGTGCTGACCTTCCACCTGGACCTGCTCTTTGAGCACCACCACCTCTCTGTGGACGTCCGGCCCTTGTCCCGGCGTTTGGAGTCGCCGCTGTCCCCTCCCCGTCACCCCATTCCAGCCGTGTCTCCGGAGGGCCGGGGCAGCGCTGCCGGGAACAGCCTGGAGGATGAGACCCCCCCTGACGCCCTGGGGAGGGCGGGGGGTGCGGGGGGTAGCACGAGGGCCCGGCCCCAAGCGACCTTGGGCGGGCTGGTCCCTGCTCCCCCCGTGGGGGCTGCCCTGCACCAAACCCTGCAGCACGTGCTGCGCTGGGGGGACCAGCTCAGCCGCGCTTGGCGGGGAGCTGAGGGACCCCCGCAGAGCCACGGGCCCGAGGAGGGCCCTGGGGGCACCGGGACCGGCCTCAGTGGCTGGTGGGGCCAGCTGAGCCAGTCCTCCAGGATTTACAGTGCTCCCAGCAAGGAGAAGTTCCCCTTGGTGTGGTGGACGAAGCTGCGGGGGCCTGCGGGGGATCCCAGTCCCGGCCAGGCCGTGCAATCCCAAACGTCCCTGAGTGAGGCTGGAGGGACAGAGCTGCAGCTCCTACAGACCAAAGCTGTCCCTGAACGCTCTGGCCCGAAGCCCAGCAGCAGCACTGACACCTCGGGGACCTCTTCCCCTGAAGACCTCGTCCTGCCCACCGGAGCTGGAGCACCCACCAAGCCGGATGATCCCACTGCTGGAGAGAAGCTCCTGGATCTTTCCCCGGAGCCTCGTGCCAACGGGAACCAGGCAGCACCTTCTGGCCCAGGGTTGGGTGGTCCTGGTCCTGACAAGGGCAGCTGGCTGGGCCGGCTCTTTGGAGCCACCAGCCCCTCATCCAGGAGCTTCCCCCCCAGTCCCGACACCATCTCGGCCAGGTCCAGGTAAGAGCCAGCTTGGGCAGGCAGAGGTGGGAAGTGGTGTGTGCTGAGGGAAGGTTTCTGTCCCGTGGAGAGCTCCCCACCGGCCCCTCAGGGGTCTTGTACTGCCCCTTGTCCCGGGTTTGTGCTCCTGGGATCAAGGAGTGTCCCAAGTGCTGCTGCCATTGCTCCCAGTCCTGTGGAGCAGCAGCAGCTCCTGGTGGTGCTTTATCGGGCCCTTCCCTGCCCCAGATCAGCAGAACAGCCTGAGCAGGGCGGTGCAGGATGGAAAAGCTCCTGGGTGAGCTTGTGGCTGCCTTTGCTTTGTGGCAGGAGACCGTCCCACTGGCTGTCCCCCAGCCCCCGTGTCCTGGCCGGGGTGGTGAAGGGGCTGGCGCCCGACAGGACCCGCGCTCAGGAACAGCCGGAGAGGAGCACGGCCCCCGCTCCCCAGGCCCAGAGGTGAGGCAGGACATGGTTGTATCCAGGGCTGGGAAGCTGGTGGTGGGTTTTTCTGGGTGGGGGGAAGCCAGGGCTGCTCCCAAACAGGGCCTGGGTGTCCCACACAAGGCCTGGGGGTCCCACACATCTCTCTAGTGAAAGGCACCGCTCCACGTCACCCACTCTGTGCCTGCAGCCCCCGAGGATCCCCATCTCCTGCTGAGCTCTGGGGGAGCCCGTGGCTCTGCCCACCTTGGGATCAGTTGTTTTTCCCAGATATTTTTGCGGGGAATTTTTTAGCATTTTCCCGTGGGCTTTGTGGATTCGTGGCTCGTCTGGGGCAACCCCGTGGCAGCTCTGGCCGGGTCATGGCAGGTCAGAACAGCAGCAGTGCTGTGTCTGAGAGAGCACAGCGGGTGTGTGGCCACCCCAAACCGTGTTTGGCTGCTTCCCTCCTCGCTGGCCCTGATGTCCCCACCCCCTCTGCCCCGAGCTGCTCCCACTCTGCTCCCCATCCCGGGGTCTGCTCGGCAGGACATCCCTTGCTCAGATCCCTCCTCAGGTGGCACCTCTGCCTAAGGAGGGGGTCACCAGCTCCTCACATGAGCATCAAACCCCCCCGAATGCTGTGGGAGCCCTGGGGGTCCTCGGGGTCCCTGGGGAGGCGAGTCCCCGACGGTGATTGTGGTGCAGGGCAGTTCGGGCGCTGTGCGACCACACGGGCACGGCCGACGGGCACCTGAGCTTCCAAAAAGGGGACATCCTGCAGCTGCTCTCCACCGTGGATGAAGACTGGATCCGCTGCTGCCATGGAAACAGCACCGGCCTCGTTCCTGTTGGTTACACGTCCCTGATTTTGTGAGGAGGCGGAGGAGACCCGAGGAAGCAGCCGAGCTTGGCGGAGCGGGTGCGGGCTCCGGGAAGGGATGTCTCCTGCCGCGGCTTCACCGCTTCCAGGGCTTTATAACCTTCGGGGCTTCACCACCTCTGGGGCTTCACCATCCCCGGGGCCGGCAGCTCGCAGGGGACCCAGCCCCGCGCCCGTCACTGCTGCTCCTCCGCATGACGTCCCCGTCTGCCGGCACCGCTCCAGGGACCCTCCTCGGGAACTGCTCTGGCTCTGGTTCCTCAGCTGCTGCCCACGCCTGTGCCAGGCCGGGGAGGAGCTCTGTCCCTGCCTGGCACTCACAGCCCTGTGTGTTGTCTCCGTGCCACCCTGTCTTGCCACTGCTGCCACCTCCACGTGTCCCGCTCTGCCCCGGCGGCCCCGGCCGGCCCCAGCACTCTGTACATAGTTGTAACCACAGGAATGAGCTTGTTCCACTGGGAAAAGGCTGGAAATAAAGGTTGTGACTCACGTGTCCGCCTGTGTGAATGGATCACCGGGGCTGGGAGGGCTGGGAACGGCCACGTGGCTCATCCCGCTGTGGGTGGGCCGGGCTGGGAACGCTGGAGATGCTCCCGCGGGAGCAGCCGGGGGGGGTGCCAGGGCTGTGCTGGTGCTGGGACACCAGCCAGGGAGCGTGGGGAGGCCTCACACCCCGGCAGAAGGTGCCCAGGCTCCTCCACAGTGTGGGATGAGGCGACTGCAGCCAGGAATAGCCCTGGAGAAACACTCACCAGTTTGGCTGCTGGGGAGCAGCCCCACGCACTGGGAGCTGCACAGCACTGGGAATGCTCCAGGTCGGTTGGTTCAGTTGTTTGTTCAACTTCAGCTAATCCTCTCATTGCCACAGGATGTCAGGAGGGGCTGGATGGCTTCGACTTTTAATTTTTTTTCATTTTTTTTCATTGCTTGTGATGTCACCCCAGGATTTACAGTTCGTACCGGGCTCCCCAGTAAAAGAGAGACGTGGCCGTGCTGGGGAGCGCCCGGGGAGTGGCCACACAACGGCAGCCACTCGTCCCAGAGGCAGATTTGGGCCTCTGCTCCCTCCCATGGCCGGGAGCCACATTTCACCCCTCTGAGCTCCCGTTTGGGTGGCAAAGAGCCGCTGTGTCACCCCCCGGGCTGGGACCTGCTGGCAGGACAAAGCCACTCTCCCTTTATTCTGTTCTCCTTCTCGCTTCCCTCTCTGGAATTTTTACTCTCAGACGAGGGACATCCTATCCTGATTGGAAGGTTACTTGACTCGCCTTGAGGAGGTTTGATTGAAACCCACAGCTGCTCCTGGACTTGGAAATGGGGTCACACCAGGAGGGGAAGAAGCCAGGTGGTACTTCTATTTTATTTTAAATAAAACAGCCCTGCGAGGCTTGGCTGGAGCCTCGGGTTTGGAAGGAAGGTGAGTGTAGGGGTCAAGCCCAGCGTTTTCATGGCCATAGAGAGTCAGGCACCAGAGTTTATATCCTGGGAACAGAATTTGTGGATCTAATGGTTCCTGTCCCAACCTGCCTCACACAGGATCGTGGTCATGCACCCTCCAACCCCACATGGGGACTGTGCTGCCGTTGTCCCTCCTGCCACTTCTGCACCACAGCAGAGCCACTGGCACCAGATTAAATCCTCCAAAGTGCCACCACCCACCCGGCACGTGGGTGTTTGGGAGCTTGGGCAGCGCCCTGGGAGAGTGGGAATTGGAGCTGGAGTGCAGCAGGAGGTCAAGCCAGGGCAAGGACAGACCCTCAGAGCCCTGGGATCGTGGAATCAAAGAATCACAGAATCATTAAGGCTGGAAAACACCTCCAGGATCACCGAGGTGCCCCATCCCCACCTTGTCCCCCAGCCCAGAGCACTGAGTGTCACGTCCACTCCTTCCTTGGACACATCCAGGGGTGGGGACTCCAAACCTCCCTGGAGCCCATTCCAATCCTTAACAACCCTTTCCAGCAAGAGATTCCTCCTCATGTCCAACCTGACCCTCCCCTGGCACAACGTGAGGCTGTTCCCTCTCATCCCATCCCTTGTTCCCTGGGAGCAGAGCCTGATTCCCCCTTGGCTCCCCCTCCTGTCAGGGACTTGCAGAGCCAGAAGGTCCCCCCTGAGCCTCCTTTTCTCCAGGCTGAGCCCCCCCAGCTCCCTCAGCTGCTCCTGCTGCTCCAGCCCCTTCCCCAGCTCCGTTCCCTTCCCTGGACACGCTCCAGCCCCTCCACGTCCTTGTTGTGAGGGCCCCAAAACTGACCCCATAGTTTGAGGTGCCCGGCACTGCCCTGGCCCTGTGGCCACCGTGGCTGCTCCAGAGGAGGGGCCACTGCCCTCCTTGCCCACCTGGGCTCACGTCCAGCCTCTGTCACCAGCACCTCCAGGGCCTTTCCCAGCTTTCCCAGCCCCTCTTCCCCCAGCCTGGAGCTGTTGTTGTGACCCAAGGGCAGTTCCTGGCCCTTGTCCCTCACCCTGTGGATCCATCCTGCCCAGATCCATCCCTGCCCTCCAGCCCATCCCCACCCCACCCGCCCCAGCAAAGAAAACCCCCCGAGCCAGCCGTAGGAAAAGATTTTTTTCCATTTAATACTAGACTCTCAGGATTGAGATGCAGGCTTTTTATGCAATTACATCCAATGTTAAAATTGGTAATACATAATTTACAAAGATTAACATCAAAACAATGATCTATTTAGATATGCTTTGTAAAAAGGAAATATATTAGCAGCATTTATTTTCAGCAATCACACAGCCTACACCCATGCAGACTAAGGTTCAGCTCTATTTGCAGTAACGTAGTGCTTCCTGGCTCCGGCGGCGATCCTGGGGACACAACGGGTCTGCTCAGTATTATAAAATAACCGAAAAATAAAAAAAGTCATTAATTTCTACACCAGTAAGAAAAAACAAGTCTTTGCACTTACCTAACATTTGATTGTCTAAAAAACATTTCGTTTAGTCTTTCAACAAAAGAAAGATAAAATGACAGAGCTAGTGTCTCGCTTCTGTACGCACTTTTATTTTTTTTATTTTTTTATTTTTAAAAACTTTTTAGTGTTTAACACCATTGGAGACAATGATTTTTTTTTTTCTGTTTGAAACTAAATGAGACAACTCGAGGGTCTGGACATGCGATATTCCTACTACACGCACGAGTATTTTATACTCAGGGTTCCTGGTACTGTACAGTGCTTCTCTACAGTAAGAAAATATTCCAAACTATTTTCTTATTTCTTTTTTTTTTTTAATAAAATATTTTTTTTTCTCAAAGGGGTTTTTTTGTCCTTTCTTTTTTTTTTTTTTTTTTTCCCTTTTTTTTGCTTTTTTTTTTTGCCTTTTTTTTAATTTTTTTTTTGTTCCTCCTCTTTTGAAATCAACACATAAAAGTTAATGGAATGAGTCATGTTCCACTAAGAGTAAAATAATTATAATAATAACAAGAATGTACAGTAGGACGAGCTTGGTCCATAAAAAGGAACATGTAACTACGGTATTGCTTTACATCCACGCAGCAGATATATACAACTTGGCACATTAAAAACTGGATTTCTTATAAGAACACCTAAAACAGGACTGTTTATATGCATGTGTACGTCTGAGACAGGAAAGCAAAGCCACGTCCAGGGGCAGCGGGTGCCTCCCACCCCCTCATCCTGCCCGGCCCCGCTCCGGGGGGCTCTGGGATGTTGGGATAACAGGGGTGGGAATGTTGTGGGACCCCTGGCCAGGACGTTCAGCTGTCCACCAGCACACGAGGGTAGTGTTAGCATCGATATATTCTACAGCTCACGACAAACACTCGCTCGGATACTGCCTGACGGGCACGGAGTGAAGGGTTCCTTGTTTTTGTAGTTCTTTTTTTTTTGTCCTTGTTTTTGTTTTTTTTTTTCCTTTTTTTTTAGGTTTTTTTTTTTTTTCCTTCCCAACAGGTTTTTTTTTTTAAATTTGCACAACACACGAGACACACGAGAAACCACAGCTTATCAAAAAAGAACCAACAGCAACGGCGGCGTCAGGATCCGACTCGCTTGGTATAAAACTCCTCTGCAGGAAAAAAAGTGGGGGGGAAAAAAACCAAAAAAACGAAAACAAACCAAAAAAACCTCACGCCCCCCTCCTCCCTCCCCCCACCCCTGACCCCTGCACGGCCAGTGCCTCATCCCAGCGCTCCTGCCCCGCTCTCCCAGGGCCTCTGGAAGCTTCTCCTTGGCACAGAGCACAGGGACCGTCCCACGGTGACCACATCTGCTCTTCTCTTGGAACTTGTGCAAATCAGAGGCTTTTTTGGGGCAGCCTTTCCTTTCAAGCCACTGGGCCTCTCCCCCTCCCCTCTGGATTCCCTTCCCTGGCGGTGCTGGTACAACCACAGGTTCTCAGTGACCGTGGGGAACACCCCCCTCAGAGTAACTCAGTCCTTTTTTTCCCCTCTCACCTCCCCATTTTTTTTTCTCTCTCTCTCTTTTTTTTTTAAATCTCTTTTTTTTTATTTTTTTTTTTTGTTTTTTTCCTCTGAGTGGGAATATCAAGCAAAAAATAAATTAAATTTGACCATCCTGGACAATATTAACCACGAGGTTTCCTCAGTACCTAACATCAATACAAGGCACGCCCACCAACACACACACCAAGAGCACTGCAGAGCAGGGCAGGGCGACGCCCCGGCCCCTTTAAGTGCTACTGTTTGTAGTTCTGTCAGTTCGCTGCCGCCTCCTCCCCCTGGGCCGGCACGGAGGAGGTCGGGCCGCGGCCCCCGGGGCTCGGCAGCCCCCCCAAGTCACAGCCCCCAGAGCTGGGGAGCCCCCGCTGTCACTTCCTGAAGCTGCTCTCGGGGATGCTCAGGGTGCGGCGCCGCAGTTTCCTGCCCGATCCCTCCTCCAGCAAGTACGTGACGTCGATGGCTGCAAGGAAACACAGGAAACACAGGCCCGGGGTGAAAAAAGGGGGATTGGGAATTCCTACACCACCGGGAAGGGGGGAAAACACCCCCTCGACCGTCGGGTCCAAGCTGGGACCCGTCCCCACCCATCCCCACCCCGTGCCACGTCCAGCCCTGTCCTGAACACGAGGAGCAGCTTTCCTGTTCCTTTATTCCTG
The DNA here is from genome assembly GCF_003984885.1 of Neopelma chrysocephalum. Taxonomy (NCBI): domain Eukaryota; kingdom Metazoa; phylum Chordata; class Aves; order Passeriformes; family Pipridae; genus Neopelma; species Neopelma chrysocephalum. The sequence goes on from NW_020897887.1 coordinate 8,980, forward strand.
GTTATTTGAAGGGTATTTCCATCCACACTGGTATCCAATATCCAGATATATCCAAAACACACAAGACTGAATTTAGCCCTGAGCCATGGCTGGACCAGACAACCCCAAAGACCCTCCCAGCCCCGATTATTCATCACTCCATGACTGTTTGGGCATTGCCAGGACATGGAAGAGACTGGACAGGGCTCATCCCAGGCTTTACATTGAAAGCAGAGACACGTTTAAACAGAGCACCCACAGCTCAGACAACACCTCCAGCAGGTGCTCAGAACCCAAGGAAAGCTCATAAAAGGCCAAAAGAGACTCTCCAAATTCTCTTTTTTGGCATATCTGTTGGTTCCTCAGTTGTAAACACGGAACGATGGGGGAGTGGTATTGAAAATATTATACAAAAATATTACACAAAAATATTATACAAAAATATTACACGAAAATATTACACAAAACAGTGTGAAGTGGCAAGAAATTTCCCTCGGGTTTTACCTGGATTTCTGTTGCAAAGGAAAAACGTGGCTGCAAAAAAACCCCACCTGATTGTTCCTAATGCCCACCAGCAATAAATTAATTCATTTTAAACAAACAAATTTTGTTTAAATAATAATAAATAAATAAATAAATAAATAAATAAAATTTTAAATAAATCACAATAATTTTATCAACACAGTGCCCAGCCAAGCAAACCCAGACCTGGGTCTGAACTCTCACCGTTTTTCCCTGGGATTTTCTCTAGGAGGTTGAGCAGGATCTGGTTCAGCCTCTCCCTCTGGAGGTGCCTCCTCTCCTCGGGGTTGCAGAGCTGCCTCGTGTCCGAGGGGGCCTCCTCCCCCTTCTTCTCTGCCTCGCAGCCCTCGCTGGGCACCGGCTCCTTGTCGGGCTCCTCGGGGCCGTGCAGCTCCCCTGGCACCTGCTCTGGGGCTCCCAGCACCTCCTCCATCAGGGGCAGAGCCTCCTCCTCTTGGTTTAAGTCTTTGATCTGTGGTTTTGAGCGATCTGATTTCCAGGATGACCTGGAGGAGAAGGGTTTCAGGAGATTTTTTCAGACCCTCACCCAAGAGGCCAGGACTGCTCCCTGGAGCTCATCACTTCCCTCAGTCCCTGCACCCATCACACCCCCAGGTCCTCCCCAGCCTTGTCTGCACCCCACAAATGCAGTTGTGACAAACAAATGGCTTCTTATTTCCATTTGGGAAGGTTTTTATCTCCAGAAGCTCAGCCCAGCGCTTACTGGGGCTTTCCTGGAACAGCCACGGCCCTCAAAGGGTGTTTTTACAGCCTCTGACAGACATGGAACAGCAGGACTGGGATCTGGGCTCCTCCATGTGGGAAGGAGGAGCCTCCTCTGCTGGGCATCTCCACACTCAGCTGCTTTTGCTGACTTTCAAATGGCTCCTGTTCTCTTCCTGATGTGCATTATTAAGGAACACTTCTCTAGGCTCTCCCTCCTCCCTCGTTCCCTTTTATCTCTCTGGAAGCTTAGAGAGCTTTAAATAATTTAAACTCCTGGTTTCCACAACCAACCCCCAGGGGAAATGGGCAGGAGGAGAGTGAACACCACAAACAGGATTCTCTCATCTCTTCTCCCCAAACAATCTGGGAGGTGACACTCACCGGCCTCCGTTTCTCTTGTAGTTGTCTGGCACATAATGAGGCTGCAACAGCAACAAAGATTGTGGTTAATACCAAAGCAAATTCACAGTGGAAGAAAGTGCTGGTCTATCAAACACTCTGGGAATACCAATGCAGGACACCCTGGGAATGCTGGTGTGTCTCACACATCAGACAACTCCAAAGGAGAAAGAATAATCACGTAATAAGGACAAATCAGAGCCAGACTTAGTTGATTTTTCCTATCTTCTAAATAAATTTCAAGCCACAGACCATCATGGTACAAATCCCCTTTGTTTTCTGCACAGCACAAGTTTGGAACCACCTCCAAAGCCACTACAAAAAGCTCTGCTCCAGGGAGAACAGAAGATTTGGATATCTCTGTGCTCAGACAGGGCAGTGCTGCCCTGGAGACCATCTCTGAGCTCACCCATCCCCAGCCCTTCAGCACCTCTTTGCCCCTCAACTGCAGGTTCTGTTACACTCAGTTTTCTTTCCCAGCTTGCTTTCAAGCCAGCTTTCACCCCAGACTGTGCATGCCCACAGAATCATGGAATTGTTAAGGTTGGAAAAGCCCTCCAAGATCATCCAGTCCACCCTGTGCCCCATCCCCACCCTGTGTCCCATCCCCACCCTGTGCCCCATCCCCACCTTGTCACCCAGCCCAGAGCACTGAGAGCCCCAACCAGCCCTTCCTTGGACACCTCCAGGGACAGGGACTCCAAACCTCCCTGGGCAGCCCCTTCCAATGCCTGACAATCCTTTCTATGAGGAAATTCTTCCTGATGTCCAAGCTGACCCTCCCCTGGCACAGCTTGAGGCCGTTTCCTCTCGTCCTGTCCCTGGCAGCAGAGGCTGATCCCCCCCTACGGGGTCAGCTCCCTTTGGCTCACCAAGCTTCCTTCACCAACAGACGCTCAGGGGCTTTCCAAAACCCTGTCCAGCCTTCTAACAACAGGCAAGGGAGCTGAGAGAACCCCCACTTACTGAGAAGTCTCTCTTGGGAGTGAGTTTCTTGGGGAAGTGGTCGAAGGCGTAGGGCTTGGTGCACACGGGGTAGCGGTTCCGGTGGATCTTGTAGAAGAGGTGAGCTGACTTGTCCAGGCGGTAGTCACAGATGTACACATCCTGCTCCTTCACCCCCTTGGGCCTCCCTGGGGGTTCAGGACAAAGCACACAGGAAGAAAACAGCCATCAGGTTGAGGGGGAAACACGTGCTTTGCCCCAGCCCAGCGCTGGAGTGTCGGAGTGTCCCTGTTTGCCCTCCTCTGGAACCACAACAGGACACGCTGCTGGTTCCATTCCAGGGGAGAATCCACACACTCTGATCAAACAGCAGCCAAACTTCCATAAAAACAGTTATCCACTGCCATCACTTCCTCTTCCCTGCCCACCACAATTCCAGCAGTGTTGTCCCTCTTAAAACAGGAATCCCTGTCCTGGGGTAAAGCCACTGTGTGTCCTCAGCTCCAGAACAAGCAAAGATCTCCCACAGCCTTTGGACAGCAGGATTCTTCCAGTGCATGTCCTGCTTCCTGCTGGGGTAAAGTGAATTTTGCCCCAGTAGCTGTTTCAGCTGTGCCTGTGTTTGGGATGAGGATAATGTTGGTCACACCCTGATGTTTGGTTGGTGCTCAGAAGTTCTCGGCCCAGGCATCAGGTGGGGACTGTACTGTGCTTCCAGGGGTCTATTCATGGAATCATGGCATGGTTTGGGTTGGAAAGGACTTAAAGACCATCCTGTTCCACCCCCTGCTATGGGCAGGGACAACTTTCACTAACCAGGTTGCTCCAAGCTCCATCCAACCTGGCCTTGGACACTTCCAGGGATCCAGGGGCAGCCACAGCTTCTCTGGGCAACCTGTGCCAGGGCCTCCCCACCCTCACAGGGAAGAATTTCTTCCCTATATCTAACCTGAATTTCCCCTCATCTAACCTAAATTTCCCCTCTTTCAGTTTGAAGCCATTCCTCCTTGTCCTGTCACTCCAGTTCCTGATGGAGAGTCCCTCTCCAGCTTCCTTGCAGCCACTTCAGATACCGGATACCTCCCTTTCTGTAATCTCCCTTTCCATTACTGCTACTGCTATTATTATTATTACATTTTACTTTATTTCAACCAGCTATTCCTATCCCAACCCCTGGGATTTACCTTTTTCCAGCCCCCCCTCTCATCCCTCTGAGCTGCCGACGGGGTTTAACCACAACAGCCCAAATTCCCGGGACTGTGTCCCACATTCTGTCCTCAGCCCATGCCACCCCCTCACCTTTGCAGTAGGTGTACAGGTCCAGCACACAGCACGTGCCCACCACGGCCTCCAAGGGGATGATTTCGTAGAGAGGGACCCGGAAGAGCTCGTTGTGGTAGAACTTGCGGGACGGGGAGTGGTGGGTTTCGTGTGGACGGAAATAGTGGTGGCCAAAGGCAAAACGCTCCTCCCTGGGAGGGAAAAAGGGAGAGGGAGGACAGAAATGAGCCCCTGGTACAACTTCACTTAATGCCCTCCTCCATTCTGAGTTCTCTCTCTTGCACTTTGGCAATGACTGTGATGGGAAGTGGAGTCACCCCTGCAGTCGTTTGTGGGTGGGCAGGGCTTTGGTCACAGAAAAGATGGTTCAGATCTGATAATCCTGGTCATTAAAGGTCATTATCCTGTGTGTGCCATGGGATGTGAGAGCAGCACAGAGCACGAGACAGACACCCCGGGAGGTTACAGAGCAGCACAATCCCTTTGCTGGTTTGCACAGAACAATTTCTGGGGCTCCTTTTGCCTTTTGCCTCATTTCTCTCCTGTTTCCATCAAACACCCCCGGCGTGGTTTCCATGGGCACAGCACACTGTGACTGTGACTGACTGTGACTGTGACTGACTGTGCTGCTGTCACAGGCACTGAACCACCTCACAGCTGCCACTGGGAACCCTCAGCCTGCTCCAACACCGAGGAAAGCCCATCAGCTTGTACCTCAAACCTCCAAGCTCCCACGTCTCCCCAGCGGAGCACATGCAGAGAGAGGTGAACCCCCTTTGCACCCGCACCAAGTGCTCACTCCTGCCTTTTTAAGCCATGACAGGACTTCCACGGAATCCCTGTGCCCTGCCAGGTGGGATGTGTGGGGGATGAACTCACTTCTCGTTCTTCCAGAGCTTCTCGATGCGGAAGATGTCGAGCTTGTCGCGGTTGATGTGGGACAGCAGCCGGTACGACTGACGCACGGGGTGCCCGTCGGGGGTCCTGCGGCTGTCTCTCATCAGGTACACGCAGTCACCTGGCACAGGGGGAAACAAAACACACCCCTGTGAAGGGCTGGGCGTGTTCCCAGCTCTCCAAAACCAGAGGAGCAAATAAAGGTGTCACCAGAACCAACACAACAGGTCTCTGATGTTGGATTATACAGAACGATGCAAACCCGCTGCAGAAAGGCCACGGTGATGTTTTTCACAACAGCTTTACCCTTAATTTTTCACAAATACCCTTAACTCTCCATGCCCAGACTGAAAACAACCTGTAAGGCATCAAAATCCATGATGACAGACCAAAGGATATGGAACAAAGTCAGCTGTGATTAGGAAAATGTGTAGGAATTAGCGGTGGCTTCAATGTTTAAAGAATAAATCTTTGAGAGGGAAGATACTCAGAGGGAAGATTATTATTGAGAAAATAAATCCTGGCCCGAGAAGCCCCAAGCCTTTGGTTATTCCAGCAGAATTCCAATGAGATGCAGAGCTCAGGAAGGGCAGAGAATGCAAAAAGGGCTGAACAAAATGGCACTGCTGGCAACTCAAAAAGTCTTTGCCAAGTGCAACCCCTAAACAGGTCCCTAAACTTCTCTTTATCAATTCTGTCCCATGAGTGAATTAACTCTTTACTTTTTTCTGCTCTGATCTGTGAAATCACAGAATCTCAGAATGACCTGGGTTGGAAGGGACCTTAAAGACCCCCTCATTCCACCCCTGCCCTGGGCAGGGACACCTTCCACCAGCCCAGGCTGCTCAGAGCTCCATCCAACCTGGCCTTGGACACTTGCAGGGATGGGAAGAGCTTCCATCTCTTGTTATTTACCTCTCAATGAACAAAAACCTGGGAGGTCCCACGTCATAAAAAGAATGGCACAGTCACCCTGTTACTTTGTGCATAACAATTTCTGATGCTCCCTTGGCCTTTTTGACTCATGCTGAACATTTTTCTCCTGTTTTCATTACATTGCAATGACTCCTGTTTTTTTCCCCCTATTTCTTTTCCCCTGTTTTTGGGTATGTGCAGTTGTGGCTGTTTTCCTTCCATGGATATTGCTGTTATTCATTAGCAGGTTCTGTTGCTGTAACTTCCATAACTTAGGAACAAAATGCCAGGGAAACGTGGCCTCAGGTCCATCAACACCTCAGTTTTGTTATAACCAAGTTTAGGATTAAAGTGAAGGATGAGTAATTCTATTTTCATAAATATAGTCTCACTTATCAATCTGGTCTAAGTGTAAAAGATGCTCCTAAGGACTCCTCACGTGCAAAAATCACTTTTAGGTTTGATGTTGTCCCTGTTGCTGTAACAGTGGAGACAAAACATTATGGAAAAATATAACCTCCAAGTTAAACCAGAGGGGATGAGGTTCCACACAGGCACTGCCATGGAGCCAGCTCTGAAACCTTTGGGATAACCAGGATTCCTAGTAAACAAAGTAGGAAGTTGTAGGAAGGAGAAAGGGAGTTTTATTCCAGTTGGATGAAGTACAAAATGGCCTGAAGACAGACTGACACAAACCTGCACAGAGCAGAGGGCAAGGCTGGGGATGAGCCTGTGCTCACCCACTGCAGCAGCTCTGGGAATCAGGGAATCATGGAATGGTTTGGGCTGGAAGGGACCTTAAAGCTCACCCAGTGCCACCCCCTGCCATGGGCAGGGACACCTTCCACTAGCCCAGGTTGCTCCAAGCCCTGTCCAACCTGGCCTTGGACACTTCCAGGGATGGGGCAGCCACCTGGGCAACCTGTGCCAGGGCCTCCCCACCCTCACAGGGAACAATTTCTTCCCAATATCCCACCTAACCCTGCCCTCTTTTAAGTCTGAAGCCACTCCCCTTGTCCTGTCACTCCAGTTCCTGATGGACAGTCCCCTCCAGCTTCCCTGCAGCCCCTTCAGATCCTGGAAGGTGCTCTGAGGTCTCCACACAACCTTCTCTTCTCCAGTCTGAACACTCCCACCTCTCCCAGCCCATCTCCATGGGGAAGGGGCTCCAGTCCCCTCACTGACTTCATGGCCTCCTCTGGACTTGCTCCAACAGTTCCATGTCCTTCTGATGTTGGGGCAGCCTGGACACAGTGCTCCAGGTGAGGTCTCATGAGAGCAGAGCAGAGAGGCAGAATCCCCTCCCTCATCCTGCCTGGCTGTGCCTGGGATTGTCCCAGGCCAGGGGTAGGACCCTGCACTTCACTTTGTTGAACTCCATGAGCTTCACGTGGTCCCACCTCTCCAGGTCCCTCTGGATCCATCCCTCCCCTCCAGCATGGTGATCACACCACACAGCTCAGTGTCTTATTACTACCTGAACTAAACCTGGGATAACTTCCTTTCACAGCATTAAGGGGAACTTTCAAAGAAATTAGGGAGGTGGGTTCCATAAAAGACTCATGAAGAGGTCCCTGCTGAGAGCAGCTGCTGGCCCCAAGCAGAATGTAAATAAAGCCATTTAATTTTAAACCACCTAGTTTTAAATGAGCTGTTTTCAACCCTTCTTCCTGACCTTTTCCAGGAGAATAAAGCAAACCCAGCACTTCTTGTGCCTGACTGAAATAGGAGCACTCAGGAGGAGATGAACACAAATGCTCCCCAGCCTGAAGGATCAGAAAAGATGATTCCAATCCCAGTTTATCCAGAGGTTCCTGACTATGAACCACCTGCCCCTCTGCCCCAAAAAATGGGGTTTTTCAAGGAAGAAACACAGCAGGTGTTGCTGGTGCCTCAGGGGTGATGACAAGGGGCAGTTCCTGGCTCTGTGGGTTTTCAAGGATCCATTCTGACTCCAGTTTATCAACTCCTATCTGAGGCAGAACCCCGTGTTCCCTCTGCAGGATGTGATGGACCAGCTGATCAGATCTATTGGCATCATCTCCTGGGTTTAGGTGCTGGGGAATTTCGGCAGAGGAAGCTGTGGTGTAACCCAACAACCTCCAGCAGAATTGTCAAGAAATCAAAAAACAAGTTCTCTGACCGTGGACTGAGGGGCCCTCCCTGAGACCCCTCTGAAGGAGAGGGATTTGATCACAGCAGAGTGTGCCCACTCACACAGCCAAAACTTCTCACCCTTGTTCCTCCAAAACATCAGCTCTCAAGCTTGGAACTGGCAGAGGAGTCCAGGGTGCAGCTCACCCAGGCAGGCTGGGGGCCCCAACTGTGTTTCCAGGCTTTTTCCAACACACAGCAGCCAGGAAAAATGTAAATCCACAGACCTTTCTGTGTGTGAGGCCACGCTTTTGACTCAGGATGTGTAATTAGGGGGCCTTTTAGAAACCAGAGGGAGTAAAAAGCTGTTTCTCCTGCTGTTTAGGGCACCTGATACACCCTGAGCACAGCAGGTCCTGTGGCTGTGCCTCAGAACTTTGGGTGGGGAACTCAAGACCAGCAACGAATCCATGGATTTTCCCTCCTCCTGCTGGAGTTGTGTGTTCCTTCCCAGCACCTTCTGGTTGTACAACTTGCTTAATCCACCCCCTGTACCTGCAGAGGCATTTGGGGCCCAAGAGTGGCAGTTTGGTGCCCTCTGTCCCCTGCTGATGGTACACAGGGCTCAGCCACAAGAAGGGCATTTCCCTCATTAAAGGACATTTCCCTCATTAAAGGACATTTCCCTCATTAAAGGACATTTCTCTAATTAAGGTCACCAAGATCAGATCAGAGGTACCCGAGTAAAACACGATGTGTCATGACAAAAATGCCCTCAGTGCTCTGAATGCCTGGAAGATGCCACAAACCCCAGATCAAACATGACCCATTCCAACAGAGAACATGAAATCCAGCTCTGACACAGCCCTTGGAAGTGAGTTACTCTCCAGCAAAAAAACCCATGAGAAACCCAATGGCTGAACTCTGGCAGAGCAACCACCACCAAGGAGGACTGAATGAAACTCCAGAATCCTGCAAATGGGATAAAGGATATGCTGTTCTTTGACCCTTTTTTTTTAATTCTCCACTTTCCTGAAGTCTCTTCTCTTCCCCTCTAGCAAACATATCAGCTGGTTTTACTCATTTAAGAGTAGCTCCTTCATAATGATAAAGGCTTCTTTCTAACCTTGTGTGTATCTGTAGGATGAATTTAAAAAGTACTTATCAGTGAACTGAATTATGTGGTTGTGGCAGCTGCCTGGGAGAGATTTGGGGCTTCAGAGCCCTGTCCAGAGAGATTAAGCTTTAGGGAACACACAAGCAATGAGCTGAGTGTTTTAATGACCATTCTGCACCAAAATACTGAAGGTCTAACAGCCTTCTTGGCCTTTACTTCTAAATGTTAACTACCAGCAGTTGGCTCAGCATCTTCCTCCCCTGGCCAGAGCAGTCTGCACTCAAGGTAATTAACATTTCTCCATCAACAGCCTGTGAGAGCTTTCACTGTGTGTCATTCCCAGCATCACAGAGAGCAGCTTCCACTTGTGAAAAATGAGAGGATTTTGGACAGGGTGATGCCAGAAAGCCCTGCACACTCTGGGGGAAGGCCCAGCACGTACCTTGGCGGAGCAGCAGGTCGTCCCTCAACAGGCAGATGTAATAAACACAGCCAGGCTGGGCATAGTGGGGCCGAGGGATCATGGGGACCTCCTGCAGGGAAACACAACAAAGGGAGGGAATCCTGAGCTGCCCAACATCATCAGTCCCAAAATGGAGCTGAAACCCTTTTGGGAACATGCAGAGAACTGACCCCTCCCAGGACTGAACCTAAACCAGGTGCAGGAAGGGAGAAGCTTTAGAAGTGAGAAAAATTAAGAGAAACGTAAGGAAGTGAGAACCCAGCATTTGCCAACCCCAACAAATACAAATGCAGGAGCTGCTTTAGTTGATAACTGGGTTAAGGAAGGAGAGCTTACCCTGCTCACAGCCCGAGGCTCACACTGCTCACACAGGTAGTGCTCCACATCTGAGTTCACCCCCATGCAGTCACAGTGTTGCCAGACCTGGGGAAACAGCACAGCCCAGCTCAGTCAGTGACAGGCTCTATGTACAAGCTGCCTTTTCTCAAAAAACATTAAGGAGAGCAAGACAATAAGCTTCAGAAAGGAAAGTCAAGATTTTCCCAGAACTATTTCACAGGACATCAGAAGACAGACAGGATCCCCAGGCAACTGTGTGTGTAAAAGCCCCAAACTGTTGAATTTAATTTCTCTCTCCCAAGGGCAGAAGCTGTTGCAGTTCCAGCTCCTCTACACAGAAATGCAAGTTGCATTTCCTTTGAACACAGAACTTCTTCTCTTTTGGAGAGGAAATGAAGGGCTGCAGAGGTAATTCATGCTACTGACTACATGGAAACTGCTGGTTGTGGAGAAAAGAGAGCAGGCTGTGGTTTGGGTTCCCTTTTCACACTGGATCTGCACTTTTCACACTGGATCATGAGCCCCTCGTCCTTTTAAAGTCCACAGATGCAGTGGAAGCCTAAAACTGTCAAAATTCATTTCTCTCTCCCAAGGGCAGGAGCTGTGGCAGTTCCAGCTCCTCTACACAGAAATACAAGTTGCATTTCCTCTGTGGAAACAGCATCTCCATTTCCTCTGTGGAAACAGCACCTCCACTCTTCTGGAGAGGAAATGAAGGGCTGCAGAGCTAATTCATGCTACTGACTATATGGAAATTGCTGGTTATGGAGAAAAGAGAGCAGGCTGTGGTTTGGGTTCCCTTTTCACACTGGATCATGAGCCCCTCATCCTTGTAGAGGCCACAGATGCAGTGGAAGCCCCAAGCTGTTGAAATAAATTTCTCTCTCCCAAGGGCAGTTCTGGCTCCTCTACACAGAAATGCAAGTTGCATTTTCTCTGTGAAAACAGCACCTCCATAATTTTGGAGAGGAAATGAAGGGCTGCAGAGGTAATTCATGCTCCTGACTATATGGAAAGTGCTGGTTATGGAAAAAAGAGAGCAGGCTGTGGTTTGGGTTCCCTTTCCACACTGGATCTGCACTTTTCACACTGGATCATGAGCCCCTTGTGCTTGTAGAGGCCACAGATGCAGTGGAAGCCCCAAACTGTTGAGACAAATTTCTCTCTCCTAAGGGCAGTTCC
>NW_020897887.1:19848-33104 GCF_003984885.1 Neopelma chrysocephalum
AAGGTCCCTTCCAGCCCAAACCATTCCATGATTCTGTGATTCTCTGACATCTGACACTGAAGAACAAGGTGCTGCTTCCAGAAGGAACTGGAATTTGTTGAGGTGAGCTATTCATGCATGTCCTTGACCTTCTCTCTGCCTGACCTAAGGCAATCAAAGAGCACATGGATTGCTCTCGAGGGCTCTCCAGGAACAGATCAGCACAAGTTCTCCTCCCCCAAGATATTTCTCTTCCTTTGCTACTGTAAGTCAGTAAGAGCACTAAAGGAGGTCACATCCCTGCTCTCAGGCCAGAGGGAGCCTCACCTCTGCATTCCTGAACACCTTCAGCATGTCCCCATCAAAAGCTTCCACGGTTTTGTAGTAGCCAGTCAGGATCTGCTTCTCAATGGTGGCGAGGTCCAAGGGGTCAGAGATCTTCTCGTAATAGTCTGCATTTCTACAAGGGGAACGTTGGCACAATGTCACGTTCATGAGCAATTCCAACCATGCAAATCCATCAGGGAATGCCCAGGGATGTTCTGGGAAGGCAGCACTTACTTTTTCTTTGGGGGCAGGTTCAGGAGAGGAGCTGCGAGCGCCTGCCTGGAGGAATCTGCAACAGGGACACAAAGCTTAGGGACATTCCTGGAGTAAAACTTAAAAATACAAGTGACTAACATTCAATCTGGGTTAAAAAAAGGCTTTTCTGCTAACTGAGTCACGGGAAATTAAAATGCTTCTGCATTTCTAGATGCTGGTGGCTGCAATCAGACCACAGGTATCAAAATGAAGGACAGTGTCCTTGCCACTCTGATTTTTGCTGAAATTTTGAAAAATCAGTTTTAAAATCTGCAACATCTGCAGGTTCTGGTGGCAGAGGAGGGGGTTGAGGATAAAACAAAGTGATTACAGGTAAGCAGGGAAAGAAAAAAAAAAAGAGTTCTTCAACATCCCATCTTTGTCTAGTATCTTCTACTCTGAGAGTCCGTTGTTCCAGAGGCCGAAAACGTCCCCATGGAGGTTTTTTTTTAAAGGAGTGCCAGGTTCACCTTTGTAGGATATGATGCTGTCACATATTTCCTTGAAGATCTGTGCCAGGCGGGCGGCACGAGCCACCTCGATGTTCTCCTCGGCCGCCGCCAAGCGCCGCGTGCGCACCGAGCGCGCCGTCTGCAGGGCTGAGAACTGGGTCATGAACACGTCTGGGGGAGGGCAGAAAAGAGTCACCTCTAAACAAAAAACCCACCAGAGATCAAGTCACAGCACCTCCACCCGTGGTTATTAAGATTAATTCCAGCCTTGAGCTGCTGGAACAGCACAAGGCGTCGGCTGCTGTTCCCGAGTCGGCTCTCGCTGCTCAGGGCTCAACTAAACTTAAATTTGAATCAGTTTAATCAGCTGGTTATTGGAATGTTTTATGTTGCTGGAGCAAATAAAACATGTCATTGAGTTCACCCCAAACACTCACTGCCCACCTTCTCCTGCACCTGCCTGGCTGGGAGGACGATGGTCCCACCAATGGGGCTCTTTTTGGAGCAGGGTTAGTTTTCCCCTGATAGTCGTATTTGTCCCATTCCCACAAGCGACTGCACGCCAAAAAGCTCTAAAATTATGAGGATAGATGACAATTTTCAAAGTCAGCACAACTGTTTCTGGTCTAGGGATACAGAGAGCAGGAAACAGCCCCTCTCTGTCAGTGTCCAACCACGGATGGTCACGGAATCACAGTCATGGAATGGCCTGTGTTGGAAGGGACCTCACAGATCCTCTTGTTCCACCCCCTGCCATGGGCAGGGACACCTTCCACCAGCCCAGGTTGTTCCAAGCCCTGTCCAACCTGGCCTTGGACACTTCCAGGGATGGGGCAGCCACAGCTTCTCTGGGCAACCTGTGCCAGGGCCTCCCCACCCTCACTGGGAACAATTTCTCCCTCATATCACAGAATTATATCCTAGAACCATTTAGAAAAGACCTCCAAGACCAACCTTTGGTTGATCACCACCTTGTCAACTAGACCATGGCACAATGTTAAATACCACGCTCTGACAGACCCCTCCTGATGAAACACCAGATGTGGCACCTCCTACCAGGATTCAGGAGACCCCTGAGTACTTTTCCCCGAGCAACATCCCCTGCACGTCTTACAACAGGTGTATGGATCTTGTAGTGACTCTACACCGGATTTACACAGAGATTAAACGCCAGCTGGGTTCCCAGGGCAGCCCCTGAGGAGCCTGTGTGGCCTCACCTGATTTGATGTTCCCGTCATCCCGGCAGATCCCGTTCCAGCGGGTGTACAGGGACGTGCTGTGGATGTTGTCACTGACGTGCTTCACCTCCTCCTGCTTCTGTCGGATCTTCTCCCAGTTTCGTACCAGAAATACGTGGTGTTTCAGCACAAAATTCCTACGGGAATTAGACAGGGATGCAAGGACCACTTTTTACTGAAAAATGAATTCCTTAATGCGAGGGAGAAGCTGGATATTCAGAGGTACACTCTGTGCCTTCTCTGCTCAGTGGGGAGGAACTCCAGCCTGGCTGGGGAGAGGGGAACTCAGAGCTGCATCCTCAGGCACTTCATGATGCATCAGTGTTTGCTCAACACTCCATTTCTGAGGCCAGTCCCCCAGAAACCCTCCCTTACCTCTCCCTGTTGGACATGGGCTTCATCTGCAGCTGAGGGGTCAGCCTGGTCGGGGCATTCACACTTTCACTGGGCTCCTCAGGGATGTGGCCCCTCTGGAAAACAGATGGTTCTGATAGACAGGAAAAACTGTGCCAAGAGCTCAGCAAAGCACTCAGAGCAGTCCCTGAGACAGAACCTGCAGCACTGCTCTGCTGCATGTACAGATACACCAGTTTTTGGTCTGATGGCACAGACTGATTTCCCATTAACCTCTACCCACCCAAACTCTGTCTTTAACACTTACCCTCTTCTTTAATTTGTGCTTTGACTTCCTCTTCTCTTTCGACCGTCCAGGCCTTCTGTGGGTGCTCACAGGCTGGTTGCTCTTGCTTGAAAGTCCATTCATGCGTTGACTTTTCCCCCCAATTATCCCTCTGCATTTGTCAAAGCCACATTTGCAGAGTTGCTTGGGGGGGGGGAGAGAAAAAAATAAATTAAATAAACCCCCAAACATTTTGATTCTCCCTCAGTATTCCAAAGAACCTTTTCTGCCAAATACAACGCGACAGGTTTTGTTAACGGACCTTCAGCTTTACAGAACTGTTGGTCCTTAGTGACATCTTTTTTAAGGTGTCCCTGTGGGATCTTTACCTGCTTTTCAACGTTAAAGGAATGGAAGTTGTAGTCGTAGGTCAGCTCAGTCCCAGCAGGCATGTCCTTGAGTGCATAGAGCCCGATCCGATAAACGCCGTTCACGGACCTGCAGGGAAAACACCAGCAAAGATTCCCAAGGATTTCACCTCAAATCCTCTCTGTCCACACAGTGGGAGTGTCAGAGACAGGAAGAAACACTCCTGCTGAGCCCTGGGTCGTGCCTGTTCTTCACCTGTACAGTTCTCTCATTTATCTGGTACAATAAACCCTGAAGGCCAAAAAGTGAACACGACATTTACAAAGAGGAGGAAGTTGTGCTTTCAGGGAAAGCTACAAACTGTTCTGGCTATCACAAGAAATCAACTTGTCCACTGCCAGCACTCAGGCCCCCCCTCCAAGACTGAAATCTTACACTGAGCATCAAACTCATCTCAAAATCACAGAATCACAGAATGGTTTGGGTTGGGAGGGACCTGAAGCTCATCTCGCTCCACCCCCTGCCATGGGAAGGGACACTTTCCACCAGCCCAGTTTGCTCTAAACCCCATCCAACCTGGCCCTGGACACTTCCAGGGATCCAGGGGCAGCCACAGCTTCTCTGGGCAACCTGTGCCAGGGCCTCCCCACCCTCACAGGGAGGAATTTCTTCCCAATATCCCATCTGACCCTGCCCTCTGTCAATTTGAAGCCATTCCCCCTCGTCCTGTCCCTCCATCCCTTGGAAACAGTCTCTCTCCATCTTTCCTGTAGCTCCTGCAGGCACTGGAAGGTCACAATCAGGTCACCCCAAAGCTTCTCTTCTCCAGGATGAACAATCCCAACTCTCCCAGCCTTCCCTCCCAGCAGAGCTGCTCCACCTCTGATCCCCTTGGTGCCTCCTCTGGACCTGCTCCAACAGCTCCATGTCCTTCCTGTGCTGAGACCCCAGAGCTGGAGGGAGGACTCGAGGTGGGGTCTCTCACCAGAGCAGAGCAGAGGGGCAGAGTCCCCTCCCAATTCTTTCATTCATTTTGTGTTGGATTTTCAAATTTAAAACTTGATTACTAGTGCTTAAATCCACCAGAATTATCTGGGAAACACGAGCTACTCTGCTGCCTGTCCCCACAGTGATTCCTGTGACCACCATCTGCTACTTCCCTGTAAATCATTCACTACAAATCCCTCAGCACTTATTTCCTCCTAGTCTGGCCCTGCATTTCACACTGCAGTGTTGATAACCTGTGCACAGAAGAGAAAATGCCACTAGACCAGTGCTGGTGTGACACAGGCTGTGCTGCAATCACACTGTTTCCCTCTTTGCCTGTGTTAAAAAATATTTGAACTGCCAGGAGGAAAGAATATACACACATAGAGGAGCTGACAGTGTTACCTGGCCTTCAACATTTGCAGTGTGACAACCAGCAGTGCTGGGCTTGCTTTGCCAGAAAACTTAGACCTTGTTTGCAAAGCCCTTGCAAACACTCCACAACAACCCCCTGCAGTGCTACAGGCTGGGGACAGAGAGGCTGGAGAGCAGCCAGGCAGGGAGGGACCTGGGAGTCTGGATGGACAGGAAGCTGAACAGGAGCCAGAGTGTGGCCAGGTGGCCAAGAAGGCCAATGGTATCCTGGCCTGGATCAGGAAGAGTGTGGCCAACAGGTCCAAGGAAGTGATTCTTCCCCTGGACTCAGCCACCCCTGGAGTGCTGTGTCCAGTTCTGGGCCCTCAGCTCAGGAAGGACATTGAGGTCCTGGAGCAGGTCCAGAGAAGAGCAACAAGGCTGGGGAAGGGACTGGAGCACAAGTGCTGTGAGGAGAGGCTGAGGGAGTTGGGGTTGTTCAGCCTGGAGAGGAGGAAGCTCAGGGGAGACCTCCTCACTCTCTACAACTCCCTGACAGGAGGGGGGAGCCAGGTGGGGGTTGGTCTCTTTTTCCAGGCAACTCTCAGCAAGACAAGAGGGCACCAAGACAAGAGGGCTCAGGGTCTCCAGCTGTGCCAGGGGAGGTTTAGGTTGGACATTACAAAGAATTTCTTTGCAGAGAGGGTGCTCAGCCATTGAAATGGGCTGCCCAGGGAGGGGGTGGATTCTCCATCCCTGGAGGTGTTTAAGCACAGACTGGATGTGGCATCAGTGCCATGGGCTGGGAACCACGGCGGGGTTGGCTCAAGGGTTGAACTTGATGACCTCAGAGGTCCCTTCCAACCCAGCTGATTCTATCATTCTATCACTCTAAGGTCCGAGGATTATTTACACCCCTCCCCTCCCTGCTTTGAGCTCAGCCTCCCTCAGCTGACCCGGTTCTCTCAGCCCGGGTGTCCCGGGTTCCCCGGGGAGCAGAGAGCCCCCCGCTCACCATTTCTGCATCTCGCAGTTGGGGTTGCAGCTGTGGTTGATGAACCGAGCCTCGTTGCCCATGCGGTAGCTGTCGATGACCATCCCGCTGTCCAGGTTCAGGCAGTAGTGGTCACTGTGGTTGTGGTACTGCTCGATCATCCGGTTCCTGCCGGGTGACACAGGGAGCACCCCCTCACTCTGCCTGTCCCCACCCTCGGCAAACGGGGACTGACACAGCGAGAGCGCGTTCGGGAGTTCTCAGAGGGGGTTTGGAAGGATAAAAGCAACGGTAACGTTTTATATTTTATAAGAGCCGTACACCTAGAGAGGGAGGAAAACCATGATTGTACCTATTTTTATAAGTCAAGGCCACTGACAGAGCTTGGGTTAGAATTTTAGAAATTTGCTCTTCTGGAATGCTCCCTTTTGGGTTCTGCAGATTATGTGTACACATTTCATGGTGATAACCTGTGTATGGAAGAGAAAATGCAAGTATACGTTCTTTGGGGTGTCTGTGTATGCACGTGGACAACAACCAGCTGCTTCCTGGGGGCTGGACAGTTTCTGGAATCACATCCATGGATCACAGGAGCACAGTGACAGGAGTCAGTGTTAGTGGTTATCTCTGTATGAGGAGACTGCAGCTGCCTTCTGGTGGAGCTCTGAGAGCAGCAGGTGCCTCCAACCTCAAATATCCCACGATGCTACAGAGTGAACAAGACAATTTCTTTCTTTCATTGGTTATTAATGCTCCCACTTGGTTTTTTTTTTAACTTCACACCCACCTGCAAAAGCCCATGTCCCTTCCAGCCCCGCTCTGCCCCTCAGTTGTACCTGGCACAGTCCAAATCCTGCACAGTTCTCATTTAGGATTCACAGTCACTCGCAGCATTTCACATTTACAGGGCAGAGGAGGCACAGAATTCATTCCAAACACTCACCACTCCTCTCCATTGGACTGAGAAAAACTTGACTGATCCAAAAATGGGAATTCTAAGCCTCCCTTCTGGCTGTGACCAGAACAGGATTCCTTCTCCCCCACTTTGTTCCTGTCTAAGGATACCCCACCCCCTGACCACAGATGCCAAAGTCACTCATTGAGCCTTCCACGCCAAAGCAGCAAATAAATATTTCTACCTGAATTCTTGCTCACTAACAACTTCTCCCAGATATTCAATGATAAACTGTCCTGCTTTCAGGGGCTCTTTGGTACGAATACCCCATCCTTTCTCCTCGGCCCGGAACCTCTCCAGGCACTGCACCCACTCGTGCCTCTGGATCCGCTGGTTGCAGCACTGCTCCCCACAGGGGCACGTGTTGGGGGAACACTCTGCAAAGATCATCCTGAAACACACAACAGGGAAGGGAGAGAGCACGTTCTGAGAGCTGGAAAAGGCAGAAATCAATAATAACAAATGAAACAAAAGGTATTGAAGAACTAGAACGCTTTTTGTTTTCAAGGTGTAATTCCTGCAGCGATTCCCAGCCTGGCTCTCGCTGATATTCAAAGGGCAAAATGGAGCTTTTAATGGGATCTTCCTCTGGAGAAGAGGGGGATTGTTAATTTTAAAGGGATTGTTTCTCTGGCAGTGCTGAGGAATCCCCTGGAGCAGGGAGCTCAGGCTGGGGGGTGTCAGTGGGACCCCCAGATGCTCAGACTGGGAATTTTTCCTCCCAGCAGGAGGAAGGAGCCTGGACCCCCCTGACGATGCCTTTCCTGCTGGGGTTGCATCCAGCACAACTCTCTTCCTAAGAGATGATGTGAAATAACCCAAGGAAGCCATTCTGACCTGTTCAGACAATCCTCCACACAGCCCTTCCCACTGTCATCCTCTGGTTTCTTACAGTTGCAGGTGGTGGCCTCATAGCCAGAGAGGGGTTTGACATCCACGTAGACATCTGCAGGAAAAAAAAGAGAAAGAAAACAAACCCAAACAGGGAAAAGAATTCTTCCCAGGTGAAAAAAATCAGAACTGCTTATCTACAGTATTTTCATTTCAATTAAATAAAGCAAAGAAAAAAAACAAAGGCAGGTGGAAGTGACTTTGGCAGGACAAAGAGCAGGACAGAAAGGAGGGAAAATTCCACAATTAACAGTTTAGTAATAAGATTTTACTTACTAGAACGGATTTTTTTGTAAAGTGGGACATCTGGCTTTTTATACAACTGAAAGGAAGAGAAAGAAAATTTTAATACATTGCATAAGTGCATCTGTTATTCAAAAGGATCAGGGAAATGATGTTCTGTACATTGGGAACAGTTCTGTAATCATTCCTAGAAATCTGCATTCTCTTCCCTAGGCTCAGACTGCATTAGCAAATAGGTCACAAAAAGGATGTGAATAACTAGAACCTGGGTTTAATGAGACAGTGGAGCAGTTTGTCCATCCCATGGCTTGTTCTGTGTGCCCAGAGCTGTCCCAAGGACAGGCTCCTCTGGACAGGGCTGGAGAGAAGAGCAATTATTTAAATCTACTTTGGGGGAACCATCTTTGGTTGAGTCACCACGTGCCAACGCTTGAAAAAGTGAAGTAGAAAAATCAAGGTGCTTGTCAAAGGTACCCAATGATCTCAAGGGTCTTTTCTCATCTAAGGGATTCTCTGAACACTGTGAGTACAGGTGGGAGAAATGCAGATTCATCTTCTCATCAGAGGAACTTCCTCTGCAGATGGAGATGGCAGGAGGGAAAAGGGAAGCTTACACCACAATTCACAATAATTTCAGATATATTCCAGCCTTTCAGACAAGTTTTGAGGAATAATTTCCAATTATTGCCCGTTTCACACACATTTCCTGCACTAAGAGCCCTCCCTCAGTCACACACAGGCACGACCCTGACACCTCCACACCCCTGCACAGAGAAACTCCTCTGCAGGGGCCTCTGACATTCCAGGGAGAGATGGGAAATGTCAAGAAAACAAATTCCATGTATTTATTATTTATGGAATACCGAGCAGATGAGACAGGCAGATGTAACTCAGTGTCAACACACGGCAAGGAAGTGTCCTCAGCTGAGGTGTCCCCAAGGCTCCTCCTGACTTGAGGATCAGATTCCAGGGACCACAACACCTGGGAATTTGTCCTGCTAATTTACATGCTCAAGTTACACATCTGAGAGCACTTTCTTGCCACAGAGCCAGGGACAGATTCCCCCCACCCCCAGCCTCAAATCCTGTGGTTAAATCGCTCGGTGGAAACTTCTCGGGGGGAAAAACAACCAAAAAACCCTCCTATTTTTAGGCTCGCCCATATTTAAAGCTCTTTTAAAGGGAACGAGCCCGTTCAACGGCTCCTCTTCTTCCCTCAGCAGGAAAATTTCAGCTTGCAAGTGAAAAATAAATTCCACTCTGCTGGGATCCATCCAAGAAAAATAAGGGCTGAGATTCCTCCGAGCTGCTGGCAGAACACCCGAATCCTCCCGGGGCGTGTCTGGAACCAGCTCCCTGCACGAAGCAGCGCCGCCAAAATAAGAGTCGGCAGCCAAATTAATGACTTTTGCCAGCAGAAACTCCCGGGATTTGCTATTTTGCAAGAGATGGAATAATGGGAATTATCCACATTAAACACAATATGCAAATCCTTTCTCTCCTCGCACAGTGGCAGCAACAAGATATTCCCCAGCAGGCAGGATGTGCAAACACGGCTCTCGTGCGCTGCCGCTTCCTTTCTAAGACTTCTGATCCCAATCTTGGCAACCCTGGTGGCTTTTTATCTCCTACCTGGTTGTGTTTCCACTGCCAGAGGATGTCGTAAGGCAGCTGGAAGTCAATTCTCTTTTGTCTGAGGTACTTTCCTGGAACAGAAAGGTTGGTAAGTGGCACACACTCATCTCCACGTGTCCCCGGAGAACGGGAGCCGCTCCAGGCACCCGTCCAGGGTCTGACAGGGCCTCTGGAAGGGACACAGGGGAGCAGAAGCCTCCCAGAACATTCTGTCTGTCAGGGCAGGCCCGGGGAAGAGCCTCTGTGTCTGTGTTCTGCTCTCCTGCCCTGCTCAGGTGGGACCTGCCATGGACAGGCAGGGAAGGTGTTGGCTCAGATCCGACCACAGCCCTGGGCAGGGACAACAGCACCTGGCAGGAGTGACCACAGCACTGAGAGAACTGACCTTAACACCTGACAGAACTGATCACAACACCTGAGAGAACTGACCTTAACACCTGAGAGAACTGACCACAGCACCTGAGAGAACTGACCACAGCACCTGAGAGAACTGACCACAGCACATGACAGAACTGATCACAGCACTGAGAGAGGTGACCACAGCACCTGAGAGAACTGACCACAGCACCTGAGAGAAGTGACCACAGCACATGACAGAACTGACCACAACACCTGAGAGAACTGATCACAGCACCTGAGAGAACTGACCACAACACCTGAGAGAACTGACCTTAACATCTGAGAGAAGTGACCACAGCACCTGAGAGAAGTGACCACAGCACCTGAGAGAACTGACCACAGCACGTGACAGAACTGACCACAGCACTGAGAGAGGTGACCACAGCACCTGAGAGAACTGACCACAGCACCTGAGAGAAGTGACCACAACACCTGAGAGAACTGACCACAGCACATGACAGAACTGACCACAACACCTGAGAGAACTGACCATAACACCTGAGAGAACTGACCACAACACCTGAGAGAAGTGACCACAACACCTGACAGAGGTGACCACAGCTCTGCAAAGAGACAACAGCTGGCACAACTGACCACAGCCCTGGGAAGGGACAACAGCACCTGAAACAACTGACCACAACACCTGAGAGAAGTGACCACAGTCCTGGGAAGTGACAACACCTGACAGAAGTGACCACGGCCCTGGGAAGTGACCACAACACCTGAAAGAAGTGACCACAGCCCTGGGAAGTGACCACAACACCTGAGAGAAGTGACCACAGCCCTGGGAAGTGACAACATCTGAGAGAAGTGACCACAGCCCTGTGAAGTGACCACAACACCTGAGAGAAGTGACCACAGCCCTGTGAAGTGACCACAACACCTGAGAGAAGTGACCACAGTCCTGGGAAGTGACCACAACACCTGACAGAGGTGACCACAGCCCTGGGAAGTGACCACAACACCTGACAGAGGTGACCACAGCCCTGTGCCTTCTCCATGAGACAGCCCAAGGCTGACAGGTCCCCCTGAACTCTCCTGTGCACAACCCAACGCTTCAGCACAGGACAAAAGCTGCTGCCCTGCCCCAGCACGATGGTAAATCCCAACACTGCACTCAAAGAAATCAAATCAGTTTTAAAAATAGCCTCCAAGCCTGTTCCTGTGACCTTTACCAGAAGAGATTTAAGAATGAATTCAGACTTGGCAAACACATTCCCCAATGTTTTGGAAAGGCTTCAAGATGCTCTGTATTTTCAGCAAGAACTGAAACTGTTTCAGACAGAAATCGGTGCTTTCACTGAGGATTCTGGCTCTGCTCTGACATTCCCTGTCACCCCAAAAGGACCCTGACCCATGACATCATTCATTCCAGGCCCCAGGGCTGACACTGCTGAGTTCTAGCCAAGATTAAACATTCTCTGATCGTTTTGCTGGAATCCTGTGTCCCAAAACTGCAGTGAGCAGGATGAGGTGTCACTCCCAGGTCTGATTTTCCCAGCTTTTCTCACTCTCAACAAGTGCCTTTATGTTCCTCCAGCAATGGTTCCATATAAATTCACACGCACACCCTCTCCACTGGAAAATAAAAATGGTAATGTTTTCCTTACAATTCTCCCCTAAATTACTTTTCATTTTCAATGCCTTATTCATCCCTAGCAGGTTCCAGGAAAGAGCTAAATCTGCTGGGAATTTGCTTTCACTTCTGTGACCTCAGCAGCCCAGACAAAGGGCTCTTTCAGGTGCCCTGGCACCGAGCCTGGAGCAGGGGAAGGTCCCTTTCCCCCCCTCAAGTGCAGGCCCCTGGCAGAGTCCCAAAGCTGGCCACTGCTCCGGGGTTAAACCATCCCCAGTGCCCTGGATGGAGCCCTGGGAGCAGCTCAGTTCCAGGGCAGGAGCTGGAATGTGGCAGCAGCACAAACACTGGGAATCCTGTCACATCCTGGCCACGTGAAGGTTTGATGACCCCCATTCCAGCAGGAACTGACAGAGGGCAGGTTTTGGAGAATGTTGAGAATTTTAATTACCACCTTGAGCTCTGAAACCTGTTCTGTGGTCCCTGATTCACACAGATCTGGCCAACTCTTCTGCCTCGCTGGGAGAGCCAAAGTTGTGCGTGGAGCAAAACTTCTCAGCTAAGGAAGACAAGCCAGTGACATGTGAGTGTTTGGTGGGACAAATATTCCTGCTGAACAAAGTGGAATGTCCCAAACTTGCCTGGCATGATGGGACTTGCAGCAAGAAACCACAGCACTTCAAAAGCTGAAACAATCACCTGAGAAGTTACTCAACCTTGATTCATCCTGGGAAATGATGGGAGCTGCACTTTGGGAGCTCAGGGAGATCCCATCCCTGGGAGCAGCATCCCAAGCTCCAGCAGCTCCAAGTGCCTGGGTTGGAGTTGGGTTACAGCTTCTTTCCACAGGCACTTCCCTGGAAATGTCCTGGAGCAACCTGGGCCAGGGGAAGGTGTCCCTGCCCATGGCAGGGGGTGGAACTGGATGAGCTTTGAGGTCCCTTCCAATCCAAACCATTCCATGATTCTGTGATTCCGTGAAACCCTAAACCCCGTTTTTGTCCTACCCAAAACCTAAGAATGGGGATAAAATAAAACCCTAGATAATAGCAAAGCTTTTCATTCTTCCACCCTTTTATCCATGTTTAAGGTCAGACACAGGGACCTGTGGGAATTTATTATTCCATGCTCAGCTTTTTGGATTTAACAAAGGGTCATAATTGTCTCTGGCTACTCTGCTGCAGTTTTACTCTGAGGAGGAGACTCTTGCTCTGCATTTCATCAAAGGGTTATCACAGGTTTGAAAACCTGCATTTTCTGATACACCAAAAAATGAAAACAAATAAAATCAAATGAAATCAAAAATGAAAACAAAGCTCACGTGGCAAGTTAAACAAGAGCCTCCTGAGCTCCAACTTTTGCACCGAGGAGCACAGAGGGATGAGTGTGGCCCTGGGCAGAGTTCAGGGGTGACCAAAAGGATCACAAAGAGAGAAGAGGGAGAGAGCAGAGAGTTGGGCAGTGCAGGGGATCCCCCCCTCACCCCAACAACCAAATCCCCCCCAGGTACCCACCGACGTGGATGGGGGCAGGGAACAGCCCGTGCTCGTGCTCTCCAGGGGTGTATTCCAGCTTCTCCTTCTTCAGCTGGATCAGGCGGCTCTTGGGGCTGCGGGTGACAGGGACACAACACAAACATCACAACGGGCAACAAACGCCTGCCCCTGGCAAAGGACACAGGTCAGTTCTAGTTAAAGGACGTTCAGTGTTTCAGTCGAGTCTGGGACATCGGGCAAGGGAATAACAACAGAAACAGCCCCCAAAAAACTGACTGCCAGGGTGCTTGTGAAACACACTGAGCACAGCCCTTCCACAAGGGGATTTTTATCTTTTATTCTTTGTTTTTCTCTTTTCTTCTTCTTTTCCTCTATTTTTTCTTCTTTCCTCTTTTTCCTTCTTTCCTCTTTTTTTCTCTTTTTTCTTTTTCTTTTTCTGTTTTTTTATTTTCTCTTTTTTCTTTTTCTCTTTCTCTTTTTTCTTTTT
>NW_020897887.1:33114-46208 GCF_003984885.1 Neopelma chrysocephalum
TTTTTTATTTTCTCTTTTTTCTTTTTCTCTTTCTCTTTTTTCTTTTTTTCTTTTTCTCTTTTTTTATTTTCTCTTTTTTTCTTTTTCTTTCTCTTTTTTCTTTTTCTCTTTTCTCTTTTTTCTTTTTCCCTTTTTCTCTTTGTTTTTCTTTTTTTTTTTCTCTCTTTCTCCTTTCCCTCCCCTCTCTTTTCCTCAAGCAACACCTCATGGGACACCATCGTCTTTACATGCCCAGCACATGATACAAAAGCAATAACTAACCCTACCCAAATAAAAAACAACCAAGAAATCACATCTGGTGGTTTTTGGCTGAGGAACTGGACGTGTGACACAGGTACAGCCCTGCTCTCCTGCTTTGCTAAGGGCAAATGTTCCTGTGCTGCCCTTTAGAAGGTTGTTCACCAGGCAGAGAACAGAAATCAGAGTTTAAAAAGCAGTTTTACAGAAGGGGAGAACAGGAATGTGAATTCAGAGACACTGTTTGGTTCAGGCAGGTGTCAGCTCCAAAACCTGGCCTTTACAAACATCTCCTTTTGGCCACCAACAGCCCCTGGAAATTAAAACCTGATGTGGTTATATTTAGTGCTGCAACATCCAGAAGAGACTTCTAAATGTCAAATATACCAAAGACTAAATTATATTGAAGCCTGTTGAAGTGTCCTGAAGTTTTTTAAGGGATTTATTTTAATAACTGCAGGCTGACTCGATAAAAAATGTGATATTATTGTTTAACTTGTGAAGGGAAAATGCAAGTTAAAAACAAGTTTTGTGATACAGATATCAACAACTGGAAATAATCTGGAAGAAATCCTTCCCTGGGAGGGTGGGGAGGCCCTGGCATGGGTTGCCCAGAGAAGCTGTGGCTGCTCCTGGATCCCTGGGAGTGTCCAAGGCCAGGCTGGACAGGGCTTGGAGCAACCTGGGCTAGTGAAAAGTGTCCCTGCCCATGGCAGGGGGTGGAATTAGTTGATCTTTAAGGCCCTTTCCAACCCAAAGCATTCCAGGATTCTCTGAAGGTCAGAAACAGAACTGATGGATGGCAATAATTTGTGGTTTATATTCTCTTCTTAACCTTTCTGGATTTCTGGTACCTGTTCCACAAGTACAAGTTACTAAACCTTGGATTAAAAGGCTTAATTAGGGGGATTAAAACCCCCCCAACAAAATGCCCCAAACCCAAACCCTGCCCACTCCTCTCATCTTTTATCCTTCCAGGTTGTGCTGCACCAAATCTCCACAACTGGCAGGGAAAGGCCTTAAAGGAACTCCTGACAGGACCTGGAAAGCAAAGGTCTAATTAAGAGGAAATAGGGATTTTGAAGAGGCAAAGTGTGCCCAAGAGGCAAGCAAACCCTTAAACCAAAGGCAGAGAGAAAAGGGAAAACATTCCATAGGAAGGTGACTTAATTCAACCTAAATGTGCAGCCCTTAACACACCCACATTCTGGGCAAATGGAAAAATAAAACTACAACGAATAAATCACAAGGAGGAGCCCAGAGTGAAAGGGGAATGAAGGAGGTGATTATCTGAAAACACAGAATATCCCAGGAATTCCTCCAGGCTCTGTGGACCCTCCTGGGTCAGCCCTGGTCATGAGTGAGAGCATAAAGAGCCTCAAGGCTCGAGGGGGTTCAGAGGGAAGGGCTGAGATGCCAAAAGAAAGCAGAAATATTAGAAGGAAATTAAATATTGAAAGGAAATATTAAAAGGAAAGCAGAAATAAAAAAGGAAATATGCTAAAATCATCAAGTATAAACCACACAGGCAGTTTTATAACCATAAATATCACGTAAAAAAAAAGCTTTGTGACTTCAAAAAGGCCTCTCTGCAGTGTCAAGAAAAGGTGTGTGTTGCCAGCCCTGCCTGTTCCCACTGGGATGGGTCCTTTCAGGCTGGGCTTTGTGGTTGCCCAGAGAAGCTGTGGCTGCCCCTGGATCCCTGGAAGTGTCCAAGGCCAGGTTGGACGGGGCTTGGAGCAACCTGGGCTAGGGGAAGGTGTCCCTGCCCATGGCAGGGAGTGGAATGAGATGAGCTTTGAGGTCCCTCCCAACCCAAAGCACTTTATGATTCCAAGCAAGTCCAGTGGGACCAGGGTGAGACCTGGTCAATAATCTGGGAAATGAGACCTTGCCAATAATCTGGGAAATGAGACCTGGCCAATAATCTGGGAAATGAGACCTTCCAAGAGCCCAAGAGCTACAACAAGGAGCTGGGGGAGGACATTCCTGAGCATCTGACACACTGAAGCCTGGCCACATAAAAGGTTGGACTTGATGATCTCAGAGGTTGGACTTGATGATCCTGGAGGACTTTTCCAACCTTAATGACTCATTAAGAAATGCTTCCCTCTCTTTAATCCACTGCCTAAAGCTGTCTGGTTCAGCTTCTGACAGGACAAATCTAAAACATCCACTTTGGGAATGGTTCCTCCCTCCAGCAGACTGAACTGGGCTCTCTTTGCAAGCTGCCAGGACAGAGCAATGGCCAGGGGATGTTTCTGTGGAAGATGAGAACATTCAGAGGCTGAAGGTCAGGGTTAGTCTCAAAATGTCAGTCTAAAGTCTCAGGCAAACTAAGAAGGGAACAAAGACCAGAACCACAGTTGTCTTCCCTGTACCTTCATTTCTCCTCATCCCTCTCCTCCCCTTTCTTTCTGTTCCCCTTCTCCAGCTTCCAGTGCCTTCTCCCCACACTCTCACCACGTTGGCTGGGATTAGTTCCCTGTGGAATTACATTTCTGAGGTGTGGAGCCCAGTTTTCTCTCTCTGACCACAGTCTGACAAACACTTTAAGTGGGGATGAGCTGGCTTTGCTGCTGCTCTGACCCGGTGTGACTGCAGGGTGAACCACCCCAGGAATCTAGAGGAAGGCTGGATTGCATCCAACCACTATCCCAAGTGCCCTGGACATCAGGCTGGGACAAAGGAAAGGCCAGCACAGGAAAAGGAATAAGCCCAAAAGGTGAGGAGAAAGCACAGCTGATTGTTCCAGTGCAAAGTCAGGCACCTGCTGAACTGCTCATATCAAAATCCTCCTATTGCTCTAAACAATCCACAGCATTTTAGTTCATTACTAATTCACTAATGACCAAATTTCTTTGGTGAACTGGACTTTACACTCCTCTGGGAAAGCCACTGCTGGATGCAGAGAGTGACTCCTGCCTGAGATCCTCCTTTGTTCTCAAAGCTGCAGCCACACACTGAACCTCCCTCCAGCACCGGATCCACGGAACTCTCCCCGTGGGAGCTGAGGGTTGGGAACACTCCTGTGGAGGCTGCAGCTCCACTGCCTCCAAAATTATAGCTGGAAACGGGGTAGAACTGAGACTGCCCCAGGGACCATTCCTTTTGTTCCTGGTTTGTTTGCAAGGAATCAAAATCTGAGCTCTCCTCACCGGATTTTAGTGAGGTTTCTGCACAGAGGGGAGGTGGAGGGAAATCCCGCTGAGGCAAATTGTATGTGGCTGAAGAGAAATGAAGCAGTTTAAAAATATCTGTTAAAACTGGCTGTTTAAATCTCTTTTAACAGTCAAACAACACTGGACAGGCCAGGCCAAACCTTTCCTGTGCTGCTGGATGTGACTGATGCAGGGAGAGGCTGGAACTTTTAACCTCAGCACAACTTTCACTGGCTCCTCGTGGCATTTTAGGGAATATTTAGGATGGATGAAACAGAGAAGGAAAATAGCCCTTAAGGCAAAGTGTCTGCAGGTGAACAGTGCAAACAGAGCTACAGAAAACCAGGGGTTAAAACCCACCAAGAGGCACAGGGAGTGTGGGAATGGGGACAGGGAGCAGCACTCGCTGTGGCAGCACTAGAGGGTGCCCCACGATCACAGAGCTCCCTTTGCCTCCTCCACTCAGCCCAGGTTTCCCAAATCCTCCAGCAGGAAGTTACATAAACAGTGGGATAACAAGATGAACTTCTGCTCTCCTCCTGCACTGCCAGATGTCTGCCCTGGCAGCAGAACTGGAACAGCTCGTTAAATCAGCAGAGAATCTGATTAAAAAAGTGACTGTTGCTCTGTGGATTTAGTTTGCTGAACCAACTTGGTAAAGTCATTTCCTCTGCTGAACCAACTGGGTAAAGGAGTGACCCAGTCACTTCTTCAGAAGTGACTGGGTCACTCCTTTACCCAGTTGGTTCAGCAAACTAAACCCAGAGTGACTGAAGAAGAGAAGACTCTCTCAGCTCCTCTCTAATTCTCTGATTTGGGTGTTGAGTGATGGGTGGAGCAGTGACAGACCATCCAAGTGTTAAAAGTTTCAGCACATCTGATTTCAAACACAACTGGCCAAACACTTTGGTCAGGCTCAGATCTTTCTTTCTTCTCCTTAAAGAGTCTTGATCCTTTCATCACTTGATCTTTGATCCATGACAAAGATGCCTTCATTCCACTGTGGACAGAGGACACACCAGGAGCAGCTGAGGAGCTGCACTGGCAGGTTCCCAGTGGTCTCTGTAACATTTTTTACGTGACAAAGTGAGAAGGTGCCAAATTTTCTCTCTTTTCAACCTGTCAGATCCCATTACAACAGGAGCACGAATTCCTGACTTCAACACATTTGTTCAGATGGCTGCAGGAAACAAAGGGAAGGGGAAGGAGGTGGTGTCCACATCTTAATGGACACCAGGCTGTGAGCCAGTGGGAAAAAATGAAGGAGTGCTGGATTTCTACCCTAAACATCTCACAGAAAATGGAGATGAACTTCACTGAGCTGTGAAATGCATATCTGGAATTCCTTCACACACAAGATGAGCAGTTGTCCCATTCAGCCAGTGAAAACAGGGATCTAAGAGCCCCTTTCCTGCAGACACTGTGCTCAGCACCTGCACACACCCAGCTCTCCCAGCCCCCTCAGAACTGCTGAACGAAGCTCTCACCTTCTTCAAAGTCAACACCAGAAACTCTTCCAGGCTGCTCAAGGCTGTTTTCTGACTGGGGCTACATTTTACATCTCCACTGCCCCAGGTTCTGACAATTATCACATGCCTGATCTTTCACAGGCTTCAGTGAAGCTGATGTTTTATTTCAGCTCCTCATTAGCAGCAGCTCTCAGTGGCTGAGGGTGAAAGGAGAGAGTTTGCAGTGGGCTGTCAGAGAGCAGCTTTACTTACTCTGTTGTTTTGTACACGTCAGAGTAGAGCCCTGCCTTCTGGTACTTCTTCTTTGGGGGTCGAGGGGCTTTCTTCTCCCGCTGGGGCAGAGCAGGCAAAGGCTGCTCAGGGTTCTCAGGCTCAGGTGGTTTCCCAAGGGCATCGTGTGGACTGGGAGCTTCAGCTACTGGCTCAGAAAAACTGGAAGGAAAAAGTAAAGATTAAAGGTTACCCTGCCATAAAGATTCTCTCACCAGATTTCATTATTCCTCTCTGTTGTCTGCTCAGCAGAAAAAGTCTCTGAATTAACAGTTAATTCAACAGTTTCAGCTATTTAAAAGAAATGCAACTCAAGGACCATGATCAAGTGGGGGGTTAAGCATAATCTGAAGAAATGCACAATATTTTTGTAGTAACATTATTAGTTATTACAAAAAGAATGTTGTTTGTACTGCTAATGTTTATCCCTTGGAGCCTCAGTTGAGTAATTCAGAAGGCAGCTCATGCTCTCTGCCTCTGGACTCTAAAAATAGTGTGTGGTAACCCTTTCCTTGGCCTTCAGGAGAGTCACAGAGCAGCCCCTGAACCCATTTCTGGAAAGGAAAACTTCTGACAGAGTTTGATCTATTTTTTGATGACTCTGGGGACGAGCATGAGAAGATTAGATCAGAGAGGGATTCCTGGTGTGGTCCTTTGCTAGAGACTGCAGAGATGCACCCCTCACCTCCTCCTTGCTGCCTTGGCTTTACTCTTCACTCTGTGCACCAAGTGATCTCACCTCACACCCTGTGTTTGGCTGTGATCTACACAGGTAACACTCCAGAGCTCCCACAACTCTTTAGAGTTCCTTACTCCACACAGGAGGAAGGAACAACCTGTGGACCTCAGCAGTGACCCTGTCACCAACTCATCAAACTTACCCTTCACCAACACAACCAAGAACTTGCTTCACTTGAGCCACTGGCACAGAACCAACAGTTTTAGGTCCCCAGAGACCCCATCCTGTGTTGGGGTGTGTTCAGTGCCTGAGGAAGGCCTGGAGCACACTAAAACACGTTGATTCCCTCTAAACTGAGCTCCTTAGTAAAAGCAGATCGTGACACGTGTTTGGTGAGATCCAGAGGAATCCCTGAGCAGAGGGTTCCCTCACGGACTGAAATGTCACAAAATCAACAAGGGGACAAAACTGCAAGGGAATCACCTCTTATTGCTCTCCTGTTCATCCTCAGGCAAAGACTTGTGCCTCTTCCTGGCCTGTTCCTCCGGCAGCCACCTCTTCCTCTTCCAGCCCTTGCGGTGCTCGGGGTTCAGGTTCACGCTCTGCACCACGGCCTCGATGACGTCCGTGATGGTGTCAGGGCCCAGGTGCAGGGGGCTGCTGCTGGGCTCCCTGTTCTCCAGCTCCTGGCTGACCAGCCTGTGGGCCTGGAAGGCCTGCATGGACACCACGGCCTGCAGCGGGTACTTCCTCGGCCGCCCCGGCCGCCGCTTCACGAAGTTGTTCCCGGTCCGCGACTGCCTCTGCAGCTTTTTGGCCTTCAGGATCTTATTGACGTGGTCCAGATTTTTTTTTGTGGCCAGGATCTTGTTGTAATTGCACATTTTCCTCGCTTGGCGCTGCATGGCCTCCACCACGCTCCTCTTGAGGTGCCTGGGGGAGTAGCTGCCGGGCAGCCGCTCCGACAGGAGGGAGATGCTGTCGCTGCAGGAGCTGCTGGGAATGGCCGGAGCCACCAGGTTGTCCTGCTTGCCCAGAGCTCTCTCCCTGGAGTGGTTCCGAGCGGGGCTGGCTGAGGGGGGCACGTTGGCCATCACGGCTTCCAGGGTCTTGTCCAGCACGGGCGGGCCCTCCTGTGCCATGCGCTGGAGCAGAGAGTCCACCGAGTCCTCGGCAACGCGGGCGCTCCGGGCTGGCACCGACATCCCTGGAACACAGACACAGCCTGAGGCAAAGCTGGGCTGGGACTGGGAAGAGTCAGAACTGAAACACGTGAACTCAATGAACCCACAGCGTCCCGTGCCCTGGCACTGCCCAGAACGTTCCGCGGCAAGACACCGATTTCCATCCGTGACCCAGCTCCTTCCAGAGGGAAGGAGACACTTCACATCATCAGTTCAGTTTTAACATGAACAATTATCAGCAATGATTTCCTCTTTATTCACACTCAGCCCCTTCCAAGAACAAAAAGTAGTGAGGGTTCACACACTCCAGAACTCAAGTTTCCTTCTATTCAACACTAAAAGTGTCTCTGCACATAAAAATTCAACCCTGATAAAAAACTGCGGAACATCTTAAATGTTTTTAAACCACTTTTCCTGTTTTGGTTTTTTTTTTTAATGGTTTGGAAGCATTGAAACAACTTTTTCATTGCTGTTGCAGGTTTTTTATCAAAAATACAAGCCTAATGAAGACAGAACTGATTGGATAAGGGTAAATCAAAATATCTGGACAAAAGAGAAAGGCTAATCTACGAAGGAAGTAAATTTAGATCTCACTTTTAAAACTGTTATATGCTTTAGAGCTGCAGACTGGTGTTTGAAAAAGAGAATTTCCAGGTCAACCATGTAGATTATGCTGCATTAAAAAAGGGATTTGTTCCAAACTCAGAGCTTCCCAAAGCTGCCCTGCTGCTCCTCAGTGATAACATTCCATCAGAAGAAACCCTGCTCTTCCTGGAATGAAATGGATGCTGCCTCCTCATAAATACATCACAACTGCACATTAGCACTGACAAAACGTTACAGTAATTGTGGCCAATTATTTAGATCAGATCTGCTTAACCCAGCGGGGCCCAGGCTGGAGCCTGAGCAGTCTGGTGTCAAGGGAACTGTCACAGGGAAGAGCACAAAGTGCTCTGGGAAGGGTTCTACGTTTGACAGAAGGGAGATTATTTGTGAGTTGACAGAGACAAAGCACAACCAGCTTAAATGTTTTCCAGCCCCAGGGCTCGCCAGTCCCAGGGTGCTGCTCTGGAGAAATGGAATCCTCACTGTGATCCCAAAGCCAGGGATTTTAAGTGCAGAAAAGAAGGTGCTTCAGAGAGCTTGGGGGAGGAAGAGTCAGCAAAGCACGTTTCAAAAATCCCCCTCTGACCAACGTCCCTCCTGGTGACAAAGGACAAGAGAGGCCTCCTGTGAGCTCTGACTGTGAGCACCTGCACAGCCCCAACAGCTCCAAAACAACCCAGAGTTACACTTCCAGCTTTCCATTTCGGATGAAACAACCAAGATAAATCACCCTTTGCTTTCTTGTGGCCTTTAGAGGCACGTGGGGGGCTCCTCACAGAACCCACCCGCCAGCACAGTAACCCTCCCCCAGCCTGCTGGGTGTCCTGGAGCCAGAGCTGCTGCTTGGGAACGGCTCCAAAGGGATGGGACACTCGAGGCTCCCATCCCAGGGCCAGCTGCAGCCCTCTGACAAACACCCTGAAATCCCACACGCATTCCAGAGCCACGGAAAATACAACAATGGCCGGTCCTTTGAGCTGCATCATCGGCTCTGGAGCTGATAAACGTGTGATTCATGTCATTCCAATGCTCCTGCACAAAACACTCCCGAGCTTTTAACACTTCCCATTCCCGGAGTTACACTGAGGCAGCTCCCCTTTCCAGTGAGTGAGAAGAAGGTGGATGAGCCAGAGGAAAAGGGGAGATCCCTTCCCCACTGCTGAGGATTTTGCAGCCTGTGCTGAATGCAGCACCAGCTGCAAACATCTGCTTAAAGGGGGGGGGAAACAGTTTTGGCACATTCTTGCAGGATGGAAATCCCAACTGTCCTGGAAGTACCAATCCCAAGGATTCACCACATTTTGCAGTCACCTTGGGTATCTAAGGATGTCTGAATTCTGCTATCAGGAGGGTTTCTACAACTGGGCTTCTTACAAAACGGGTCAACACGCTGGATGTCCCTCTGTCCAACCTCAGGGAAGCTCCCATTCCATCTTTACAGAATCCCAGAACAGTTTGGGTTGGAAGGGACCTTAACTCTCAGGGATGGTCCTGTGCAGGGCTAAGGGTTGGACTTTGTGATCATTATGGGTCCCTTCCAACTCAGCATATTCTGGGATTCTGTGATCTCATCCCACCCCCTGCAATGGGCAGGGACTTCTTCCCCTGCCCATGGAAAGAGAGGAATCTTGCCAGTCTTTCCTGTCAGGGTCTGGTTCATCACACATTTCACAGCTGCATGGTAACATGCAGGAAATGAAGGTTTTCAGATCTTCCCTGTCACAGCTTGGTCCATAAATGTGACATTGTCCCAGGGGTGAAAATGTGACCAACAGGAACACACACACGTTCACACACAGGTGAGCTCCTTACAAAAGTGAGCCCAAATACACAGAATCATGGAATCATGGAATTGTTCAGGTTGGAAAAGACCTCCAAGACCATCCAGTCCAATCTTTGTCCCATCCCCACCTTGTCCCCCAGCCCAGAGCATTCAGTGCCACGTCCACTCCTTCCTTGGACACCTCCAGGGGTGGAGATTCAAAACCTCCCTGGAGCCCATTCCAATCCTTAACAACCATTTCCAGCAAGAAATTCCTCTTCATGTCCAACCTGACCCTCCCCTGGCACAGCTTGAGGCTGTTCCCTCTCATCTCATCTCTTGTTCCCTGGGAGCAGAGCCTGACACCCCCCCAGTTCCCCCCTCCTGTCAGGGAGTTGCAGAGCCAAAAGGTCCCCCCTGAGCCTCCTTTTCTCCAGGCTGAGCCCCCCCAGCTCCCTCAGCTGCTCCTGGTGCTCCAGCCCCTTCCCCAGCTCCATTACCCCATCAGGAGGGAGAACCTTTCCCTTCCTCATGATCCTCAAGCAGTGACGTGCAGGGAACGTCATCCCAGGGCTGAGGAAGCTGTTCCACATCCTGCTGCTCAAATCTGCTCAGCTGCCCCAGGACTCTGCACCCCACACCCTTCCTCACTTGATGAACCTGCTGAGGTGCTCCCAGAGCTCCTGTCAGCACTTCCATCCCTCTCCCAGGATCATTCCTGACCTGCCTGGGGGTGTGCACAGCTGTATCATCAGGGATAACGGGATGAGCAGCGTGTCATCCTCCATCACCTTGGCAGGATTCCCACCGGTGAGGAGGGAAACCCAACAGCACAGCCCTGACCCTGCCAGGGCAGAAACCCTCCAGAGCAGCACAGGAGTCAGGCTCTTCCCCAGGAATTAATCCATTCCTCTAATTCATGGATTAACTGCAATGTCACAGGTCTTGAGAACATTAAAGCCCTGAGCTTCACCCTGGTGAGGAACCAAACCCCTCCCTGCCGTAGCTGTGCTGCCTCTTCTCAAGTCTCCCTGTCCTACACCCAATCCACAGCACTCGTATCCCAAAATACCAGCGGAAAACCCCGTTCTCTCCACGAGCTGAAGTTCTCACAGTGATGCTGTGCCCAGTAAGGTCTGAGCTCAGCACTGACCCCAACCCAAGGCCCCTGAGCACGACTTGCCTGGAGAAGACGTGCTCTCCGACGTGGATCTCTTCCTGGAAGGGCTGCAGCTTGTGCTCTCCGACGGCCTCTGCGAGGGTTTGTCCTGGGCTGGCAAAGTGCCTGAGGGACAGAGCAGGGAGAAGCACAGACACCATCAGCTCACTCTGAATATTCCAACTGAGGTGGCTCTGAGGTTTGGCTTTGGGAACACTTCTGTGCCTGCTGAACACAGGGGAAGGGTGGAAAAGGAGCACCAAGAGGGAATTCCTCACAGGCAGGGCAGTGAACAAGCCAGGAGTAAAACCAGGTAATAACTTCAGCATCAGTTTTTATGGGAAAGAAAAGAGAAAACCTTCACACCCCTACTTTCAAATGAACCCCATGGCTTCATTCCTTGATTTTCCTTTTTTTTTCAGGGAAGAGTTTGGAAAGGAACCCTGTGGATTATCTATACCAACCACTCTGCTCAAAGCAGGGTCAGCTAGAGCAGGTTGTTCAGGGCCACCATGTGGGGTTTCCCACATCTCCAAGGGATTCCACAACCCTCACCCTCACTGTGAACACTGTTCTCTTCTGTGCCAACAGAATTCCCTGAACTTCATCCCGTTCCCTGTGCCCCTCTCCTGCCACTGGGCACCACCAGCACCAGTGTGGCTCCTTCTTCTTCGTTCCCTCCCATCCAGCACATGGACACACTGGGAAGAGCTCCCTCTGCATCCTCTGTTCCAGGCTGGCCAATCCCAGCTCTCCCAGTCTCCCTAATGACCAATTCCAGCTCTCCCAGCCTCTCTGGATAAATGATCCCAACCCTCCCAGTTCTCTGATGACCAATCCCAGCTCTCTCAGCCTCTCTGGATGAATGATCCCAGCTCTCCCAATCTCTCTGGATAAATGATCCCAGCTCTCCCAGCCTCTCTGGATAAATGATCCCAACTCTCCCAGCTCTCGGATGACCAATTCCTGCTCTCCCAGCTCTCTGGATGAATGATCCCAGCTCTTCCAGCTCTCTGATGACCAATCCCAGCTCTCCCAGCCTCTCTGGATAAATGATCCCAATCCTCCCAGCTCTCTGATGATCGATCCCAGCTCTCCCAGCCTTCCTGGATGACACAGTCTCCAATCCCCTGGTTGTCTCTGTGGCTCTCCACCAGACTCACTGCAGTATTTCCACGCCTCTCTTGGACTGGGGATCCCAGAGCCATTCCAGATGTGGCCTCTCCAGGGCAGAGCAGTGGGAATAACATCCTCCTTGACCTGCTGGAGGTGCTCTCCAAAACCCAGCTCACGATGCTTTTAAAATTTTTAACATTTTAAAATTCTTTAGATTTGTCCCTTGTTATTGCTGCTTTTCCTCCTCGAGATCCCATCACGTAAAAACCCCAAATATTCCTGTTTCACATTAAAACCCCAAATATTCCTGTTTCACGTAAAAACCCCAAATATTTCTGTGTCAGTGCATCACAGCAGAGCTGTGAAAGCCCCAGGGCCTAAACAAGTGAGGATGATGATTATCTGCACACAAACCAGCACTGCATTGGAGGCACCTGCAGAACACGTTTCCCTCTGTGTTCTGCCTGCACAGGGCTTGCTGTTACTTGCCAAATCCCTGGATGATGCCATGGGGCAGCAGGAAGCACAGTTACCATTATTTGAGTTAAACCCATTTTTAGAAAGCTACAGAAGCCTCACAACTGCTGCAGGGTGAGGGGACAAGGCTGGTCACGGCAGCTTGGAGCAAAGACCTATTCCTGTCCCCCTTCTTACACACCAATATTTTCTTACTGTAACTTGTTGTGTTTTCCCAAGCTTTAAAGAATCCCAATTACTCTCGAAAGCAAAGGCTGTGGGAGTTGTTAAAATGCCACAGAAAAACCTGTGTGTTGCAATTATGAAAATGCCGAGACATTAAAAATTCAGAGGTTTGCATGAAAGCCCGGGGAAAGCACAAATGCACGTGGCAGCACGTGAGGAGAATGTGCAGGTCCTGCAAACATCCAGGAGTCACCAAATCCAGGATGCAGCAGGACAGAGTTTTGTTGTTCCCCTTCAGAACACGGTTTGTGATGAACAAGCTCAGTGCTGCCTGTTTGGTTCTGAGCTCCTCCCTCCCTTCCTCCCAAACTCCACCAAAAGGAGACAGGGGGACACTGAAGTTCTGCCCAAACTCAAGGCCTGAAAGTCCCCTGAAATTCCTTTCAGGGCAAGGAATCCTGAAATTCCCTGCCCTTGTCCACAGGCCTCAATGCCCCAAGAGAGACCCTGAGGGTGTGCAACAATGGGAAAATCCAAAATCCCTGAATGCACCAAACTGATTCACCAGAATCTCTGGGAAATCTCCTCTGAGATCCTGTCTTGCCTCAAAGTTTGGAATTTTTGTGATCCTGGGCACTCTCAGCTCCTGTGAGGGGCTCCATTGGTGGAGGGAATGAACAACAGCACTTTTTTCCAAGGATTCCAACCCCTCAACAGGGCAGAGGGATGGTTTCCCATTCCATTAATTCTTCTCAACAAGGGCACCATCACAAGGCTCCTGTTATTATTATTATTATTATTATTATTAT
>NW_020897887.1:46218-46679 GCF_003984885.1 Neopelma chrysocephalum
GGATACCGGGATAGGGACACCGGGATAGGGATACCGGGATAGGGATACCGGGACAGGGACACCCAGACAGGGACAACGGGACCCCCTGGGACAGGGATACCGGGACAGGGACACCGGAACCCCCCGGGACAGGGACACTGGGACCCCCTGGGACAGGGACATCGGAACCCCCCAGGACAGGGACACCAGGACCCCGTGGGACAGGGACACTGGGATGGGGACCACCGGGACATCCTGGGACAGGGACCACTGGGACCTCCTGGGACAGGGACCACCGGGATCCCTTGGGACAGGGACATCAGGACAGGGACACCAGGACCCCCCGGGACAGGGACATCAGAACCCCCCTGGGACAGGGACCACAGGGACAAGGACACTGGGACCCCTCAGGACAGGGACACTGAGATCCCCCGGGACAGGGACCATCAGGACCTCCTGGAACAGGGACCACCGGGACCCCT
>NW_020897887.1:46689-55358 GCF_003984885.1 Neopelma chrysocephalum
CTCTAACACGGCCCATCTGAGGATATCTGGCATCAGCCAACATCATAAAAACAATCTGCTCATCCAGCCAGGCCAGGCTGATGTTCAAAAGGCTCTGGAGATGAGGCAGGTTTTCATGTGGGATACTCTGAAATAAAGCACCATGAATATCCTCTGTGGATCCCACAGACCTCTGGAAGGGCTCCCTGATGTGATCCCTGTCTGCCCATTCCAGGGCTCTGATCCAGCATCTCCCCACGGTGCACCTGCATCTGGTTCTATAAACAACCAATCTGGGATGCACCACGGGTTTTTCCTCCATCTGTGCCTTTCCTTTTATCTTCCATGGTCACAGATTCAGGATCACCACTCAGCACCTTGGCTGAAAACAAACACCCCAAGCTCGGCCTTTCTCTTTCCTGGGGCTTTTTATCAGAGGTGTTTTAAGTTTTCCAAGCCTGCACGTTGGGAAATCCTTGGGAATGAGCCAGACACCAGCCCCACAGCAAAGCCAGCCGGGCTCCAGGGTGGGAATGCACTGGCTGGAAGTGATACCTGGCACCTGAGGAATGTCAGACACCCTGGGACAGGGAGTGGGCAGAGCCTTCACCAAGAAGCATCTCTGCTCTCCCCTTCCTTGGGTCATTCCTCACACAAACCCGAGTCAGACCATTCACCCCAATGGAATCCTCAGGAAATTCCCAGAACTGCACAAGCTCCCACAAACAATTCACTCCTTGGAGCCAAATTTAACCCTTTTGGTGACTCAGCACTTGGAATTTCTCCTTCCATCCTCTCATGGCTCTGTTGCCTTCTCCACGCTCCCCCCACCACCTCAAGGAGCTTCAGTGCCAGGGAACAGCACAAAGCAAAATGAACTTGCCCAAGATCCAGCTGCATCCCTTAAAATAAAACATAAACCCCTCAAAAGCCAAAATAAAACCAAGAGAAAAACCCCTTCCACACGTAGGTGGGCAGGAGGCATTCAAGTGGGAGCGTTGCAAGGGAAGGAGCAAGAGGAGAGTCAGGAATGTGAGGAGGGATTATTCAGTGCTGGCAGCTGGTTCCTGGTCTGTGAAACATCAGTCACAAGTGGGTGTGGACAGTGATTTAAATTTCAAGGGAGAATACAGGCAAGCAGGGGAGGGAGAAGCAGCTCTGACTTCCTTCAGACATCAGAAACAGGCGGGAGCACAAGCCACACTTGTCCTTCCCAGGTTATCTGTTCCATGGCCTGGCTGACACATCCATGGTAATTAGGATAAAGTGTGAAAATTATTCCCAAAAACATCTGTACTAAGCAAGTGCAGCACTGAGTGACACTCAGGTCAACAGGGAAAGTAGGAATAGTTTCTTGAAGTCCTAAATTTCACATTAGATTTTTCCGCCCTCTAATATTATGCAAAGTTCAGGGCTTTGAGGGGAGGTGCCCTCTGATAGCAGCTGCTCTTGGCCACACACACTCAGTTGCTCCTGCCTCAGTTTTTGCTTGAAGCATTTCCCAAACATGAATAAATCCAAAATTTCAAGGTTTGGTCTCAGGCATCCCCAGTATCAACTCCAGGAGCTCGAAAACTCTGCTGTAACAGATTATCAAAGTAACTAAAACAGAGTTACCAACAGGAATAGGAAACATTTTCTCAGATGGAAATGCTACAACAGTAGCACCAACAGCTGGTCTAAACTAAACCCACCAAACTCCAAACCAAAGGGAAACAGGGTATCAAAAAATTACGAGAAATTTCACCTCGTTTCTCCAGGAAGTCAAAATATTAAGGAAAAAGCAAAGAGCTTTCCATGAGAAAGCATCCTCAGCCCGAGTGCAAGGAAGCAAGAGGGCTCTGCTGGGAAGAGGGACACACACACGGTGCCCCAGGGGGCTGCGAGCAGGAACCCCCCACAGATCCCCGCAGAGCCAAAGCTCCACCTGCAACAGAACCCAGGAGAGCAGGCCCGGGGCTCCCTTACCTGCGAGGGGCTGCAGGGCCTTCTCCAGGGAGGGTTCCTTGCGCAGGGGCCGGGGCAGCGGCGCGTCCTGGGCGCTGAACAGCCCGGGGCTCTCGGGCAGCTTCTTGCGCGCGGCGGCGGCGCCGGCGGGGCCGGGCGCTCGGCAGCTGCCTATTGCACTTGTGAAAAGGTTCGTGTGCTCCTCGGTGCCGCCGGGCTCCGAGCCGGGGGTGAACCCCCCCAGGGACAGGGCCGGGGAGCTCTCGGAGCAGTCGATCTGCAGCGGGGTCTGCAGGCCCAGTGCCAGGGAATTCGACTCCGAAGGCTCCCTCCTGACCCACTGCTCGTCTCTGCTCAGCAAACCCTTGGAAGGAGACAGGTGCGGGCACGACATGTGGCACCTGTGCTTCTCTTTGTGTTTGTACCTCTCTCCCACGGCCTCCTTCCCAAACCTGTAGCGCTTCAAGGACTCCAGGACCGTTCTGGAGGAGCTGTTGGCCGCGATAGTGTCCATGGAAACCTGCGGCTGCTCCGAGGAACGGTGCTCCCGGTGCTTGTGGCGGTGCCTGTGCTTGTGCTCCAGCATCCAGCCGTAGGCCATCTCGGGGGGGACGCTGGGGTAGGTGCTCATGGACAGCAGGGGGGTCCTGCTCGTGGTGAGGAAAGCTTCCTGGCGTAAGAGTTTATGCTTCTTCTTGTGGTATTTGGTGGGGTTGAGAAGCAAGTGGCCTGTATGCATGTAGGAAGGCGGTGGCAGGGGGGTGGTGAAAGAAGGAGAGGGTGGAGGAGGGTAAAGAGTCGGAGGGTACCTTCCATAATAACCTAATCCTATGGGAGCAGCTGCCAGGGGGGACGGGGAGTAAGGCATGCCATAGGAGGGGTAGAACCCGGTGCTGGAGAGGGGAAAGCTGAGGCTATGCATGAAGGGCATTTCTGCCATAGCTTCCCGCATTTTTGGAGGCCTGCCTCTCTTTTTCTTTAAATCAGGTTTCCTAATGTAGTGCAAAGGATCTAAAGGAAAAGTAGGGTGGGTGTAGAAACTGTTGAAGTTTATTCTAAAAATGGTGGGCAGCAAATCCCGGGGTATAAAATGGTGACTCCGGTGGGTTATTCGAATTTCACTCAACCGGCTTATTAACTCCTCCAGCTCGGCGAGGAAATCGGGGTCCTGCCTCCCCCGGAGCTGAGGGTACTTCTTTTTCCTTTTCCTCTTCTGCCTCTTCATCTTGTCGTAGCTGAGGTAATCGTGGCTGCGGCGCTTGCACTTGTGCTTGTGCTTCTCCTTCAGGTTGCTGAGCACGGTGGAGGTCTCGGGCGGGAGCAGGGACACGTGGTCGAAGGAGTGCCTCTTCTTCTTCTGCCCGCAGAACTTCTCCGCCCGGTCCGAGGTGCTGTTGTTGTCCGTGCCGATGCCGCTGTCGCTGGGGATGGTCTCGTCGCTGTGGGACTCGCTCACGGGGGACGGGGTGGCCTCTTTGAGCGAGGTCAGCTCGCTCAGGTGGGAGGGCGAGTTGGGCAGCAGCGTGGGCGGCGACAGCCTCCTCCTGCCCTTGGCCGCCTTCTTCATGGCCAGGGTCTGCACCACGCCGCCCTGGCGCGAGTGCAGGTGCAGGTAGGGCACGGGGCTGGGCTCGATGAACCCCGCGTCGCTGCTCACCGGGCTCTGCCCCCCGCTCACGGCCGACGACTGGGAGCAAACCGGAGACGGGAGCACCTCCGAGGGGTTCCCCGCCGGAGGCAGCAGGTGGGGCAGGACCTGGCCCAGGGACGTACCGGGAGCTTGCTGGGCAGACTTCTCCAGCACGGTCAGGCTGGCGGCGCTGCTGGCTAAGAGGCCGTTCAGGACGGCTTTGGGCTTCCTCCCTCTCCTCTTTCCTATGTAAATCGTTCCTTTCTTGCTGACGTTGATCTGCTGGCCCAGCTTCGAACCGAACGTGGCGGCGAGAGTCGACACCGTGTTGTGGAGCTTGGATTGCATCTTCCCTTTGGTATTTGGTTCCACTGTACTGGACAGGATCTGATTCAGGAGTTTCTTCCGCTTCAGAGTTTTCATTTTATTTATTTTTCGAATAATTGTTTTCATTAACTGTCCGTTATTTCTCTTGGCAACTTTTCTGTCTGAGTCTACTTCCAAATCGCTCATGCTGCAAATACTGGGGCTTTGGACCTCTTCAGGCCCTGGGAGCTGGTCCTTCCTCTCAAAGAACTCCCCAGGTCGATGCTGCTCACTTTCAGGCCCCATCTTGCTCGAGTTCTCTGTTCCAACAAAAGGTGCCACGGACAGAATAGGTGGTTTCGTTTTAATTGATGACCTGATCTGTCTTTTAGGTCTCCCTCTCTTTTTAGGAAAAGGTTGTCCCGATAAGCTCTGCTTCAGGGAGGGAATTTCAACCTCAGGTTGCAAAATGGGAGGCTCTTGCTCTTCTTTTGACTGCACTGAGAAGACTTTTGACGCCGGAATCTTCAGAGTCCTTTTGGGGGGACCTTCGAGCTCTGGCATCTCCTTGGGTTTAGATCTTCCTCTTTTGGGTTTGTACATGTCAGGCAAGAAATCATCCGCCATGCACAAGCTGGAGGGTTGTTTGTGGGCGCTGTAGAACTTCTGGGTTGGTTTGTCAGTCTCAGCCAGCAGAGCCAGGGACTGGCCATTGGCTTCGTTCAGCTTCGGCAACTGGTGCTTGACGAACTCGTGCTCCACAAAGGAGGACGAGCCGATGTTTTTCAGGAACTTGGCCTGCTCCAAATTGCTGCTGGATAGTGCACTGTAGGAAATGTTTTTAAAAAGCTCTGACCTTTCCAGCTCCAGACCCTTCGGAGGTCGACACGTGTTCCTCGACACCACTTTAGTCCATCGGGGCTTCCTTCCTTTTCTTTTCTTCAGAGGCTTCGACTGCTGAGTGCTGCTCAGGTTCTTGGCTCCTTGGCAGGATTTATCGGATGCAGCGATTGCCCCGATCTTCAGGAACTGCTTGCTGCTGAACAAGCTGGTAAAACTGACCACTGAAGGGGTGACAGTGGCGTGGATGCTCGTTTCAGCTGCCAAAATGGGCTTTTTCCCCGTGGAAGGGCTGGTTCTGGAAGTCTCCACGTAAGAAGCCTTCGAATCGCTCAAATCTTTGTCAGCACCTTTAAAATCGGCGCCCAGGGGGTGGTTCAGGGTCCTGCTCAGCCCCAGGATGCTGTCAGAGGAAAAGGGAGTCTTGCCCACGGGGTCAGAGATGCCTTCCAGGAGCTCTGCCGTGGAGCTTAAGTGCAATGAGTTGGATGGCAGCTGGGAGGAGGATGCTGAGAGGCTCCTGCTCAGGGTGGGGACAGACACGGTGGGGGAAGGGGAGGGGAGATTCCCCTCTCCCACTGCACTGAACGGGGACTTGGCTGTCGACACCTCCGAGGCACCTCCTGTCCTGAAGTCTGGTGAAGTGCAATACACCGGGGGCTGCTTCTCGTGCTTGGATGCTTCATAAACCCCCTTCTCGCTGGAGGAGTAGGAATCCTGGGGAACACACATCCCCTCGTTGAACATCTCCTTGCCCACCTCGGCGATCTCCTTCCGAATGGAAAACTTCTCCAGGATGCTCTCCTTGTTCTGCCTCACAACGTGCTTCTCGAAGGGTTTGCTGGCAGGATTTTCCTTCAGTAAATCCCCAGGCTCGTGGCTTTCCAGGCTGCTGAGGTTGGAATTGCAAGGAAGCTTAAAGGGCTCCGAGGTGGGTGTGAGGGAATCCGCCTTCAGCGTCCCAGAGTCCTTGTTGGCCAAACCAGCCGGGCTGCCAATCCCTGCCGGCTTCTTCCCACACTCCTTGCTAACCAATCCCACTGGACTGCTAATTCCTGGCATCTTCCTCCCAGAGTCCTTGTTGACTGGTCCCACCGGGCTCCCAATCCCCGGCGTCTTCCTTCCAGAGTCTTTGTTACTCAGAACCGTCG
This sequence comes from Neopelma chrysocephalum, assembly GCF_003984885.1. NCBI lineage: Eukaryota > Metazoa > Chordata > Aves > Passeriformes > Pipridae > Neopelma > Neopelma chrysocephalum. Next base: position 52,543 of record NW_020897887.1, read on the forward strand.
TATTCCCGGTCCCCGGCATCTTTCTCCCAGAATCCTTGCTGAGCAGACCTGCAGGACTATTTACCCCCAACAGCTTCTTCCCAGCATCCTTGTTCACCAATCCTGCTGGAGTGCTGATCCCTACTGGTTTCTTGAGAGGCTCCTTGGCAGTCAATCCAGCTGGAGTGCTGAGCCCTGGAAGTTTCCTCCCCACATCTTTGCTGATCAACCCAACTGCAGAGCTGGTCACTGGCTGCTTCTTCCCAGAGTCCTTGTGGACCATCCCGGGGGGAGTGCTGATCCCTGGGGGCCTCTTCCCAGAGTCCTTGCTCACCAATCCAATCAAGGGGCCGATCCCTTGGGGCTTCTTCCCAGAGTCTTTGTTCACCAGTATGGCTGTGCTGCCAATCCCCAATGGCTTCTTCCCTGAGTCCTTGTTCACCAGCCCCACGGCAATCCCAGAGCCCGGCAGCTTCTTCACCAAATCTTTATTAACCATCCCACTCGGATTGATGGGTCCTGGCAGCTTCTTCCCAGAGTCTTTCACCAAACCGGACGCGCTTCCGTTCCCGGGCTTCTTCTGCTTTGTTTTGGAAGACTTGGAGGGAGGACAAGTTGCAATGAGTTGAGCCAGTTTCTCTGTGACAGTTGTTGCTCCGTTGATCTCTGTTCTATCCTTTAAATCGGAATTATGGCTGCTGATCAGGGTGGGAGGAGATGACTTCATGTAATCCGTCATTTCCGAGTGCAACGGGGAAACTTTCTTGGACAAAGGGGTTGTTTCTACTTGGACACCTTCTTCTGCGTGTAACTCAACTGGTGCCACTTCTCCAGCTTTCTTGTAGGACTTTGAAGGGTCCTAGGAGTCAATAAAACAACAAAAGAGTCTTTAGGAACAGAGCACAGAGTATCTCTCTGAGTAACACAGTATCTTTTGATGTTGAGATGATTAATACCTGCTCTAGTAACAGGGTAACTGTATAAGCACAGCTTCATGAACCTTTAAATAAAATTAGTAATAATAGATCCAATAATAAAATATTGTAAACATTTTAATAAATGGATTATGCAAATATTGGCAATATTAATAAATTAAAGCAAAATCTTAAACCAGTAGACACGTTGAAGCTTTTCTGGCGTTAACGAAACCCAAACTCGCTGCCAGCCCTGAAATACAACTCATTTATTCTGCCCTCCCCAATTATAAACATTCTCCAAAAATACTGTTGCTGTTTGTTAATAAAAACCCACTGACAACAATGCACTGGGTTATTTATAGTGTGAGAGCACTTGAAGAGCTCACATGGTGCTGAGCAGCAGCTGAGCAGGGCCGTGTCCCAGGACACCCCCAGCCCCTGCAGCAACAGCTCCTCCTCCCAGCAGACCACTGACAGCCAGAAAAACGAGCAAAGGAAAATAAAACAAGTCAAATTTGCACAGGGATACACATGGAGCAGCTCAAACCCACAGTTGTTTCCAGTTCTGACCCAAACAAATCTGAAATTTATTTATTCTGTACAAATTGCAGCGCCCATCACCTTCCCAAAGCCTGCTGGGAACATCCCAAGAAATGAATGTTTCACTTTGGAAGGACAGTCTGTACACACAGCACCCAACACATCTCTGCAGGGCAGGGGACTCACTCAGCAGTGGAAGGCTCTGAGCTCAGAGGAGGAAGTTCTGCATCAATTCTGGTGCCCCCAACACAAGAAGGACATGGAACTGCTGGAGCAAATCCAGAGGAGGCCACGAAGTCCATAAGGGAACTGGAGCCCCTCCCCTATGGATGGAGACTGGGAAAGTTGGGAATGTTCAGCCTGGAGAAGGTTGTGTGGAGATTCACAGCACCCTCCAGGGTCTGAAGGGGCTTCAGGGAAGCTGGACAAGGATTGTTCCTCAGGAACTGGGGTGACAGCACAAGGGGAATGGGCACAAACTGAGAGAGGGGGAATTTAGGTTGGATATTAAGGAAGAAATCATTCCCTGTGAGCGTGGTGAGGCCCTGGCACAGGTTATTCCATGGATGCCCCATCCCTGGGAGTGTCCAAGGCCAGGCTGGACAGGACTTGGAACAACCTGGGATAGTGGAAGGTGTCCCTGGTGGAACTGGATGAGCTTTATGATCCCTTCCAACCCAACCCACTCCATGACTCTGTGATTCCAATCACAAACACGCACAAACTGAAAACCTCCTGGCACCCACCACCTCCAACTCTGGGAATCCCTGGGATGCAGAGTCACTGAACAGCACTGGAACAGCCTTGCTGGGCAACCTCCTGAGAGTTACACCCCCTTCCCATGGCCTGAGAGCCTGAAAAGAACTTTGGAAGGAAACTTTAATCTTCTTTGTTCAGTGGATTGAAAAATTCACCCAAATATTGGTTTGGGAATTGAACTCCTGAGCCACCAGAGTATCCACAATATTCCCTCTTTCTTTGATTCCTCTGTGTGCTCTGCTACCCCTCAGTCAGGGTCTGTGGTGCCCTCACAGTGCCTCTGCTTTTCCCAATCCACCTCCATCTCCAAACAAAGAGCTCGGAAGTTTGAGCAGATATTTAAATAATAAACACATAACTAAGCAAACCCTTCCAAGCACCAGCTTTGATCTGAGCAAGATGCCAGGATTCTGAGAAATGTGGCTTTAGCATCAAACAGGGATCCTCTGAAAGCTGAAGGCAAGTGCCCTGGAAAGCTCCTTTCTCATCTGAGGGCGAGGGAAATCTCCAAGCACAGCGAAAATGATTTCAAAGAACGCGAAAAACAAAACGAGAAACATCTGGTGAGATGTCAGAAAGGAGCCAAAAAAGTTCACAGCTCTTTTTCAGCATTTTGAAAGG
>NW_020897887.1:55368-66847 GCF_003984885.1 Neopelma chrysocephalum
ACCTTCAGTTCAACTGTCTGCCTTAAAAGTGCTGCCCAAAACAACTGCACAAAACCTGGAAGTTTCCATCAAACTGGTATTATTCTAAATTTGGGACTGAGCTGAACTGAAAATTCCAACTCTCCCGTGTGGACACACGGTTTCTAGACTTGCACCACTCATTTCAGGAATAAAAATTCCAGGTAGTTTTGATATAAACTGTTAATGAGCTACAATCCATCACTGGTGGCCTTGGCAGTGCTGGGAGAACAGTTGGACTTGATGGTCTTAAAGCTCCTTTCCAGCCCCAATGATTCTGTGATTCCAGAGTCACCACAGGCACCAACAGCACAAAAAATGACTTTATTCTAAAAAAAGCATCTGTTGTTAGAGCACAATCCCAGGGTTTATTATTACTAGATCATTATTCACTGTGATGATGATTGGTACTTCTGTGCAAAAGGCTGAGGAGGAAATGATCTTTCCCAAGGCCAGGGGTGTCTCCTCTCCAGCCTGGTGTCAAACTCACACTCTTCACCCTAAAACCAAAGTGCAAACCCCGAGATCCTCTCGGTTTCCACCCTCTGGAACAGCCAGAAAGGAACCAGCTTGTCAATGAAACTGCTGTTTGTTATTTCTCTTGAGAACCCCCATGGAGCAATAAAGGGGTTTTTATGTGCACACACAGATCTCCCCATCGTTGTTTGAGCTGCTGCACTTCAGGCCAGTGTTTGGGCCACAGTTCCAACGAGCTTTCTGAGGAATCACAGGAGCTGTGGCATCAATACATCCCACAGAATTCCCCAAATAATAACCACTGGAAGTGTCTGCTGTTTGTTTTTCACCGCTGAGACTTTGCAGGCTTTTCTAAGAGCAAGTTTGAACGAAGGACCAGGAGAAAAAACAAGACAAACTTACATCCCAGATGCTGCAGGAAATATTCTCAAGCTACTAAAAAAAGAAATCACTCCTTTAGCTTTGTTACCTTTGAGTGGCTGTGATTTCATCAGCAAACTCCCCTGCACGACCCAGGGCAAGAGAGGGAGCTCCAGAATCCTGCACTCAGCAGTTTTCACCCAGAAATAAGGAGCTGGAGCAGGAGGGCGAGTCCCAACCTGCTGCCCCGTGTTACTACTCTGAGTTAGAGTTACACAGGCTGCTACTATCACCTCTTGCTGTTTGCTACACCTTCACCACTGCCCCTTTGCAGTGACCCTGCCTACACTCACCTTCCAGCACGGGGAAAACACGGGTTTGTCCCCTAACAGGGCCAAAAATGTGTATTTTTGTGTATTTATGTTCAAGGCTTAATGTCTGCCTGCCACGGGACACTTCCTGAAAGGAAGAAATCCAAGTTCCATCCTCAGTGTCAAAAAAGCAAATTAAACACTGCTTGGCTCTTGCAGCACCTCCTAATTTTGTCCCTCTTTACACCTGGGAATCTCAGCCTTTTTTAAGTCTCTCTTTTCTCTTCTGTGAGGAAAAAAATTTATTTATTATTATTATTTATTAACTTGTATGTCCACACGTTTCTGGAGGACAAATTGTAGATTCACAGGGAAAAATTCCCCTCATTGAAAGGGTGGTTGGGCACTGGAACAGGGAAGAGGAGGAATCCCCATCACCCAGGTGACACTTGGGGACAGGGTTTAGCTGGGAACAGAAGGGTTGGATTCCATGATCCCAGAGGGCTTTTCCAACCTGAGGGATTCTGGGATTCCAAGTGACTCCCCTTGCTCACAGCAAGCAGACAAACCCTCTATTTTTACAACTGAAGACACTCCCCAAGTTCCACCAGCCCTGTCAGCATCAAGCTGGAGAAAAAAGCCTGTCAGATGTGCAAGTGCAAAGGATTTTCCTCCTGGTTTAATTTCTGCACTGGTATTCCCAGGAGAAGAATTCCACTGCTCCTCTTTGTGTCTCAGTGCTTCACTGAGTGCACTGCAAGTGCTGCATTTTCATTCAAATCCCTTATTCCTCCTTAAAAAGAACGGGAAGTTCAGTGTCAGAGCTCCAGGCGAGGCCACACCTGGCTCTGAGCTGCTCATTTCTTTGCTTTCCCCTCCTCTCCATGGAAAGCAGAGATTTAGGGATCACTTCCCTCTGCTGAAGGGTAATTTTCAGAGCTAAAACTTGCTTTATTTCATGGCAATAAGACAAAAAAAAATCCCTGGGGTATTATATTCAAAACAGGAATATTTTAAGCCATTTATTTCCACACAGACACTTCCAGTCCCTTTTGAGGAATCAGCAGGACACTGTTTAGTGTCATTTCTAACAACCTCTGGTGGTATCAATGGTGTCATATATCAATAATATCACTAATGTATTATAATATATATTATATATTATTATATCAGATACATAATATAATAATATCTGTATTATATATAATACATATAATATATGTGGTATAATATATGTGGTATAATATATGTATAATATATTATATAATGTATATGTATTATAAAATGTTTATAATATATGTATTATATATAAAATACATATATACTAACTTTATATGTATAAAATACATATATACTTATTATATATATATATAAAATACACATATACTTATTTATATATATATAAAATACACATATACTTATTATATATATATAAAATACACACATATATAAAATACATATATACATATTATATATATATAAAACACATATATACATATGTATATATAAAATACAGACATACATATATTTAATATCACTAATATTTGCTTCCCTTTCTGATTTCCACTTGAAATGGGATGGACCTCCTGAAGGAAAACCTGGTATAGAAACAAAGATGTCGAGAGGGAAGAATCCTTCCTGTCCCCATCCAAATCCAAATCCTGATTATTTCCCCTGGTAAAAACTCTCCAGATGCAATGGAGCTCTTTGCTGGGAGAACCAGAGGATCATGGAATATCCTGAGCTGGAAGGGACCCACAAGGATCATCCAGTCCAACTGCTGGCCTTGAACAGGACACCCCAACAACCTGACCCTCCCCTGACTAATTCACCTTAAACCTGCCCTGAGGAAGGGATTTGCAGCTGCAAGTGCCACCTGAAGTCAGGCATCAAGAGGAATATTCCAGGCTGGATATTCCAGGCTGGCCAAACACTCAACTCCCCTCAACAGGGACAAAAAAAGCAGAAGAAAACGGAAAAAAAGAAAAGCCATCAGTATAATGACAAATTGGGATCTGCTCCTCCACTGTTTTTCAAGAGGAAGTCAGAAAAATCCTTAGGAATAATGAGCTTGTTCTGAGCTGGAAGAATGTGAAATAAAGGCCATTGCCAACATTTTATGTTATGCAACATAAATTTTGAGAATTTCTTGGTCTGCAGGCTGAGGAAAAACCCCTCTGATTCCCAAGGAGGGAAAACCCAACACTGTGGAGTGTGGAAAAAGTCAGTTCAGTCCTTACATCCAGCACACTTGTCTTTTCAGGACACAATTTATGCCTTGGAATCCTGGAATCCCAGAATGGGTTGGGCTGAAAGGGACCTTAGAGATCAAGTCTTGAGCACAGGACACAGGTGGGAGAGATGGAAACCCTGGGGCCCCGTGGAACAGACATCCCACACCAAGGAAGGCCTCCAGCTTCCATGGATTTGCTGGATTCCCCTGCTGAATCACCTGCTAGGGCTACCTAAGAGTACATCCTAACACTGTATTGGCAAAACTTTCATGTGTATTGGCAAAAAGAGCAGGTTGTAGCCCAACACTTCCAAAATTTAGCATTATTTGTAATTCTTGCCATTTATCCCGTTCTCCCCATCTGCTGTTGCTGCTGTTACTTGTTACATCCTGCAGATCACACAAACAAAAAGGAGGCAGGGCTACCTCCTTCCCTTTGGAAAACCCCTGGCACATCCCTCCAGCCACTCCATTTATAGCCATGTTATCCCCAGGCTGGTTTGTAACTCAGCTGGAAAAGTCTCCTCTGCTTTTCAGTCCCTGCTTGGGCTGTTTGTGGCAGTGACAGGTGAGAGACAGGAAACCCATTGACTCTTAACAGGAAAATATGAACCCAAACCCCATCTCAACAGAGAAAGACCCCCAAGGACCCTCCACTTTCTTCTGTAAAAGAGACTAAAAATCACACCATCACTTGTCAGAGATTTACCACTTCAAGCTTACATGGGAATTATCTTTCACTGCTGTTGAAACGACGACAGTGTCAAACCGTGATCGAGCACCTTCCCCCCGTCAACAGCCACGAAATCAAACCATTTCTAACTCCAGAAGCTTCAGGATCAGAGGTCCCATGGAACAACACGATGGTGCAGAGATGGTGAACCTTTCCAACACAGCCCAAATGCACCACGACCTGCAAACCACCCCACGGACACCCCACTCACTTGTTTGGGAGGACAGTGCTCGCTCTTCTCATCCGTCATCTTCCCGCTCTTGGGAGCCCTCCTTGGCTGCTTGATGCTGGTTTTTATGGCAGGCCTGCAGACATAATTCTCGAGGTTCTTGGGAGGCTTTTTGGTCCTCTTGGCTTGAAGGCCGATCTTCAGCTTCAGGTTCCCCTCGGAGAAGTTGGTTTCCTTGACGGAGAACTGCTGCTGGGCCTCGCTCAGGGCCTCGCTCTTCCCATTGTCGCCGCTGGGCCCCTCCCGGCTCTTCTTCTTCCCGTCCTCCTCGTCCTTGCTGCAACCTTCGGGCTCCGCTTCTCCCTTGCCCACCAACGTGCCAAGGTTTGCCACAGAGGGGCTTTTCCCAGAAAACCCTTCAGAATCAGAAGCCAAGCCTAACATAGCAGTATTCCGAGGGTCCATCACAGGCGGAATATTTGCCTCCGGGTGATTTTTAGGGAAGGTTTTACAGGGATATGTTCCTCAGAGGAGCTGTTCCACTACTGGCAGTCAGCATCTTTCACTCTGCGAGGAGGGAAAAGGCAGACAGAAGTAAACTTTGATTTCCTAGCAGAAATTAAATTAAGGTTTAAACCGATCAGAAAGCAAACAATTACATTTCAGAAGAGCTGATGCTCCAAGACACCAACCCCGCTGGTCACCTACTTCAAAACCACAACTTATCTTTAAAACACTTTTAAATGATAAGTGAAAAATCAAAAGTGTGGGAATATTATAATATAATTTCCAATTCATCCACAGGACACTTCAAACAACAGTTAAGGACTTTAATATTGATCATCAAAGTAATTTTTCCATTTATAACCAAAGCCCAGCTACTCTTGGTCTGGACCCACTGGATGAGCTGCATCTAAGGAAGGACATGAATGAACCCCATGAGAAAGCATCCAAACCCCAGAGATATTCTGATTTTAATCATCTGAGCCACCAGGAAAGTTGAGCTTAACCCACGTGGGCATTGGTTTAAAAACAAGCCACAAACTCCTGAACACACACACACAAAGCCTTGGACATTTCCAGGGATCCAGGGGCAGCCACAGCTTCTCTGGGCAGCCTGTGCCAGGGCCTCCCCACCCTCCCAGGGAAGGGATTCCTTCCCAATATCCCATCTAACCCTGCCCTCTGGCAGTTTGAAGCCATTCCCCCTTGTCCTGTCACTCCAAGCCCCTGTAAAAATTCCCTCTTCTTTCTTGCAGGCTCCCTTCAGGTACTGGAAGGATATTTTTGTTAAAGGCATTCAAAGCAGAAAGTGTTTAAAGATCTTCAGCATTTAAATATCTTAATCATTTTTAAGTGAAATAGGTCAGAAACAGGTCTAAAAAACCATTGATGTGCTGAAAAGTGCACCCCAGGCACCAAACCAGCCTGATTTCTGCCCTCACTCTCCAGACAGTCACTGAGGCTCAACTGTGAGCAGAGAGATTTCAGTGGTTTCAATAAGCTCCAAAATGAGTTTCACAGAAAGGTCTCAAGGAGCTCAGCCCTCCTGGCCAGACAGAGATTAGGGAAGCAGCTGGAGGAGGTGGATTTGGGGTGGCTCTGGAACACAAGGGGAAGGATCAGGAGTGTGAAAGGTGATCCTGGAGAGCACCAAGGCAACTGCAGCGGGCTCAGGTTGGGAGAGCAGCTGCCAGGATTAGTGGGGGCAGAGGAAAAGCTGCTGAGAACACCAAATACAACCTGTTGGAAAACCAGGCTGCCCCAAAACAAACTCCTTTCCACATGTTCTCATTATCCACATGGTTTCCATCTGCAGCTCGGGCTTCTCAACTGAGCACATCCTCAGCAATCAAACTCTCTGTTATTGCTCGTAAGACCACAGGTAATTAAATAAAATCTTCATTTTACAAGTAGAAAAAAAATGGGAGGACAGCATGACATGGATATAGAAGGTGAGTTAGTGGCACTGCTCAGATCAAGGCCCAATGTCCAGTCCAAGAGGCTTCACCACGTCACCAAAAATGGGCTTTTTCACACGTGCTGATGCACCAAGGAAAACTGCCCAGCAGTAAAATAATCCTGAGCCAATGCCTGAATTTGTATTATTCAAGTCCAAGAGAAGGGAGAATCCTTCATGGAACTGTCAAATCCGTGTTCACACAACTGTTTCCTTCTCCAGGGACTGTGGTGCAGAGCAGCAGCAACACTTCGGTCATTTTCTTACAAATAAAATTAATTAATAAGCTTAAAATATGAAACCAACAGCAAGATTACACTCAGACACTGACCCTAGGAACTGCAAGGCCCAAAGTGGGAATTAAAGCAGAACTGTGCTCACATCTCACTCTGTGGCAACACAGGATCAGGGACCATCCCAGAAACAAAGTCACTAAATTGCTGGCTCCCAGGAACACAGAGCAGGTCATTTATTTATCCATTAACTGCTCTCCACACAGACCACAAAACTGCTAATCCTGGCCCGAATCACCATTTTGCCTGGATCACTGTAATCTCCTTCTCCCACTCCCCAGTTACCCCAGGAATTCACAGAACAGTGTCAGGATTCACCTCCCTGGATCCCAGGGATGCTGCTCCTTCCCTGCCTCAGCAAGTTCCAGCTCCCTGCCCTGGCTCCAAGGTGTTCAGGGCTATGTTTTGGTTCTTCCCTTGCTCCTGTTCCCCACTGACACCACGAGCTGTGTTCCTGTCTCATTTTCTCTGTGTCACTCCTCACATTCCTCGTGCCTGGCTCTCCTCACCCTGCAGGATGTATTCCACTCCTCCTGCACGATCCCTTCCACTCCTCCTGCACGATCCCTTCCACCTCTCCTGCAGGATCCCTTCCACTCCCACAGGATCCCTTCCACTCCTCCTGCTGGATCCCTTCCACTCCCACAGGATCCCTTCCACTCTTCCAGCAGGATCCCTTCCACTCCTGCAGGGTCCTTTCCACTCCTCCTGCAGAATCTCTTCCACTCCTCCTGCAGGATCCCTTCCACTCCCATAGGATCCCTTCCACTCCCGCAGGATCCCTTCCACTCCTGCAGGATCCCTTCCACTCTTCCAGCAGGATCCCTTCTACTCCTCCTGCAAGATCCCTTCCACTCCTGCAGGATCCCTTTCACTCCTCCTGCACGATCCCTTCCACCTCTCCTGCAGGATCTGTTCCACTCCTCCTGCAGGATCCCTTCCACTCCTGCAGGATTCTTTCCACTCCTGCAGGATCCCTTCCACCTCTCCTGCAGGATCCTTTCCACCTCTCCTGCAGGATCCTTTCCACTTCTCCTCCAGGATCTGTTCCACTCCTCCTGCAGGATCCCTTCCACTCCTGCAGGAACTGTTCCACTCCTCCAGGATCCCTTCCACTGCTCCTGCAGGATCCCTTTCACTCCTCCAGCAGGATCCCTTCCACTCCTCCTGCAGGATGTGTTCCACTCCTCCTGCACGATCCCTTCCACTCCTCCTGCACGATCCCTTCCACTCCTCCTGCACGATCCCTTCCACTCCTGCAGGATCCCTTCCACCTCTCCTGCAGGATCCTTTCCACCTCTCCTGCAGGATCCCTTCCACTTCTCCTCCAGGATCTGTTCCACTCCTCCTGCAGGATCCCTTCCACTCCTGCAGGAACTGTTCCACTCCTGCAGGATCCCTTCCACTCCTCCTGCAGGATCCCTTTCACTCCTCCTGCAGGATCCCTTCCACTCCTGCAGGATCCCTTCCACCCCTGCAGGATCCCTTCCACTCCTCCTGCAGGATCCCTTTCACTCCTCCTGCAGGATCCTTTCCATCCCTGCAGGATCCCTTCCACCCCTGCAGGATCCCTTCCACCCCTGCAGGATCCCTTCCACTTCTCCTGCAGGATCCCTTCCACCCCTGCAGGATCTGTTCCACTCCTGCAGGATCCGTTCCACCTCTCCTGCAGGATCCCTTCCACTCCTCCTGCAGGATCCCTTCCACTCCTCCTGCAGGATCCCTTCCACTCCTCCTGCAGGTTGTGCCTTAAAAATCTCGTGGATGTCAAAGCAAATGAGCAGTCAACTGATGACAGCCACGGTTCAGAGGCAGCTAAAAAAAGCCTGCACGAATTTACCCTGAAAACTCTTGATGATTTAGGGCTTTCAAGGCCTAAAACTCTCACATTTAACCATGTGCTGCAGGGTACTTATCAGTGTCTCCACTCTCACTGTGAGAAGTTCCAAGGCTTGTTCTGAATTATCCTGGGGAATCTCAGGATAACAAAACTTTTGCTGGATTGAAAACCACCCAGGCACCAAATCTCACAAGTGCGGAGCAAGACACGTCCTGACCATCTCCCTGCAAAGCAAATCATGCAGGTTCTGCAGATCTCAAATCCCTCCTGTCATTGTTCTTCCCGCAAAAAAATTAACTAGGAAGTATTTTAACATCCATTTTGACACGTGCCACCGTGCTGCTCATTAAAGATTCCTCTGATGCCACACACAGTTTTAATACCTGGGTTTCTTCCTTATTCCCCTGGTGTCACATCCTGAGATTCCTGTTCTTCTCATCCCTTGCTTTTCCAGAAAGAAAATGCTAAGGGTTGATTTTCCACTGCCAGATCCCAGATTTGTTTCCCCCACACCCCTTCAGCAACATTAACTGAGATTTTTCCCCTCTGCTCAACTCAGGACTTCATTCCTGCTGCTGTTTTTGTCCATAAAAGCCACTGTCATTTCATATTTAGGAGGTATTTTTCTTTTGGTTCTTTTCATTGCTTCAGCTCCAAGACACACTAAAACCAACTCAGCTGAGTGTCTGAAATCCCAGAATATTACCAGTAACTCCACGGCCTCCCACAGTCCTTTCTCATATTCCTTGTCTTCTTTCCCCTGCTGTGGAAGGCACACTCAGAAGTTTTCTCAAAAAGAGAATAAGAAGTGTGATAAAAGCTGGCAGTATTTCCCCCCATCACATTCCCTGAGCAGTCACTGCTGGAGGTCCCCGGATCACCTTAAAATGTTTAGAGATGGAGACACTTGTCAGGAACAAAGTTCCTGCTTGTGTTACAGGAGGTGACAAATAAAATAACTTTCCCAAGCAGCTCCTGCTGGGAGCGTTTTGGACAGGCAGAAATCCCAGAGGACCTGGCCTTGTCAGGAAGAATATTCCACAGGAGCGTTGGGAGCAGAGGCAGGGAGAGCAGCCGGAGCAGGACCCGGGTTTTGTGGGAAGGCAGGCAGAGGACAGACATGATGACACCCTGCAGGCATTCTCCAGTGGGAGGAAAACTTGGGAAGCAGAGATAGTGTTTCTCCCGGTTGGCTCCAGCTGACACCCGACCTGACTGGAAGTCTGGAAGCACCACGTGGAATTCGGAGGCGCCGGGGCAATTCCCTCGTTTCGCTATTCACATGCAAATGGACGCGGAATTGCTAAAATCTGCATAACCAACCCACGTTTGACGGGAGCAAAGGTTCCTCCTGCCTTAGGCTGCGAGTCCCAACATCAGTCAGGTTGGGAATCCTCCTAAAATATTATCCCAGCTGCTCTGGTGTGAGTCAGGAGCTCCCCGGGAGCTCTTTGCATCCAGTGCCTTCCAGGGGATTCTTTGGGACAAACCCATCTATTTATACCCATCCAGGCAAAGATAAAGGTGAAATCCTTGCCTGCTGTTTTCCTTCACTTCTGACAGTGCCCTTGGTTATTCCCAGGGCCAGGATGGCCACAGGTGATGGCCAGAGAGCCAGGGACCAACACAGACTGTCCTGTCACAGAATAACCTGTCACAGAATAACCCAGCAGCTCTCCTGACAGATTCCTTTCCCTTTGAAAGCCAGAGATGGGTCTCACTGGAGCAGGAGAATGTGTTTTCCTTCCAACAGCACCAGAAATTCACATTTTAAAAATAAAAAGCCAACAATCCCTCTGACAACAATATCTATTTAAAACCACCTGTAATCCAGTAACTCCGTGTGCTATTGCTACTTTTCTCTCGTGACAACTGCCTTTTATACCAACGTGCACCAAGGGTTTAAACTGCTTTTGGTATCCTCTGGGACAGTTTAAACTTCCGAAAACAACTGGGGAAAAAAAAACAGGCTTCTTTTTTGTAAATTGTAACTCAAATTATGTCGCTGGTTATTATCACTCCAACATAAAGTGCTTTTTTAGGGGACTGCTGACTGCCTGTAGCAATGAAATGTAACTCGAGTCCAAAAAGAAGTTGTGGTAATTTTGTCTTTAAAACCAAAATTAGTTAAACCCCTTAAAAAAAAAATCTCTTATACTCTCAGACAGTTTGGAAAAGCTTTAATTTTGAGTAAGAACTGAAGCAGGCAGACAGCTGATGATTTTAGAGCCCATCTCTCCCCATATGTTCAAGCAGCTGCCAGAACTTCCCCGTTCCCACAGAGGCACCAGGGATGGTCCCAAGGTCCTGCAGGATGACCATGGGAAACAGGATTCACCCCAAACCCCCACATTCCTGGAAAACACCTGCCTTTGCAGGTGCAGCAAATATTAGTGCAAGGAGGGCAGTCAAAATAAACGGGGAAAGAAGGTGCCCCTGGAAACGAAAACTAAGGATATTTCAGTGGATGAAGGTAAAGCCACAGGTTCTGTCCCTGCTCCCAGAGCTCCCACTGCCTCCAGTTTCCCTTCCTGGCTCCTGACAACACTCAACTACCAGGAGAGCAAATGCATGTCCCGAGGCCATCGGATGGAAACCCACATTCCAAGTAGCTCCCAGTTCTGTAATTAACGGGGCAAAGAACCACAAACCAGGGCCAAAGCCAGGAGTTAGAAAGTCAGGAGACCACGGGGGAAGAGAGAGAGGGAGAGAGACAAGGGCAGGAACACATTCTGCCTCCTGATCTGAGAGATGGGCAAGGCCGAGACACAGGAGGCTCAACCACCCAATCCCGAATTAAGGGTCAATAAAGCTAAAATAGGATTGGTAATGCCATGAGAGTAAAATTCCAGGAGTATGATTTTGGGGAAGGGGGAGGAGAAAGCCTGCAAGCCACTGACCCAGTAAACCAGCCGGAAACCCAAAAATACATAAAATAACAGCGATGTGTGTCAGGGAGCCCCCCGGCTGCCTCCCCCCGCATCCCCCGCCCATCACCCGGGGCCGTGCCCGGGGAAACACCGAACTTCGGCGACGCGGAGCCGCGGGCACAGCCCCGCTCCCCGCAACACGGGGGGGGGGGGGG
>NW_020897887.1:76847-90260 GCF_003984885.1 Neopelma chrysocephalum
GGGGGGTGCCCAAAAACAGGACACAAAACTGAGGCCCAGAAGTTCCAGCTGGACACGAGGAAGAACTTCTTCCCTGGGCAGTGACCCGGCGCTGAACAGGCTGCCCAGGCAGGGTGTGGAATCTCTCTCCCTGCAGATATTTCAGAACCCTCTTGGACACGATCCTGTGCCGTGTGCTCTGGGATGACCCTGCCTGAGCAGGGAGGTGGGACCAGGTCCCTCCCAACCTGCCCCATCCCGCGATTCCGCGACCTGATTTATTGATTAAACCGGCGAAAATCCGGAAACGAAACCACGAACGCGCAAAATCCCGCACGGAGGAGCCGCGCGGCTCCCGGAGAGACCGAAATTCAGCCCGAAAATTCAGACCGAAACGGGGCACGGAGAGCCACGCCCACGCGGCCACGCCCTCTGTGGCCACGCCCCCCGGCCACGCCCCCCTCGGCCACGCCCTCCCTGTCCCTCCGAGCCACCCGTAGCGGCCGCGCGTCATCCCGGAGGTGGCACCGGGAGGTGGCACCGGCACCGGCGGGTCCGGTGAGTGCGGGGGCACCGCCACCCCCTCGGAGACCCCTCGGAGACCCTTCGGGGACCCTTCGGGGCCGCCCCCGGGGCGCTCCCGGGGCGCTCCCGGAGCGGCCCCTCTGGAGTCCCGGGAAAGGGGAACGGGAAGCACGTGGGGGGCACCGGGAGGACCGGGAGGGGACCGGGGTGGGCTCGGCAGAGGCTCCCCAACAACCGAGGGGGGTTTTATTGTATTTTAACTTTTGAGGTTGCGAGTTGATGGCGGAAAAATCGCCTTTTTTTGGGGGGGCGGAGTTATCGGCGTGGTTTTTAGTTCTTTGAATTTAAATTATAGAAATCCTTATAAATGGTATAAGTGATAAAGAATGCATGCATATATATATATATTTGTATGCATAAATAATATAAATGATAAAGAATATAGAAATATATTCATGTGTAATTAATATAAATAATAAAGAATATAGAAATATATTCATGTTTAAGTAATATAAATGATAAAGAATATAGAAATATATTCGTGTGTAAGTAATATAAATGATAAAGGATATAGAAATATATTCGTGTGTAAGTAATATAAATAAGGATATAGATATATATTCATGTATAAGTAATATAAATAATAAAGAATCTAGAAATATATATTCATATACGTAAATAATAAAGAATATAAATATATGTATGTTTTCATATAGAAATCCTTATAAATAATGTAAATAGTAAAGAATATATAAGTATGTATGTTTTCATAAAGAAATCCTTATAAATAATATAAATAGTAAAAAGTATATAGGCATATATGTTTTCATATAGAAATCCTTTTAAATAATATAAATAATAAAGAATATATAAATATATACTTTTCATACAGAAATCTTTATAATATTAAAAACAAAGAATATATAAATATATATATTATATATCTATATAAATAATATAAATAATAAAGAGCACAGGCTCTTTATTCCTTGTATTTTTCTTTGTTCCCTGTATTTTTCTTTATTCCCTGTATTTAATTTTTCCCTGGTGTCCCCCTTGTGCTGTGCAGTTCTTGTCCTGATCCAAGTGCACTCAAAAAGTGGCTGCAGTTTTTATCTCCTCTCCCAGGGACACAGAAATCTCAGGAGAGGCCCCAGAGCTGCGTGAGGCACTCGAGGATTCTGTCAGAATGTTTAAAAAAACCTTTAAAAATTAACAGAAAGTTTTAAAAAATTGGCAGAAAGTTTATAAAACTTAACAGTTAAAAAAAAATTAACAGGAAGTTTAAAAAAAAAAAGACAAAGTTCTAAAAAAAAGGAAAGAAAGTTAAAAAAATTAGCAGGGAGTTTAAAAAAACGGGCAGAAAATTTAAAAAATGGACAGGAAGTTTTTATCAAAGTGGATGTAAAATTTAAAAAATGGACAGGAAGTTTTATGAAAATGGAAAGAAAGTTTAAAAAAAAAGGACAAAGTTTGAAAAAATGGATAGAAGGTTTTAAAAAAAGGACACAGATTGAAAGAAATGGATAGAAAGTTAAAGAAAAAGGACGAAGTGTAAAAAATTAGGAGAAAGTTTAAAAGAATTGACAGAGAGTTTAAAACATGGACAGAAAGTTAAAAAAATTAGAAGCATCTTCAGTGTCTGCATTATTCCAGTTTCTTCACAATAATCACCCCTGCAGCTCTTACATCTTTTAATTTATCTTTTAGCTGCAGCTAAAATTCCTTCCCTGACAAAAGGCTCCGTTCTCCTCACTAGATGAATGAAATACCTTGATTTACAAATTAAGGGTTTTTTTTTTTTTGGTAACAGTGTTTCTGAAAAAAAAAGGGAAATACCTTGATTTATAAACTGAGGGTTTTTTTGTGCAAATGCATTTCTGAAAAAAGGGCCTTGTAATTAATGGGATGGTTTTTCTGAGGCAAATGATGCTGACCCCTGGATGGCTGCAGAGCATCTGACCCTTGGCCTGAGTTATTTGTGTGCCTTGACATGGAGCTCTTTCAAAGGGAACTATTCCCTCCCAGCATAAGGTACATTAAGCACAATAAAAACCCCTAAAATATCCATTTGTGTCCCTGCAGAAAAATGCTGAGAAGCCTGAAAGGACTCGCCTGCCGCTCGCTGAAGGTGAGTCCTGTAAGAGCCTCGTGGTATTCCCAATATTTCAGCTGTCCCACGACCTGGAATGGTGATTTACAGCTGTAAAAAATGAGAATTTTCTTATATTTATCATCTGGGAGTGCTGTCCAAACGCCCCTGGAGCTCTGGCAGCCTCGGGGCCGGGACCTGGGGAGCCTGTCTGGGGGAAGAACCTTTCCCCTTTTTCATTTTTTGAGCCTAAAAAACAGCTCAGTGTGTCAAAATCAGCATGTCAAAATCAGCTCTGCCCCGGCTTGCAGCAGCCCTGGGATCTGGGGAGAGCTTCCTTCCCCCACCAGGAATTCCAGAATTCCACCCCCTTAGAGAACCCACTGGGAACTGGCTCATGTCCTGCAGAGATTCCAGGTCCTGGTCTGAGACTGGGCTTTCTAAAAGGTGATACTTGGTGGGGTTGGTTTGAGGAAACATCCTTCAGCCAAAGGGATCTCTGGAAAGGATTCCCGAGGGGAAGGAGCTCCAGGTGGTTGGTTTGCTGCTGTGCTTGGCCAAAGCATCCTGCAGGGAACAGGCAGCCCTTCCCAGATCCTGGGATCCCATGGAATGTGCAGGAACAGCATCCTGCAGGGAACAGGCAGCGCTTCCCAGAGCCTGGGATCCCGTGGAATTTGTGGGAACAGCATCCTGCAGGGAACAGCCAGCGCTTCCCAGAGCCTGGGATCCCGTGGAACAGCATCCTGCAGGGAACAGGCAGCCCTTCCCAGAGCCTGGGATCCCATGGAACAGCATCCTGCAGGGAACAGCCAGCCCTTCCCAGAGCCTGGGATCCTGTGGAACCTGCAGGGATCAACCAGCCCTTCCCAGAGCCTGGGATCCCATGGAACAGCATCCTGCAGGGAACAGCCAGCCCTTCCCAGAGCCTGGGATCCTGTGGAATGTGCGGGAACAGCATCCTGCAGGGATCAGCTGGCCCTTCCCAGAACCTGGGATCCCGTGGAATGTGTGGGAACAGCATCCTGCAGGGATCAGCTGGCCCTTCCCAGAGCCTGGGATCCTGTGGAACCTGCAGGAACAGCATCCTGCAGGGAACAGCCAGCCCTTCCCAGAGCCTGGGATCCCATGGAACAGCATCCTGCAGGGAACAGCCAGCCCTTCCCAGAGCCTGGGATCCCGTGGAATGTGCGGGAACAGCTCCACCTCACGGGCTCTGGATAAATCCCCGGGCACCACGTGATGCTCCGCTGCCATTTCAGGGATCCCCGTCAGGAGACTCCTGTGGCCTCTGGCAGATGGAAACTCGCCCTCAAAAACCCACTCCCGGGATAAACAGCTTTAAGGGATGGTGTGAGGGGCTGGGGAATGTGTTGGGATTTGCTGTGCAGGGGAGGCAGGGAGGGGTGGGAATGTTTCTGGCATTCCAGGGATCAATGAGGAGCCGCTGCTGTTTGTCAAAGAGGAGGGATGTGCTGCTGCTCTAAAATCAGAATATATAGTGTTTTACCAGGGCTGCTCTGTGTCACTTGAAGGTCTTCTTGCAGCCTGTTAAATATCCACACATTCCTGCGTGGATTTTGTAAATCACAGGTAATCTGTGTCTCTGAAATCTCTGGAACTTGGGATAACTGTGAGCAGGATCCTGCTCCTCCAGGAGCTTGTATTGACTTGGCAGCACTGGAGAGGTGAAGGATTCCCTGTCTCCAGCTTCGTGGAAGCTGCTTCTGGAGCCACAGCCCACGAAGGGAAAGTTCTGAAGGCCACACAGAGGTTTTGGGAAAGACCTGTTAAAGCTCCAAGTGACACTGTAAACCAGTGTCCTTCCAGGAGAAAGGTGGAGTCGTTCAGGGATGGGATTTGCTCTGTTGATGGAAAAGTAGAAATTTGGTGTGTTTTGGTTGCAGAACCAGAGGACTGAACTTCAAGGCAAAGTCCTCCTCACACTGTCAGTCATCCTGAATTCCACTCCCTTAGAGAACTCACTGGGAACTGGATTGTGTCCCATAGAGATTCCAGGTCCTGGTCTGAGACTGGGCTTTCTAAAATGTGATATCTGGGGGTGTTGGTTTGAGAAAACGTCATTCAGCCAAAGGCTGTGTGAGGACACACTTAAAAACTCAGCACCAAGCAAGAGGTGAATCCTTGCTTCAGTTCCCTTCGTGGCTGCACAGGTCAGGGACAAGGATCTGGGTGGGACTCCTGGGAAGGGGGTCTTACAGCCCCAGAGCTTCACCTGAGCCTTGAGGAGGAGGGAATGTGGGATCACGGAGTCATGGAATGGTCTGGGTTGGAAGGGGCCTTGAAGCTCATCCAGTGCCACCCCCTGCCATGGGCAGGGACACCTCCCACTAGCCCAGGTTGCTCCAGCCCCGTCCAGCCTGACCTGGGACACTTCAGGGATGGGGCAACCACAGCTTCTCTGGGCAACCTGCTCAAGGAAAGTGAGGGGGACTGTGATTCCAGGCTGGGAATGGCTTAGGGCTGACGTTTTCTGGGTGAACAGGTGCCAAGAGTTGCCTGCTCCAGTAATTCCTGTGTTAAATTGCCATCTTTGGGCCTTGCTCTGGGCTGTAAATGGTCACTTTTGTGGACTTTGGAAATGTAGCCAAATGAACCATCCTAAATGATCATATGGATTTGGGGAGGAAATGTGGGAGCAAGGGAAGGGAGTGATGACCCCAGTGGCTGTTGGGTGATCTCCCCATTCACACTGCAGCACTTTGTCCCTGAGGGATCTGCTGTGGGCTCCAAACTGGTTTAATTCCTTCCCCCACAGGACAGCAAGTGCTGAAATGCTGACTCAGGCATCCAGTGTGTGCTGGACACGGAATGTGGGGCAATCCCACCTTCTCCCGAGCCCTTGTGGGAGCACTGGGGTGGCAGCAGAGCTGTGTCATGCCACGGAGAGCTGAGGCAGCTGGTCCTGGCTCTGAGCTCTGGTTCCTGCTGCTCCCGTGTGGACACACAGAACAGGGAAACTGCTGGCTCTGTGTTCAGCTGCAAGTGTCCCTGTGAGTGCTGAGAGGGGCTCAGCTCCTCCCTGAGCCTCCCTGGAGGATGCACTTTCCAAATCAGTGACAAATGCCTGTGTTTGCTTTCACCAGCACAGAATAAAATGCTTGTGCTGCCTCTGCTCCCTCTCCTGCCTGTTTTGGCTGGGCAGGGTTCAGCAGCCTGTCTGGGCAGAAATGAATTAATCAGCTTAGCTGGCTGTTTTGGTTTCTCAGCCACGTCTGGATCCTAATGGCAGAGCCTGGATGCAGGGACACAGGGAAATCAGTGCGGGGAGTGTGATTATCAACATCAAATAGTGGGGAGAGCTGCACTAATCCCTCAGTAATTGAGGTGATTATGGATTACCAGACAGCCTGAATTTCCGAGGTGCTAACTACCATTCCTCAGTGGGGGCAGAAACGTGGTGGGCACTTCCCAGCAGTGGGGCCTCAACAGCTGGACTTGGGAATCTTAAGGAATCTTGCAGGGAAGAACTCGGGGGCAGGGCTTGTCTCACTGTGAGCTCAGGTGGGAATGGTTTAGGTGCAGGTATCTAAATGTGAAATCTGGTTCTACAGTGTGATGTTTTGGTAATGAATTGACATGCTAATGATGAGCTCTCGTTCTAATTGCAATTAGAGCTCAGCTCTGGCTGGCACGTGCCGTGCCACGAGCGCACAAAACAAACCCACTGGGTGTTTTTCTTGCCGCTAATCCTTGGCTGCTGAGAGGTTTGTTGTGTGTTTGCCTTGTTTTTCCCTCAGCTGGACCAGGGCTATGGCCTCCCCACAGCAACCAAGCAGTGCCTGAGCTCCGTTGCCAACCAGGATGTCCCGACCCCACAGAGGCCCCGAGCGGTTTTCCACACCAGCGAGAGCGACCCGGTGAGTCCCCTGTGAGACACCCCTGTCCCTGTCACACACCAGGATGTGCTGGGGCCGGGAATGCTCATTGGGATTGGGTTGTTTCAGGGAAGGGGGTACACAGCCCTAAAAGAGGGATGCAATCCCACGGGAACGGCCGCGGCTGTGCAGGGCAGGACGGGGCTGCTCTGCCCCGAAAGCCCCTGGGAACGAGTATTGATTCCTTTCTCTAGAGCTGCAGATCTGTATTTTGCAGAAGCTCAGATGTGTCTGATGACACCATTAATTCCATCTCTGGGGTTGTTCCTCCCCGAATTGGCCGTGAAGGGGATAAAATCCCCCCCAAGCCCCACACGACCCTCGGCAGGGCACAGCATCACAATTCCAGCCTCACACCGCCCGTCTCGGGCGCAAAATGAAGTGGAATAAAGGAATGGAAGGAGCCTTTGAGGTGCTTTTCTGCTGCCTCTGTAATTGGAGCCTCTCGGTGCCGATTCCTCCGGGGTCTCTATGGAAACGGCAGCGGGGAGATGATCCCGCCGCACGTGACCCCGTGTCTATGGATTGCACAGCAGAGTCCAGATGGCAGCGATTGTCCCCCCTCTGTCCTGTGCCTGCCTTTCACGTTGCCAGGCAACTGGCTTTGGCATCCTGGCTGGATGTGCCCGGGGTTTTGGTGGCTTTGGTGGCGGCCACCGCGTTCCTGCCCCGTGGGCTCGGCCTTCCTGGGGCTCCCCGGGTGGCTCCAGCAGCAAAGCTGGCAGCCTTGGTTGGGCTGCACCCCAGAAAAGCCCGTTAAAAATGGATTAAGGAGGGCCAGATGAACACGAAATTTTTCATAGGATGTGGCTTTTCTGTACCTTTCCATTAGCAAAGCTCAGAGCGACTGAAGGTGGGGGCAGAGGCACCGTGACCCACTTTGCAGAGGGAGGAGAGGGAGGGAATTTGCCTGAAGTTGTGCAGCAAGTCAGGGATGAAGCTGAGAGTGAAAACGGGCTCTGGAGTCCACTTGGAGACCAAAGGTGACACTGCCATGAAAAAAACACTTAATCTGTGTCCAACACGTGCAGGAAAACCCCAGGGAGTCCAGAGTTTGAAATAAGCTCTGATGGGGAAAAGATTGGGAGTCCCAGTTCCCAGATCTCCCCGAGTGACCCCTCCCTGCAGCTGGACACCTCTTGGAAAGCCAGGATTTGAAATCACCCTTCCTGTTGCAAAGGTTTCCTGACCAGCAGGCACCAGTTTGGCAGCTCCAGCAGCCCAGTGGTTTTGCTGGAGTTACCGAATGGTTTCTGCCTCTGGCCAAAGCTGGGAGTTCCCGGAATCCTGCGGCTCTGCCAGGGAAAACCACGGAGCCCAGGACACCCTGACCTGCCCTGGGAACGCCTGCCCTCAGCCAGGAGTGGAATGGGGAGTAGGAGGGGGCAGAAGGTGAGAGAACAGGAGTGTCCTGTGCTGAAAGGCTGGGAATCTGGGCTGGAGAAGGGAAGGGACACTTAAAAACAAGAATTCCTGGGTGTGTGGCAGCGCTGCAGCACGTGAAGGATCCCTCAAGAACTGGGAAAAGACAAATATTCCTGACCAAACAGGCACTAATCACAGCCAGGTCCAGCTGCTCAAAAAGAAAGAAAACAGAGGAGTTGTTATATTTGTTGTTTTTATATATATATATAAGAGACTGACATGCACAAGGATAAAGAGGAGGGTTTTTTTACTTTAAATCCATGGAAAAGTGCAGAAAGCAGGACATGATAGAAGCTTCAAAGCTTGGCACAAAACTGCTGGAAGTCACACAAGAAGGACTGCAGAATATATATATTTTATATATATATATATATTTATATATATATATTTATCTATATATATAATCTCCTGTATATATTATCCTAATTAGACACCAAATCTGATGACTAGAACAAGAGGAAATAAATAAGTGCTTTGCAGGTATTGCCTGGCAGGAAAAGACAATAAAGAAAGGGAAAAACAAGGCATGAAATAGGTATTAAATTTTCATATTTCAGTAGCAACATCTTGCAGTGCACAGTCAGATCTGCAGGTATTCACTAGAGATAAATGCAGAAGGATTCAGGTCTGGTGCAGGAATAACCCTGATCACTGAGGTCACAGCAAGGGACTGGAAATTATTGCCCCAGGAAAGAGATTGGGAGGTTTTTTTAAGCCTCCAACGGCAGTAACCAAGTGGCACCTTGGGAGTTGCTGCTGAGGCGCAGCAGCACGAGGCAGAAAACATCATTTTTTCACCAAAAAAAGTAAAGGGGGCTCCACAGGGAACTCCAGAGCTGCTGTGGAGGTTTGGGGGGACCAGAAGGACGAGGGGACTGATGGAAGGTGAGATGAATCCATGGAGGTTCCTACAGGAGCTCAGGGAATCCCTTCATTGTTCAGAGCCAGGTGGGAGCTCCTTTCTTCAGGCTCTTCCAAAGCACCTCCCAGCAGCGTCCTGACCCCACAATTCCTGCTCTGTGCTCTGATCCCAGTAAGAGGATGCTGCTGGGATTGAGTGAGTGTTCCCTCTCTGTTCCATCCTCCCTTCTCTGCCTGGGCCAGAGGCCTTTCAGGAGTGTGACAGTTCCCCTTCTCCCCTGCCAGACCAAGCACACGGAGCAGCACGAGGGTCGGCACTACAACATCCCCCTGGAGGAGGTGAAGGCTGTGTTCCCACATGGGCTCCCCTACCGCTTCCAGCAGCAGGTATTCCAGCTTGGAGCAGCTTTGGAGGGAGGGTCCTGGGGCTGCCCCATCCCTGGAAGGGTCCAAGCCCGGGCTTGGAGCACCCTGGGCTGGTGGGAGGTGTCCCCTTCCACGGCAGGGAGTCGGAACGAGATGATCTTTAAGGTCCCTTCCAAACCATTCCCTGATTCTCTGTGGGAAGAACCAGATCCTTTGGCAACTACAATGCTCCCCTGTTGGAATAAGAGGGATGACCTGCTGCAGGAGTGCAGTTATCCCTGGTCCTGACTGTTATTTCCAACACCTAAAAGAGATGAGTCAGCCCACCCGGAGGAGAGGCTGCAGAGTTCCAGGATCCCACCTCGGGATCATTCCCATATTTTCCATCCCTGACTCCCCAGCATGTGCTGAATTACAGGAATGTTTGCCATGGTTATATTTCTGTGTGAAACAGGCCATCTGATGAAATCAAGTTTATGGGGGCAACAAAAAGACCCCGGTGCCTTGATTTCTGTGGTGAGATGGATGGAGCTGCGCCGGGCTCTGTGAGCTGGGAGCAGATTCCTTACCTGGGGGCATCCATTGGCTCTGGATTCATGGCCAGACTGCTTGGCTGCACCTCAATCTGTCAGATGATGGAGCAGCTAGTCCTGGAAAGGGTTTCCAGGCAGGGAAAGGACGGGAAGGTCCTTGGGAAGCAGCGTGGCTTCACCGGCACCACCAACCCGACACCCGGGCAGGGAGGGCAGAGCTGGGGGTGTCCAGAGCCCCCAGGCAGCGATGGAGCAGAGCTGGGAGCAGCAGCAGCAGCAGCAGCAGCTTGATCCCTCTCTGCTCCTGCCCTCAGATCCAGACCTTCAATGAGGCCTGTGTGATGGTGCGCAGGCCGGCGCTCGAGCTCTTCGCCTACCTGAGGAGCACCAACTTCACCCACCCCGTGGTCAGATACGTCATCTGTATCCTTGGCCACCTCCTCAGGGGGGAATGCAGGTGAAACCCAAACAGTCTGTGCAGGGAGGGTGATGTTCTGAGCCGGGCTGAGCCTCCAGGAGCTGGTCCTGCCCCGTGGGCTGTGCTCAGCGCAGCGGCTCCGAGCACCTCGGGAAGTTTGGGGCTTGGAGACTTTCCTTCTGAGCCGGTTTGGCTCGTGGCACATCCCTCCCTACAGAGGGCTGGCAGCACTCCTGAGGGGAGGGGGATCATCAGCTCTGCCCAGCGGGGTGGGATGCAGGGAGAAGGAGCTCCATCCTGTCTCTGAATGGAATGTCACCCTTGCTTTGGCAACCTCTGGACTCCCCTTATTCCCTTTCTTGAAAAAAACGACCACAAAGTGGTTTTTAGAGACTTTCCTTGACAGTCCCTGTTGCAGATGGTGAGAGGGGAACAGGGAAGACCATGACCCTGTGCCACGTGGTTCACTACTGCTCCAGGCAAGGCTGGCTGGTGCTGCACATCCCTGATGGTGAGAACACCAGTGTCCCCTCTGTCCCCAACCAAACACGTGCTGCTCCAGGAGATGCTGCTCCCAGGGAAAGCTGCAGGCTGGGACCACAGCAAATCACCCTTGTTTTCCCCTAGAAAAGGTTTATGAAGCACAAAACCCCCAAATAAAGCAGAGCATAATAATTATTTATAGTATAATATAATATAATAATATAATATAATATTATAATATATAATATATAATATTATATATTTTATATTTTATATTATATATTATATATTATATATTATATATTATATATTATATATTATATATTATATATTATATATTATATATTATATATTATATATTATATTATAATAGATTATTATAATATTATAATAATATTATTATCACGGGGTGGAATGAGCCTTAAGGTCCCTCCCAACCCAACCCATTCCATGATTCTCAGACTTTCCTTACCAGTGTAGCAGGATAAGGACAAGCAATAACCCCCCCTCCCTCCCCCACCTCACACCTTTGGTTTTGATTGAAAAAAAAATTTTAAAAAAGATAAAAAATGCAAACCAACTGTTTTCCTTTTGCTCCCAGCTCATCTCTGGGTGAAGAACTGCAGGGAGCTCTTGCAGTCCTCCTACAAGAAGGAGCGGCTGGATCAGCCCCTGCAGGCCTCTGCCTGGCTCAAGAACTTCAAAACCACCAATGAACGTTTCCTGAGAGAGGTTTGTGGGGCCAGCCAGGACAGGTTTAGGAAGGGCAGGTCCTCTCTGACCCCCCCGATGTCCTTTCAGGCCCAGGGGATGAGGGAAGGGGTGGGGGTGTCTTCCAGGCCTTCAGCAGAGCCTTGGGAATCATCTGCCCTGGAAAAGCTTCAGCCCAGGGCTTGGACAGGGACATTCCCTGCTGGTCAAGGGCCCGGGGAGTGCTGGGAGATGGAGCTGCATCCAGGTGGGATCTGGGCACTGGGAGTGTCCCTAGGGCAGATGGAGCCGCATCCAGGTGGGATCTGGGCACTGGGAGATCCCCAGGGGGATGGAGCTGCATCCAGGTGGGATCTGGGCACTGGGGGTGTCCCCAGGGCAGATGGAGCTGCATCCAGGTGGGATCTGGGCACTGGGGGTGTCCCAGGGGGATGGGGCTGCATCCAGGTGGGATCTGGGCACTGGGGGTGTCCCCAGGGGGATGGAGCTGGATCCAGGTGGGATCTGGGCACTGGGGGTGTCCCCAGGGGGGATGGAGCTGCATCCAGGTGGGATCTGGGCACTGGGAGTGTCCCCAGGGGGGATGGAGCTGGATCCAGGTGGGATCTGGGCACTGGGGGTGTCCCCAGTTGGTCCCAGTCCTGTTCAATGTCTCTGTTGATGATGGGGATGAGGGGATCAAGTGAACCATCAGCAAACGTGCAGGTGACACCAAGCTGGGGGGTGTGGATCTGCTGGAAGGCAGGAGGGCTCTGCAGAGGGACCTGCACAGGCTGGATCCAGGGGCTGATTCCAACGGGATGAGGTTCAACCAGGCCAAGGGTCACAACAACCCCCAGCAGCTCTAGGATGGGACAGAGGGGCTGGAGAGCAGCCAAGCAGGAAGGGAGCTGGGATTTGGGATGGACAGGGAGCTGAACAGGAGCCAGAGTGTGCCCAGGGGGCCAAGAGGGCCGATGGATCCCGGCCTGGCTCGGGATCAGGGGGGCAGCAGGAGCAGGGCAAGGATTGTGCCCCTGGGAGGCCTCACCTGCAGTGCTGTGTCCAGCTCTGGGCCCTCGGCTCAGGAAGGACATGGAGGGGCTGGAGCAGGGCCAGGGAAGAGCAGCGAGGCTGGGGAAGGGTCTGGAGCACAATTCCCATGAGGAGAGGCTGAGGGAGCTGGGGGGGCTGAGCCTGGAGAGGAGGAGGCTCAGGGGAGACCTCCCCACTCTGCACAACTCCCTGACAGGAGGGGGGAGCTGGAGGGGATCGGACAGGAGGGTCTCCAGCTGTGCCAGGGGAGGTTTAGGTTGGACATCAGGAAGGAATTCTTTCCAGAGAGAGTGACCAACCGTTGGAATGGGCTGCCCAGGGAGGGGGTGGAGTCCCCACCCTCCATTCCCTGCAGGATTTTAAGCCCAGCCTGGATGTGGCATCAGTGCCACGGGCGGGGAACCACAGCAGGGTTGGAGCAAGGGCTGGACTGGATGATCTGGGAGGGTTTTCCCAACCTGGCTGGTTCTGTGATTCCATGGAAGAGCCAGGAATCCAGCCTTTGCCCCAGTTACCCCCAATCTCACTGTAGTTCTCTTCCCACAGATAAAAACCCAAAGGAAATACGTGTGGGGCAAACGGGAGAGCACCGAGGAGGGCAGACCCCTGGGGGAGGTGGTGGAGCAGGTGAGGAATAACCCACAGGGACAATCCTGGGGGGCCCCACCTGGAGCCAGGAGATCCCCCCGTTTGTGTGGGGAACAAACTGCTCTGGGAGCCCTGAGGGGTGTGAGTCCTGGGAAAGGGAAGGGGCTTCCCTATGGACAGAAAACATTGTGGGGGATGTGATGGATCTGTGTGTGTGTCCCCTCTGTGTCCCCTGTGTGTCCTCTGTGTCACCCATGTCCCCTGTGTTCCTGTGCCTCCCCTGTGTGTTCCCTGTGTGTTCCTTTCTGTGTCACCTGTGTGTCACCTGTGTCCCCAGTGTGTGTCCTCTGTCCCCTATGTACCCCCTCTGTCCCTTGTGTGTCCCCTGTCCCCTCTGTGTCCCCCGTGTCTCCTGTGTCCCCCCTGTGTGTTCCCTTCTGTGTCCCCTGTGTGTCCCTTATGTCCCCTGTGTGTGTCCTGTGTCCCCTGTCCCCCTGT
>NW_020897887.1:90270-90657 GCF_003984885.1 Neopelma chrysocephalum
CCTCTGTGTGTCCCCTGTGTGTCCCCACTGTCCCCTCTGTGTCCCCTCTTGCTGCTGGATTCTCCTCCTTCCCCCCAGGAGGAGCAGCCCAGATGCCCCTGGCGTTACCTGTGCCAGTCCAGTCCCGTTCCCTTTGCTGAGCCCTGTTCCCTGTTCCCTTTGCTGATCCCTGTTCCCTGTTCCCTCTGCTGATCCCTGTTCCCTCTGCTGATCCCTGTTCCCTGTTCCCTTTGCTGATCCCTGTTCCCTTTGCTGAGCCCTGTTCCCTTTTCCCCAGTGCCTGGCACAGATCAGGACTGTGCCAGGATGCCCACGCTGAGCCCTGTTCCCTTTCCCCAGTGCCTGGCCCGGGTCAGGACTGTGCCAGGATGCCCATACTAAGCCCTG
>NW_020897887.1:90667-96076 GCF_003984885.1 Neopelma chrysocephalum
CCAGGATGCCCATACTAAGCCCTGTTCCCTTTTCCCCAGGGCCTGGCACAGGTCTGGACTGTGCCAGGATGCCCACGCTGAGCCCTGTTTCCTTTCCCCAGGGCCTGGCACGGGTCAGGACTGTGCCAGGATGCCCACACTGAGCCCTGTTCCCTTTTCCCCAGGGCCTGGCACGGGTCAGGATTGTGCCAGGATGCCCACGCTGAGCCCTGTTTCCTTTCCCCAGGGCCTGGCCCGGGTCAGGATTGTGCCAGGATGCCCACACTGAGCCCTGTTCCCTTTCCCCAGGGCCTGGCCCGGGTCAGGACCGCCAGTGACGCCGTGGGGGTGGTGCTGAGGGAGCTGAAGCAGCAGAGCCCCCTCGGAACCTTCCGGCTGCTCGTGGCCGTGGACGGGGTCAACGCGCTCTGGGGCCGCACGACGCTCAGGAAGGAGGACAAGAGCCCTGTAAGGACGGGGTTGGGGGTCTCTCCTGCCCTGCTGCCAGGGACAGGGGCAGGGGAGGGGGTTTTGTGCAGCCTCAGCTCATCAGTGATCCCTGGGAGATGCTCGCTCCCTGCCAGGCCCATGTTTTTAGGGAAGGACAGTCCCTCCCAAAGGCAGACCCATGTTTTTAGAGAAGGACGGTCCCTCCCTTGCCAGGCCCATGTTTTTTAGGGAAGGAAGGTCCCTCCCGAAGGCAGGAGGGCTGGGGGGTGTTGTTAGAGTAGCAAAGGCCTGGGGGGTTTCCTGTGCAGCAATGACTTGGAGCTGCAGGGCCGAGGGAAAAACCTCCCTGAAGACACAGAGGATCCTCCCAGGGAAAAACCTGCCTGAAGGACAGAGAGGATCCTCCCAGGGAAAAACCTGCCTGAGGGACACAGAGGATCCTCCCAGGGAAAAACCTGCCTGAAGACACAGAGGATCCTCCCAGGGAAAAACCTCCCTGAAGGACAGAGAGGATCCTCCCAGGGAAAAACCTGCCTGAGGGACATGGAGGATCCTCCCAGGCTGATTGAAGGGAGGGGAGGGGAATTCCTGTGTCAGGCAGAAGCTGCTGGCATAAAAACCCCAAAACTGATGTGTCAAATCTCCTCCAGGTTTCTCCAGAGGAGCTGACGCTGGTGCACAACCTGAGGAAGATGATGATGAACGACTGGGTGAGTTCCAGGCTGAGCCTTTTGGGGCTCATTAAAGCCACCCCAGGCCCAAAGGCCACAGGTCCTGCAGCCCAGTTGGGTCTCCACCAGTGTTGGTGTCTCATCAGTGCTTCTGGCATCACCCAAAGAGAAGGGGAACAGCTCAAATCCAGAGCACTGCCCGATTCCTGTGCCAAATTCCAGTGTAGGAGCCCGAGCTGGAGGTGTTTGATAGCCCTTAGGACATCTGGGTTTATGATTTTTTTAACTGATTAGAAGTTTTAGTCCCTGCTTTTTCAGTCCCCTGGATGCTCAGAGCTCCAACAGTTGGGCTTCAGATTTAAAGGTCCTTTTTAAAAAAGCCTTTCAGTTGTTTGCAAACAAAACCATTTACAGGTAAGAGATGTTTAACACACAAGCTGTGTGTTCCCTGTGTTCCCATGGACCTGGAGTAGCAGAGTTAACGTGGTCAGGAGCATTTTAAGTCCATTTTATAGAATTTTGCAGTTGATGTAAGATCAAAGAAGCACAGAATCCCAGACTGGTTTGGGTTGGAAGGGACCTTAAAGCTCATCCAGTTCCCACCTCCTGCCATGGGCAGGGACACCTTCCACTGGCCCAGGTTGGTCCAAGCCCTATCCAACCTGGCCTTGGACACTTCCAGGGATCCAGGGGCAGCCACAGCTTCTCTGGGCAACCTGTGCCAGGGCCTCCCCACCCTCACAGCCAGGAATTCCTTCCCAACATCCCCCTGAGTCAGTGGGAAGCCATTCCCTGTGTCCTGTCCCTCCATCCCTTGTCCCCAGCCCCTCTCCAGCTCTCCTGGAGCCCCTTTAGGCCCTGCAAGGGGCTCTCAGGTCTCCCTGGAGCTTCTCTTCTCCAGGTGAACCCCCCCAGCTCTCCCAGCCTGGCTCCAGAGCAGAGGGGCTCCATCCTGGAACCTCCACGACCTGCTCTGGACTTGCCCCAGCAGCTCCATCTCCCGAGAAGAAGGTTCCTGGTGGGTTGATTGTGAAGCAGTGCCGTGCTGGCAGCTCTCAGGGTTTGTTTGTGCCCTGCCTTTCAGAGTGGAGGGGCTGTTGTGACCACCCTCAGCCAGACAGGCTCGCTCTTCAAACCCAGCTCTGCCTACCTGCCCCAGGAGCTGCTGGGCAAGGTGAGTCCCGGGGCCTCCTTTGGGGTTGCTTTGGTTTTATTTTTCCTCTTGGCTTTGGGAAACAAAAACCCCTGGTTGGGGGCCCAGGTTGTGTTCAGGGGGACAGACTGTGCTGTGTGTGGAGGGACAGCTCCAATCCCTGCTCTCTCAGCACCCAGGGAAGGGCTGGAGCTGTGCCAGGGCAGGCTCAGGTTGGATCTCAGGAAAATCCTTCCCCCAGAGGGTGGTTGGGCACTGCCCAGGCTCCCCAGGGCAGTGGGCACAGCCCCAAGGCTGCCAGAGCTCCAGGAGGGTTTGGCCAATGCTCTGAGGGACGGGGTGGGATTGTTGGGATATCCTGGACTGGATGATCCTTGTGGTTCCCTTCCCTCAGGATATTCCACGACTGAGCTCTGGTAAAGGTTCACATCAGCTACAAACAACTGCTGGATGTGTTTTCTTCTTTCTCCTCCATCTTTCAGCTAAACTTGTGACAATAAGTATTCTGGAAGTGGTGTGGAGTCAGTAGAAAGCTTGAAGTGCTCAACAGCCCTCTTTGTTAGAAAGCTGGTCAGGGAATTTGCAGAACTGTGAAAATATCCATTTATTTCTCATAGTGAGTGAATTGTATTAAACCAAAACAAATAAGTAATTATTAAGCAAAATTGTTCAGATCTAAGATAAAACCTGTACTACCATAAAATGACATTTTGTTAGCTTCCTTACACCAACTAATTCCCAAGCTACAGGTCCTTGAGAACTTTCTGGTGAGCTGAGTGGAGGAGAAGTCCAGTCTCTCCTCTGCTGTGCTTGGGTTGTTGCCATGGAAATACGACATCTTCAACTTTCTTTTGGTCCTTTCCCAGGCACAGGATAAAATAAAGCTCCTGTTAGAAGGAGAATTCCTCGTGGACATTATCAAGTCACTCAGATGCAGTTGCATAAGTGACTGAAAGGTGCTTCTCCTCTGTGTTCATGGAACCAGAGTTACTCACAGCTGCACTGCAGGATTGTAACAACCCCCTTTTCTTTTTCTTTATTCACCTTGGAGGGGAAACATCCTTAAATTAAGGCGTGTTTTTCCACGCCTTAGCAAATAAAAGGCTACAGGAAAGTTCCTTCTCAAAGCTCCAGCTCTGCATGCACTGGGTTAATCAGTCACCTCGTGGAGAGGCAGAATCAACCCCTGCTTGTGGAGATCCATCCATCCAGGCTGTGTCCAGCTGTTACTCACCCAGCCCTCCCTCCCTTCCCCCTTCCCTAGGAGGGGTTTGACGCCCTGGACCCCTTCGTGCCCATCCTGGTGCCCAACTACAGCCCCCGGGAGTTCGAGAGCTGCTACGGGTATTACCTGGAGCGCAAGTGGCTGCAGCACGAGCAAGGTCGGTGCCCCCGGGGCTCTGCCCGCCCTCTCTCGATCTCTCTCAATCTCTAAATCTCTCTTTCTTTCTCTTCCTCTCTCCCCCAGCTCGCACGGAGGACGGGAAGGCGGAGCTGCAGTTCCTGAGCGGCTCCAACCCGCGGCAGCTGGACCGGCTGGCGGGGCCCCTGTAGGGCAGGAATCGAGGGATGGGACCCTTCCCTCGCCCCCAGCCAGGGGCAGGAATCGAGGGATGGGACCCTTCCCTCGCCCCCAGCACTGCGGGCTGGGCGGCTGCTCCCTGCTCCGCGGGTTAAATCTCCCCCTCCCGTTAATTACTGTACAAATTTGGTATTAAACAACGGCCTCTCTCAAGAGGATTTTACACATTCCACGTTCTGCCACACCGAACTGGGGCGTCTGACACCCGACTGGAATTCTGGTTAGCACGTTAAATGTTCACAGAGGTGCTCCACGCAAACCAAGCCCGGAGGGAACGAAGCACACGCGTGGAATAAATCAGCCTGCACAGGCGTGGGGAGGGGGCGTTTTTGCCGATCCCCAAAGTTTATCCCGTAAAGGAGCAACTACGATTTTCATTTCCTCAAGGGGTTATTATTTCAGCTCGTTCCCAGCCCGGGAGCTCGTGGGGAATGTCACGGGGAATTCTGAACCACCGGTGGTTGTTCGCAGCCAGGGGGATCATCCCAGGGAATGTCACGGGGAATTCTGAACCACCGATGGTTGTTCGCAGCCAGGGGGCACATCCCAGGGAATGTCACAGGGAATTCTGAATGACCGATGGTTGTTCACAGTCGTGCGGTTGTTTCCCTTCCCGGTGTTCCCTCCCAGGGAATTCTGAATAACCGATGGTTGTTGGCAGTTGTGTGGTTGTTTCTCTTCCCGGTTTCTGCTCGCAGGGATGTCACCGGGAATTCCGAATCCCCGGTGGCTGTTCGCAGCCGGGGGGGCACATCGGGCGGTTGTTTTCCTTCCCAGTGTCCGCTCCCAGGGATGTCACCGGGAATTCCCAATCACCGATGGTTGTCGGCAGTCGGGCAGTTGTTTCTCTTCCCGGTTTCTGCTCACAGGGATGTCACCGGGAATTCCCAATCACCGCAGGTCGTTCGCAGTCGGGCGGTTGTTTCTCTTCCCGGTGTCCGCTCCCAGGGATGTCACCGGGAATTCCGAATCACCGCCGGTTGTTGGCGGTCGGGCAGCAGCCTCTGTCGGCAGTCGGGCGGTTGTTTCCCCCGCCGGTGTCCCCTCCCCGTCCGGGGCGGTTCCCGGTGACGCTCCCGCTCGGCGCCGTCGCTCGGTGCGATGCCGGGGGAGGCGGTGACGGTGCAGCTCGGACACTACTCGGGCTGTGTGGGCGCGCACTGGTGGGGGCTGCAGGTACCGGGGGGGGCCGCGGGTGCCGGGAGGGGCTCACCGGGGCTCTCTCCGACCCGTTCCTCCCGCTTTTTCCCGGTTTTCCCCCCTTAGGCCGCCGCGCTGCGCGGCCCCGCCGAGCCCGCCGAGCTCCGCGCGGCCGCGCTGCTCCGCCCCGGGCGGGGGCCCGGCGGCACCGAGACCCCCGAGCCGCGGCTCGTGGCGCTGGAGCTGAAAGGTACCGGGGGTGGGCGGGGGTCTGGCAGCCCCTCCGTGTCCGGGCATCGCCGTGCTCGGGGCGGCATCACCGTGTCCGGGCATCACCGTGCCCGGGGCAGCATCACCGTGCCCGGGGCGGCATCGCCGTGCCCAGGCATCACCGTGTCCGGGCATCACCGTGCCCGGGGCGGCATCACCGTGCC
>NW_020897887.1:96086-98271 GCF_003984885.1 Neopelma chrysocephalum
GTGTCCGGGCATCACCGTGCCCGGGGCGGCATCACCGTGCCCGGGGCAGTATCACTGTGCCCGGGCATCGCCGTGCCCGCGCTCTCCTCTTGCAGGCGGCGTGGGCACGCTGAGACCCGACGGGGTGAGCGCGGAGGCTCCGGTGCCCTGGTGAGTGCGGGCCGGGCCGGGGATGATGCGGGTCGGGCCGGAGGCGATGCGGGGGTGATGCGGAGCCGCCAGAGCTGCCGCCGCTTTGTGTCGCAGGGACGGGGCCGTGGCCGATTACCGGGACGCGCCGCGGGACAGCGGGAACCGCGCGGTGAGAGCGTGTCCCGCATCGCTCCCTGCTCCGGGGAGGAACGAGGGGAAGCGCCCCGTAACCTCCCGTGCCGGGTTTTTGTCCTGCATCGCTCCCTGCCCCGGGGAGGAACGAGGGGAAGCCCCCCGTAACCCCGTGCCGGGTTTTTGTCCCGCAGGGAGACGCTGCCTGTGACAGGAAGGGGGGTCCCGGCGCTGCGGTGCCAGGTGGGTGCCCGGGGGTGGGTTTGGGTTCGGGTCAGAGGGTCCCAGGAGGTCCCCTGTGCCAGGGGGCTGCTGTGGGACGCCGTGACAGCGACAAGAGGGGAAGCAGTGGGATAAGACGGCTTTGCTTGCACACGGGTGGGTCCAGGGCGCAGCAAAAAAACCTCCACCAAACCTGATTTCTCTCTCAAGGGGAGGCTCAGAGCTGAAAGGACCTTTGCTCTTCCCCTCAGGAGCAGCTCCCGCAGGGTCCCAGGACCCCCCCTCGGTGAGGCTCTGGTCCGATTACCTCAACGTGCCCCTGCATCCCCGGAGCGTCCACGTGATCCGGCAGTACCTGCACGATGGGTACGGCCCAGCCCTGCCCCGGGAACCTCTTGGCCAGAACAGGAGTTGTGCCTTCAATGAACAATTCAGAGGGCTTGGAATAAGCTTTTTCCCTCCCCGCCCCCCATTTTTTCCCCCAGGGATTGTGGTTGTCTGGAAGCCTTTGCACAAGGGGAAAGTCTCCTGCAGGATCCCGCCTGCCTGGAGGAGCTGGAGGATCGGCTGCACTTCTTTGTGGAGGAGTGTGATTACCTGCAGGTTCACAGCCCAGGCCAAGCTCCTTTTGCTGTCAAGAAGCCTCTTGCTCAAGATTAATATCTGAGGTGCTGCCCTCGTTCCACGCAGGGGTTCCAAGTCCTCTGTGACCTCCACAACGGGTTCTCGGGGGTTGGTGCCAAGGTGACAGAGCTGCTCCACGACGAGTACTCGGGGAAGGGAATCCTCTCCTGGGGCCTCACTCCGGCCACGAGTGACGTGGGAGTAAGTAAAGACCAAACCCCAAGTAACATGGGAGTAAGTAACCCCAAACCCTGGGGAGAACCAAACCCGGGTGGTGCTGCCACACCCGGCCTGGGGCTCCTCTGCACCTTTAAGATTCCAAAGGTTGGATTGTTTTTTTCCCCCCCTCCCAGGATCCTCAGAACAGTTTTTACAGGCTGCTGAACACGGCCCTTGGCATCGTCCACCTCTCCCAGCACAGCTCCCTCTTCTGCCCTCTGTCTCTCGGCGGGAGTTTGGGAATCAGGCCACGACCTCCTGTGACATTTCCCTACATAAAATACGATGTAAGTCCTGCTCGTGCAGCTTCACCCCCTCAGAGTGTTTCCTGCAGCCCTCTGCTTTTAGTGGTGCTTTTCCATGGTGCTGTTGTGCTCAGCAGAGACTCTTTCCTGCCTTTTCACTGGCACTTGGCTTCCAACTTTTCATTTCCACAGCTTTTTCCTACTTTTGAAAACATTACCACGCTTCCTTGGCTGCTGTGCTTTGTCAGTGTGTTGGCACTGAAAAAAGGGTTTTACTGCACCATTCTCAGTGCCTGGAGTAACTCCAGGAGTTACTGGAGCCCCAGGAAGCTGCTGACAAGAAAACTGGCACCAGAGTATTTGTTAGGAAAGAGCTGACCTGGAATTACTGCTAAAACACTGGCTGCTTATCCCAAACCTGGAATAATTCTTACACGCTGGCTGCTTATCCCAAACCTGGAATTACTGTTAAACACTAATTATCCAAACCCTAAAATCACTGTTACCCATTGGCTGCTTATCCCAAAGCTGGAATAACTGTTACACAGATTCCTTATCCCAAAGCTGGAATAACTGTTACACAGACTCCTTATCCCAAACCTGGAATAACT
>NW_020897887.1:98281-107452 GCF_003984885.1 Neopelma chrysocephalum
TTGTTTGTTTGTTTGTTTGTTTTTTATAACTGTGCAAAGTGGATTTGCTCTGCCCCGTTCAAATAAACCCACACAATAAATAAGAGAGCTCAGACTGTAACTTTCTCACATACAATCAACACAAGGGGAGAACTTAGAAAAAGTCCTGTGTTCTTTCCACGAGAAAACTGACATCTTAGGGTACAATATTTACACGTTCTGGTCCAAAGCTGCTGGGCCCAACTTTCCCCCCCAGGCCAGGGGAGTGTCCCCGAGCCCCAGCTCTGCTGTTTCTCTGCTGAAGCTCCCCAGGGGGGGTTCTGGAGAACATTCTCACCCTGACACCTGGCTTGGTGCCTCCAGTTTGGTACAGGCTGGCAGTGCAGCTCATCAGAAGCAGGAAAAATGAACAAAAACCCTGGAAGGTGCCGTCTGAATACCTGTGCAAACATTCTCCCACAGCACCTGTCTAGCAGCAAACTGGCAAAACAAACAAACTTCTTCTGGGGCAGGTCAGTAGTTTATCACCTCTCTCAGTCATCAGGTTCTTCCTCAGAGAGCAGAAGGTCTTTATCTGACAGCTGGTCCGTGTTGCTGGTACTTGTTGCATCCTCCTCATCCTCGGAGCTCCCGTCGCAGGACGTGTGGAAGAGCCTCATGAGCTCCCTGAACCTGTGGGACACCTGAGGAACGAGGGGAATCCAACATCAGCAGTGGCCTGGAAGGTGTCACAGAACTGAGATTCCATGTTTCAAAGCTCGGGATGTTTCGTAATGTTTAAAAAAATATATATATAAATGCCACAGAGACATTTCACAGGAGGTTTGGTTACAAAGGAAAAGAGAAATGCAAGAGCAGCAGGTTGTTGTTCTCTCTGGAAGAACATTCTACTGATTTGCAGGTAAAATCTGGCAGTTTGGGAAGATTCAGAGACAAAACCAGGCAGATTCTTTGTGGAGGAGGAGGCTGAAGACGTGAGCAGCAGCCACTGAAACAACCCTGGTACCAAACGTGAGGCTCAAACATCTCGGGATTTCTGGCTCCAGGGTTTGTTTTGGGTTTGATATTTATTTTTTTTTAATTTGCAGCTGGGATGATTTTTCATCAAATTTAAGTTTGGGAGACTTTATATATGAACAGCACCCTCCCCCCACCCTTCCTCCCTTTCCAGCCCCTTCCCCATCCCCTGGGAGCTCTCCCAGCCAATCCCTCACCTCACTCGCCGTCTTGTTGCCCAGTTTCTGGGAGATGGCATGGAAGGTGTCCAGGTGGGCTCCTTTCTCCTGGCAGGTGGTGAGGATGACCCTGTCAGCCTCCCTGCAAAACAAGCAGCTGTAAAACAGCCCAAAAAAACAGCCATGGAATTCCAGCTCCCCCCTTCCCCACACGAGGCCCGTTCCCGGTTCAGGAGAACAATCCCTGGGCAAGGGATCCCTTCACCCCTCCTGCCACCTCCCCTCACAGGACCCATCTCTAAGCAGAGCTGCCTTTAGGGTTTTTTTGTGTTTTCAGCTGTTTTAAGTTGTTTTTTGAAGGAGAAAAAAGATCCTTTCCCAGGCTGAAGTGCTCCAGTAACAGGGGAGGACCGAGCTCTGACCGACTGCGGTCAGAGGAAACGAGGCAGGAATATGGAACAAGAGGGGGCAGGACACAGCAGAAAATGGGGATACAACAGGAAAATAAAGGATCTTCTGCAACGTGAGAGCTGAGGGCAGGAAGGGCAGGTCAGGCAGAAGTACCTGGTCCAGAGCACGACCTTCTCCCCGGTGGAGCTGACCTTGCTGTTCTTGGCACACACGGTGGCCTCGGTGACCTTCTGCTGCTGCTCCTCCAGGGCTGGGACCACCCTGGGCTCCGGCTGCTGGGGATGCTGATGCCCCTGGAGGCAGCTGTTTGCCCTTCCCTCCGTTCTGCCCTCAGGGGGAAGGTCCCCAGGGCAGGCTGTGCCAGCTGCCCCCACGCCGCGGCCACCGGCTTTGCCACCCGCCGCTGGCATCCAGCCCTGCCTGGCTTCAGCTCTGCTCTCCAGAGCCAAAGGTGGTCCCTCAAGTCCTTCCCCAGCTGGTTGTGAGGCAGGGCCAGGCCCCCTGAGGCTCTCTGGCCCCTGGCTCTGCCCTGGGCTCTGGCAGCAGCAGGATGGAGGTCCTGGCAGCCCCGGGGCTGGGCCAGAGGGAGGAGGAAGCAGCAGATCCCTGCTTGGCCCCAGGGAACCATCCCCATCCCCTCCAGGCTGCTGGGTCAGTCCCTCACTCCCCACAGTGTCTTTGGTTTCTTGAGGTAGTTTCAGAGCAGCTTTTGGCAGCTGGGCCCATCTGGGGCTGGTGGCAGCAGAGTCTCTGTCCTGGGCACCTTCCACCCCAGCACTGGCACCTTCTGCACCCTGAGCATCAGGAGGGGCAGGTCTGTCACCAGCTCCGTGTCTGCTGGAGGCAACTTTTCCTTCCAGGGGAGATCCTGAGGAGAAACCCAAACGAGGGGAGATAAAAGTGTCAGCAAGAAAAAACTCCTGGAGGTTTTAATCCCTTAACTTTTTAAAGAGATTTTTATTTTAGAGCCTAATGCTGCAAATGAGAACGGTTTGGGAGCAGCTCTGTTATTTCTTATTTGTTATTCTACCTGCACCTGTACTTCAAAGAAGACCATCTACAGTCAGTGTTCTTCAGCACTGTGAGATCTCCCTTGAGCTGTTTATCCTTATATATTTATCAAGTAATTGTGGATAAATATATATTTAATATATATATTTAATATATATTCAATATATAATTATTAATTTTAATATTTATATATGTAAATATATATTATATATTATATCTATTAATATATATTTAAATAGATTATATATTTTTTCTATATATATTTATATATATAAATAGATATATATTTTTCTATATATATAAATATATATATATTTTATATATATATATATATATATAAAAATATATATTTTCTTCAGTACCAGACTGAGGGAAAAACAAGCACCACAATTCAAAGGGCAGATTTAGAGAGGGTGGGTTTGAATTGCTGTGCTCAGATGGAAACTGGGAAAGAACCAGTGCCATGGACTGGCAGTACTGGGGGCTGGACTGATACCCTGGCAAGAGGAGCTGAACTGGACCAGTCCTGGTGAAAAGGGGGGAATATTCCCCAGGCAGGGAAGGTTTTGTTGGAGGGAATGCTCAGCAGTACACAAGAGTAAAAAAACCACAAGAGTTAAAAAAAAATGAAACAAGACGATCAGAAATTCTCATTATTCCCAATAAATGTGCACTGGAGAGGGGAGGGTCCCACACCTGGCTGGGCACAAGACTGGCACCCACCTGCAGACACAGAGTCCACCTTCCTGGGAGCAGGTCTGGGTCTGCCCTGGACGTCCTCCCCCTCGTCCCTGTTCTCCAGGATTTCTTCTGCAGGTTCCCTGGACATCCCAGAATCCTTCCCCTCGGGCTGAGGACTCGACTCCTGCTGGGCCAGGCTGGCACTCAGCTCTTGAGAATCCTTACTTTTATAAAACTTGCTGTCACACACCTGCAGACCAACCCAGAGGCACAGTCACACCCCTGGTCTGTCCATCCCAACCTCTGCTTCCCAAGCACTCCTGGCCCTGCCCAAGGCTTCACTTTGGCACTATGTTTGTTGTTGTTGTTGTTGTTATTATTATTATTATTATTATTATTATTATTGTTATTGTTATTGTTGTTATTATTGTTATTAGCAGGCACAGGTTTTCACACAGTGGCCACACCAGCATCTCCCACCCAAAAAGCTTGTTCTTAACCCAAAAGAACACCAAAAATGACATGATTTGGCACAGCAAGGAGGGGCAGCAGGGAAGTGAGGAGGAGAGAGGTGGAAAAAGGCTGGGCAGAGCTCCAGGGAGGGAGACACTGCAGGACACCTCAGGATTGACTTCCTTCCTCGTGCCATTATTTGGGAGACAGGAGGCCCAAGGATCATCCCTGCCCTGCCCACTGACCTTGCTGCTACAGTGGCTGCAGCTCCTCCTCTTGCTTTTCTTGAGCTTGGGATCACTGCTCCCCTCGTGGCAGGAACAGGGACACTCCTTCATCCCCTCCACCCACTCGACCTCCTGGAACAGACACACAGACACTCCTGGAACAGACATACGGACACTCCTGGAACAGACACACGGACACTCCTTCATCCCCTCCACCCACTCGACCTCCTGGAACAGACACAGAGACACTCCTGGAACAGACACACAGACACTCC
This sequence comes from Neopelma chrysocephalum, assembly GCF_003984885.1. NCBI lineage: Eukaryota > Metazoa > Chordata > Aves > Passeriformes > Pipridae > Neopelma > Neopelma chrysocephalum. The sequence continues at coordinate 102,494 of NW_020897887.1, forward strand.
TGGAACAGACACACAGACACTCCTGGAACAGACACACGGACACTCCTTCATCCCCTCCACCCATTTGACCTCCTGGAACAGACACATGGACACCTTTTCATCCCCTCCATCCACTCGACCCCCTGGAACAGACACATGGACACTCCTTCACCCCCTCCATCCACTCGACCCCCTGGAACAGACACACAGACACTCCTTCACCCCCTCCACCCACTTGACCTCCTGGAACAGACACATGGACACTCCTTCATCCCCTCCATCCACTCGACCTCCTGGAACAGACACATGGACACCTCTTCATCCCCTCCACCCATTTGATCTCCTGGAACAGACACACGGACACCTTTTCATCCCCTCCACCCACTCCTGGAACAGACACACAGACACTCCTTCACCCCCTCCATCCACTCGACCTCCTGGAACAGACACACAGACACTGAAGAGATGCTGCTGCTGGCAAGCAAAGCACACCAGGAGCACTCCAGCCCCCTTGGGAGGCTCCTGTCATGCCCCCCAATCTCTCCCCGTGGCCAATCCCCAGCTCAGAGCCCGGAGTGAGGCCCCCCCAGCCCCACCTTGTCGTTGTGTTGTCCCCCCATCTCCTTCCTCTTCTTGCTCCTCGCGGCCCCGTGGATCTTGGGTGGCTCGTCCTCCTCCTCCACATCTGGCAAAGACACCTCTTCAAACCCGTCAAACTGCAACAAAACAAACTCCCATCACTGCTCCCAGCTTTTGTTCTCCCCGGAGACACAAATCCTGTCCAAAGATTTGAAGAGTTTCCTTCAAACTCTTCTCTCCCACCCCACCACTTCCCCCTCCCTGGAACTGCAGCCTCTGTTTGAGTTCTCCCAGTTCAAACAAATCTCCCATCACTGGTTTTATCCTCTCTGGCCTTAGAAAAGGTTGCTGCACCTCGTATTCCTTCTCCTCTGTCCAGTTGATCTCCTCGAAGTCTCCCATCCTGCTGGCCGAGGGCCGGAGGTGGTCGAAGAACACAGAGAACTCATCCTGCAGGTGGTCGTGGCCCTTCAGCAGCTGCCACATCTGGGTCTTCAGCTGGAGGAGAGAAATCCAGAGGAAATGAGGCTCGTTCCATGTCCTCACGTTGCCCTCTGAAGGATTCTCAAAGCAAGTGGAGCATCAAAGGTTTGTTAAGAATCCAACGTCGACGTCTGTGCTTGCACTGCGACTGCTTCCTGAGTATTCTGAGGTCATTCCACACCCAGCCAGCAAATCAGCACGGAATTGCCCCTCCAGAATTCCAGGCAGACCCTGGAGGAGGCACCAAGCTAAAAATCTCACCTGCAAGGTGACAGAGGTGAGGTGGGAGGTAGGGCATCAACTGGGCAGCCCCTTGAAGAGGCAGCTCCAGCTGTCCTGGAACCCAAGGCCAGGTTGGATTGGTCCAGTGGAAGGTGTCCTTTCCCAGGGCAGGGGGTGGAACAGGAGGAGCTTTAAGGTGCCTCCCAACCCAACCCAACCCAACCCATTCTGTGGTTCTATGGATTGAGCTGTGCCCCCAAACTGCTGCCCAGGAGCAGCACACGGGGACAGGGAGCCAGGCTGGAATCACCCTCAGGGCTCTGGCAGAAAGGGGACAACTGGTTACCTCTGCAATCTCCTGGGGCAGACAGTCTGCACAGCTCTGCAGGACCTTGATGATCTTCTGGTGGTGGGCAGGGTTCTCAGCGAAGCAGATCTCCAGCTGCCGGAGGAACTTGCGGCTCTTCTCGAAGGCTTGCTGCTCCTCAAACTGCACAGACCAAACCCAGTCACCCTCACGGCCAAGAACACACTCCCAAACACCTCGAGCTGGCTCAAACAAGCCATAAAATCCCTGTCCTGGTCTTTGTTTTCCATGGCATTGATGCTCCTGGGGGGCCAAATCTGGGGGGACTCGGAGGAGGAGAAGCAACGCTTTGTGTGATCAATGTTACACCAGCTAGAAAGTTCTGCTTCAACCACCTGCACACAAAACAGGGACTGGACATTCTCAGAGAGAATGGAAGAGGTGAAACCCTCTGTTTGATCAGTGCAAGGCTGACCTGGAGGCCAGGGAACCACCACAGTTTGCTGGGTCTGCACATTGTCCCTGATGGAACTGGGAAAGGTTCCTCCAGTAACCCCGAGCAGGAGATTCACAACCCACACCAAACCTCCCAAATCTGACTGAGAAACCAGCCAGTGATTTCCCAGCCCCCTGCCCTAGGAAGAACTCTTTATCCTTTCACTCCCACAGCCATTCAAGGTTGTTTAAAAATCTTTTCTCCTCCTCTCCTCCCACCTACCAGCCCACACTCCAAAGCTTGCTCTGGCAAGAGGAAGGCAGCAAAGTCTGTGAGGAGCTGGGGCCAGTCGTGCAGGAGCTTCTGCAGGGTGGAATAGAGATCCACAGCTGTCCTCTTGTCTGTGCTGATCTCAAACTCGTAGATGACACGGAGAAAGTCCTCATATTTGCCAGGGATGTGCTGCAGCGTCTCCCGGACCTGGAAGGAGAAACAGGACTCGGTGACATCCAGGAAGGAAACAAGTTAATTATGGAATTACCTCGTGCTGGAAGGGATCAACTCATTTCACCTCTCTGCCACGGGCAGGGACACCTCCCATTAGCCCAGGTTGCTCCAACCTGGCCTTGGACACTTCCAGGGGCAGCCACAGCTTCTCTGGGCAACCTGTGCCAGAGCATCCCCACCCTGGGGGATTCCTTCCTTTAGGATTCCTTCCTAAATTCCTGTACCCTGGTAATCTTTGATCTCCTCCTCCCCAGAATTCACACAGTGCTTCCAGTGTTGTTGAGCCAACTCTTCCTTAGGGATAAACCTGAACTGCTCCTGGGAGAGGGGAACCCAACTGGGACCATGGAGCTCCCAAGTTCAGAGGGGTCTGGTGCTGTGGAGCCCTCAAATCCTTCGCTCCCACCTCCCCCACACAGGACAGAAAGCAAGAAAACCCACAGGTCAGGACAGAGAGGGTTTGGGAAGTGAAGGACCACACACGGGGGGTGTGAAGAGAAACAACCCCATCCCAGTGCTCCCAGTTGGACCTGGCAGAGCTGGGGCTCAGACCTGTGCCAGGGCACCCCCAGTGTCCCTTACCCTGGTCAGGTAGGCCTGGGCAAAGGCCAGGTCCTTCTGCTCCCTCAGAGGATCCCTCTCCAGGATGTCCTCATCATACAGCAGCAGCAGCTTCGAGGTGTCTTTGCTGGCCCGGGCCCGGCCCCGCTTGTTCCTGGTCCTGTGGGAGCTCCTGCCCTTCCCAGGGGCCTTCAGGTTCTCTCCTGGGAGGGAGCAACAGGGTGAGTTGGTGGCACACAGGGCAACATTCCAACAGAAAGGCAGCTTTCAGAGCCAGTGGTGAGTCCCTGTCTCCCCTGGAAGCCGCAGGAGCGACACAATTCCCAGGAGTCAGGTTGGCCAAAACCTTCAACTGCCCGTTTGTTTTCACAGCATCTGACAGGAGAAACCCCTGGATGCATCATTGAGCTGTTCCTCAGCTCCAACCTGCTAAAAATCACCTGAGTCCTGCACTCCAGAGCAATCATGGGGGGGACAGAGATACAACAGGAGCATCAGAGCTGGCTGTTCACTCTGCAAATGACTCTTTTAGCTCATTATTGACACAACAGAGCTAAAATCACACACAGCAAGGAAGGAAACAGGGCACTAAGAGGTGCTAAATCAAGATTTTTATGGCTTTTAGCCTCAGGAATCTGTTGGTTTAATGGGCTGAGGTCCAACTCCTCCAGTTCAACTCCCACTTTGCTGGACTCTGTTGAGGTTTTGGTTTGTTTCATTTCTTTTTCCCCATCACACAAAACTCAGCTCAGCAAAGATTTGGCTGTTTAATGTTGTTCTTACAACTGGGTAGGAGCTGACACAAAAACCACAAATCTGCCTGCAAGTTTTTGAGGCATAAACACTTCAAAATGGACTGAAGGCCCCCGGCTCACACGTACCAGGACTTCTGTGGGCCCTGATTTCACAGGACTGGGACTGAGCCACAAAATTGCAGCTCCAGGTTAAAAAGCAGCACAGAGCTCAGACACACTCAGTGAAATCAAACCAGGAAGGTTTAATTAAATTAAATGAAATTAAATTTAATGAAATTAAACCAGGCAGGGTTTAATTTCATTGCAAAACAAGGGACTCCCACTGTCCTACTTTCCATTTCCCCACTCCCCATGTCCCAGCAAACCCCCAGCCCTCACCTGCTGGAGTCCTGTGGGTCTCCACCTGGGGGGAAGCTGCCTTTGCCAAGGTGAAGGCAGATTTGGGCTCCTCTGAGGTATCTCCACACGTTTCATCGTCTTTCTGTAAACTCTCTATCCCTTCCCCTTCCTCCTCCTCCTCTTCCTCGGGCTCAGAGTTCTCTTCCTGGGAATTCTCTTCTTCAGAATCCCCTTCCTGGCTCAAACGTCTCTCTGTTGCGAGCCAAGTGAGTTTTTCCATGGTCTCCTTAGGAAGCAACGACAGAAGAACATCACATTGTTTTATTTTACTGTTTGTTTAAATATCCTTCAGCAACCCCCTCCCTGCATCACGACTCCAAGAGCCAATTTCACAGACCAGCATCTGCCCAAAATTCCACAAGGGAACAGAATTCAAAACCCTCCAGAGCCGCCCGGTTTTTTTTACTGTGAAAAATTAAAATTTCAGACTCTGCCATTCAGCAGGTCAGGCCTTGAGGTGGAGGTGGGATTCCACAAGGATCAATCTTGGCTCTTACAGGCCTGCTGGAACTGTGACCTGGAAAATAAACTGTCACTTGAAGCACCTCTTGTTAAAGAGCAACCTCGCTGAGGACTTGTGTATTTTCAACACCCTCCCTTAGCTTTGGACTTGAAATCTGCTCAAGAAAACCTGGTGTCCAATTTCTCTGTGAACAGCACAATGCCAAGGTATCTACCTGTCTATCTATCTGTCTATTTTTTTATTTATTTCCCTCCTGAAGTGTTACAGT
>NW_020897887.1:107462-112334 GCF_003984885.1 Neopelma chrysocephalum
GGGGGGGGCTCTTGGGTCCTGGGGGTTTGTGGAGGCTGTTATTAGTTAATTAATGAATTATTTTGTCTATCTGTCTATTTTTTTATTTATTTCCCTCCTGAAGTGTTACAGTTTAGCATAAAAACAGGCCCCTTTCCCAAAGCTTCCCCATCCCTGGTGGAAGGTACTGGGAAGGGGAGGGTGGCTTTGGGGCCTGGGGGTTTGTGGTGGCTGTTATCAATCAATGAATTAATTAATCAATTTATTCATATATGTATTTTTTTCAGAGTGTTACTCCAGAGCTACCAGCCCACCTTTCCAGCTGAACTCCCACCTGTTTTGCTCTGAGCCCATGGGGTGTTTTGGGACACCCACAGTTCCACCAGGAACTTTAAAAGGTTTTGTTTTTACCTGGAGCTCCGGCACTGACAGAATGGACTCTTCCGAGGCCGACGACATCTCCTCATCCTCATCCTGGGTGAAATCATCGAAGTCATCCTCCTCCTCCTCCTCCTGCCCTTCCCTGTCCCCCGCAGCCTCGGGGCCCGCCGGGGTTCCCACGGACTGGCCGTCGATGCTGGACGAGTCCTCGGGCCTTCCCAGGGGGCTGCTGAACTCAGCCTCGCCCTCCCCGGGGCACGGGGGGTTCCCGGGGGACTCCCCACTCCCCGGGGGCCCTGGAGCCGCCGCCTCTCCCTGCTGCTCCCCCCGGGGAGGCGACTGCAGGGCCCGGCCTTCCTCCTCCCCTTTCTCCTCGCCCTTCCTCGCACACGCGGCCTCCACGTTCAGCTCCTGGCCGAGGCCCAGCAGGAATTCCTCCTTCACCTCAGAGATGTCCCTCTTCTGCCCCGGGTTTGCCTCCCCGGGAGCACCACCGGGTTCTTCGGGCTCGGTTTTTGCTGCTTCGCCCGGGGGATCCTCCAGGCGAGGCAGCAGCTCCGCCACGGGCAGCGGCTCCGCGGAGCTCCCGTCCCCTTCTCCCGCTGCCCAGCGCTCGCCCGCGGTGCTCCCCTTGTCCTGGCCACCACTGCCCTGGGCAGGGGCAGGGTTGGTGCCCCTCTCCCCCTCGGGGGACAGGGAGGAGCGGGGAACAAAGAGCTCCGGGGGCTCCGCCGGGGGTTCTCCCGCGGGATACGCGCGGCCTCCACCGCCGCTCCCGGCGGGAACCAGGGTCAGCTGCTCCTCACCCTCACCCACGGCCGGCCTGGAGAGACCCACGGGGCTCGGGGACACGATCAGGGACGGGATGGACGAGGTCACCAGGGGCTGGTTCAAGGGGCACGGGAAGGGGGCCGGGTTCACCAGCAGGGTGGTGACGGGGATGGCCTGCGGGCCGCGGCCCACGGCGGGGCCGAGGGGCTGGATCACGTTGCAGCCGTTGCTGATGTTGAGCACCTTGACGGTGGCGGCGGGGACGGTCAGGATGACGGGGGACGGCTGGATCAGAGGGGAGGGTTTGATCAGCGGGGCGGTTTTGGTCCCTTTTTTCCTCTGGTAGCCCCTGCGCACGCACGGCCTGCGGGGTTTGGGCCCGGCCAGCGCCGGGAGCATCAGCTTGGGCTGGAGAGCTGAGGGGTCTGAGGGCACCAGGGCCGGTGACACGGCAGCTGGGAAGGCTTGTCTGGAGTCTGGGGGTGCAGCAGGGAGAACGTTCTGGAATTCCAGGCCATCCCCACCTCCCTGAACCACCGCCGGGACGTTGAGGGGCTGCACAACCGGGGCCGGTTGGATGGGCTGAGGAACCTGGAGCAGAACTTTGCTGGGAGGAGCCTCCGACTGGGACAACTTCACGGCCTTCTGGATGTTGAGGGCGTTGGAGCCGGGCTGCAGGCCGGGGTTGGGGCGGATCAGGACGGGCTTCAGGGCTGAGGATCTCTGCCTCCTCCAGGCCCTCCGGGAGAACCGGTTGGATAAGGGCTTCAGGGTCAGGACGAGCCCCTTGGGCATGAGCAGAGGGTATTTCTCGTCGTGCTCCACGTCTGAAGTTTCCTTTCCTGCCCCCAAAAAGACAGAATCTGCAGCAGGTGAACCCGGCACCTCCTTGGCATCTTCTGCCAGCTGCTTCAGCTCCTCCTGGATGGAGGGCAAGCTCGCCTGAGGGAGCAAGGATTTATTAGGATTTGTTATTTATGGGCTGTTCCCGTATTCCCACCTTCCCACAGCACCACAGAAGGGGACAGAGAGCAACTTGCTCTTGCAAGTGGGTTTTTATTTACTTTATACTACTCTATGTTGCTTAATATTGCTTTAAATTCATGAGCCTTTAAAAGACTCTGAGATCCTGAGAGAAACCACCAAATTATTGAGGGATCCTGAGAGAAATAACAATAAATTGCTTCATTAAGTTTGCTTTAGTAAACATGGGATTTTGTGGGAAGGAAAATTCCCCCTGGAACAGTGGGTGGTCAGGAGAACTGGATTTTATGGCATCTGAGTCCAGTTCCTTCCCCAGACACTGCTCTTCCTCCTCCAGGCCTCCAACTCCTTGGAGGAAACCCAAGGGGAAAACCCACAAGGAAAACGCACAAGAGAAAGGAAAAGCCACAAGAAATCCAAGGAAAACCTACAAGAAATCCAAGGAAAACCAAGGAAAAGCCACAAGAAATCAAGGAAAGAGCGATGCAGAACATGAAGGGGGTGAAGAAGCACCTTCAGCCAGAAGGGCAGGCGATGCTCTTCCCTCTCCACGGGCGGTTTCCACTCGTGGGGCTGGATTTCCTCGCAGCACTTCACCAGGACAGGCAACTGCTTTGTCTTCTTGTAGTACTGGGAGGAGACAGGAGAGAATTCCAGACAATTCCACCTGTCCAGGTGGAAAGACTGTGCAATGAAGTGATTCCCATCACTGTTTTAACAAGGTTCTACCCACAGAAATATTAAAAATTAAAACCCAAGGCTGAGGCAGAGCTCTCTGCCACCCTGGCTGCCCTCAGAGAAAGCAGGAGGTTGTAGATGATGTCCAGGAAAACTTGTTTTAAGTGTTTCTGGTCCTTACTCTCCCTTCAGCAGAGGGACAGGATTATTGCCCTGCTGGACCTTCACCTGCAGGCAGCACTTTTGTGCTACTCAAAAGGTTGTATTTATTACACTTGTGCTCCTCAAAAGCTTATATTTATTACACTTTGCTCCTCAAAAGTTTCTATTTATTACACTTATGCTCCTCTAAAGGTTGTATTTATTCCACTTTTGCTCCTCTAAAGGTTGTATTTATTACACTTTTGCTCCTCAAAAGCTTATATTTATTACACCTGTGCTAGTGAAAAGCTTATATTTATTACACTTTTGCAACTCTAAAGCTTGTATTTATTACATTTGTGCTACTCAAAAAGTTGTATTTATTACACTTGTGCTCCTCAAAAGCTTGTATTTATTACACTTGGGCTCCTCAAAAGCTTGTATTTCTTATACCTTTGCTACTCAAAAGGTTATATTTATTACACTTTCGTGCTCCTCAAAAGGTTGTATTTATTCCACTTTTGCTCCTCTAAAAGGTTGCATTTATTACACTTTTGTTCCTCAATAGGTTGTATTTCTTACACCTTTGCTCCTCAAAAGGTTGTATTTATTTCACTTTTACTACTCTAAAGGTTGCATTTATTCCACTTTTGCTCCTCAAAAGGTTGTATTTACAATTTTTCACCAGCATTACTGAAGGAACAGTGGCACCAGGACCGTGCTGGGCTCTAAAGAGTCAAAACAACACCCGAAGCACTTGCAAAGCCCAGGGGATAAAATCTCCTGGGATAAACCCTCACTGCTAAGGAGGGGGTGACATTTTCTCCCGAGTGCCAGCAAAAAAAAGGCCCCTGGAGGAACCAGCCCCTCCCTCCTGGTGTGGCAGAGCCCAGCCCAGGCTGGGAACACCCCCTTACCCTGATGATGTTGTCGGGGGCCCGGTTCATGTTGAGGTTCTTGATCCTCACCGTGAGCTGGTGGGCGGTTTTGGTGGGCAGGAGGTATTTGCTGATCAGGGGCTTGGGAAAATCGGTGCCCTCGAAATGTTTCAGCCCCAGAGCCAACAAACTGGGCAGGGAGAGAAGGAATGCAGGGGGTAAGAAGCCTTCCAGCCCCTTCCCCAGAATCTGCACCCCCTGGAAACGCTCCTTCCCAAAGGTTTGGAGCGGGAATTCCATCCCAGCACCTACTTGTCCTCCGCCTTGGTGAAGACAATCTTGTCCCGGGGAGGGTTTGCTCTCAAGGAACAGATTGGCAGCAGCTCTGGGTACATGAAGACTTTCCTCGTGGCAAAAATCCAGGCCACTTGCTTTGGCAAACAGGAAAATTCACTGGCTGGGGGGAGAATCAACAGGTAAGGACACAAAAAGGACAAATGTTTTACCACCACTGACTTCCTGCAGACACCGTTTCTTTTACTGCCTTCACTGCAAAAAGAGACTTTCTGCCTGGTTTTTAGTGTTCTTAGTTTTTCATTCTAAGTTTACACCAGCAAAAGGTAAAATTCCTTTACCTTTCCATCTTTTTTCCATCTTTTCTTTTGCTTTATATATATATATAATATATATATCTATATATCTATCTATATTTCTATATCCATATTTCTATATCTATATATCTCTCTGTATATCTATATATCTCTATCTATATATCTATCTCTATCTCTCTATATATCTATATCTATTTATCTCTCTATATACCTCTCTCTATATCTCTATCTATATATCTCTATATCTATATATCTCTATATCTATATCTCTATATCTATATCTATATATCTATATCTATCTATATCTCTCTATATATCTATATTTATATATATCTCTCTCTATATTTATATATATCTCTCTATATCTCTATATCTCTATATAGAGATATATCTCTCTATCTATATCTATATCTATCTATCCCTATATCTATATCTATCTATATATCTAT
>NW_020897887.1:112734-113211 GCF_003984885.1 Neopelma chrysocephalum
TCCCCCATATCCAACCCAAACCATCCATCTCCTGGTTTGTTTGGGAGTCCCTCTCTGGGGGCATCACCCCCCAAGTGCTCCCAGGGCTGAGCTGGGCAGGGAACTGGTCTGACTGGGACTTGGGAAGTTCCCACAACACACGGAATAACCTCCCTGGAAACCCTTTCCCCCTCCCCTCACGTACCATTGTTCTTCTTGACGGCCTTCCTGGGGCTCCAGTCCACGGGCACCTGGGCATGGAAGTCCTCCACCAGCCTCAGGGCTCCCTGCAGGTTGCAGGGCTGGAACATGGTCTGGAATTTGGGCTGCAGCGACAGGCGGAGCAGCGTCGAGCTCCGGGCGAAGTTCCCCAGCTCGCTCTGAGGGGACAGACAGACAGACAGGTCAGAGGACACACAGACAGGACAGGGGACACACAGACAGGTCACACAGACGGGTGAGAGGACACACAGACAGGGCAGGGGACACACAGACAGG
>NW_020897887.1:113221-113393 GCF_003984885.1 Neopelma chrysocephalum
AGACGGGTGAGAGGACACACAGACAGGGCAGGGGACACACAGACAGGGCAAGGGACACACAGACAGGACACACAGATGGGTGAGAGGACACACAGACAGGGCAGAGGACACACAGACAGGGCAGGGGACACACAGACAGGACACACAGACGGGTCAGAGGACACACAGATGG
>NW_020897887.1:113403-119973 GCF_003984885.1 Neopelma chrysocephalum
GAGGGGACACACAGACGGGTCAGGGGACACACAGACGGGTCAGGGGACACACAGACAGGACACACAGACAGGACACACAGACAGGACACACAGACAGGACACACAGACAGGACACACAGACAGGGCATAGGACACACAGACAGGACACATAGACAGGGCAGAGGACACACAGACAGGACACACAGACGGGTCAGAGGATGCACAGACAGGTCAGGGGACACACAGATGGGTCAGAGGACACACAGACAGGACACACGGACAGGGCAGGGGACACACAGACGGGGCAGGGGACACACAGACAGGTGAGAGGACGCACAGACAGGTGAGAGGACGCACAGACAGGACACACAGACAGGGCAGAGGACACACAGACGGGTCAGGGGACACACAGATGGGTCAGAGGACACACAGACAGGACACACAGACGGGTCAGGGGACACACAGATGGGTCAGGGGACACACAGACAGGGCAGAGGACACACAGACGGGTCAGAGGACGCACAGAGAGGGCAGAGGACACACAGACAGGGCAGAGGACACACAGACAGGACACACAGATGGGGCAGAGGACACACAGACGGGTCAGAGGGTGCACAGACAGGTCACACAGACAGGTCAGGGGACACACAGACAGGGCAGAGGACACACAGACAGGGCAGGGGGCTGGAATTGGATGGTCTTTAAGGCCCCTCCCAACCCAAACCATCCCGGGACTTTTATCCCAAATATTTATCTGAGCTCCCCCACTCCCTGGAACCTTTCCGAGGCTCCTCTCTCAGTTTAACGGGATTAACCAACCAAATGAATCCCTCTGAATATCTCCAGTGCTCATCCTAACGAGCCATTAGAGCTCCTGCAGCTCTGATTTCAGACACATCCTCACCAAAAACATCCTGGTGGTGCTGGCCTCCGAGCTCAGGGCAGGGTTGCAGCTGGCCAGGAGGTGGATTTGGGTCAGGAGCTGAACGTGCTGGAAGAATTAAAAAAAAAAAAAAATCACACAAAGTGAGGGTTTTTTCAGCGCATCAGAAATCAAAAAACTTGAAAAGCACAAGTGCAGGGCACCCCAAAAAACCCCTGTCAGCAAAACACCTTTTGAACAACAGAGAACTGAGGGGAATGTTTGACACCCACCAAGTTTATGACACAGATTTTGAATCCACTGTCTGTGTAATCTCAGGGCAGTTTCCCAGGTTTTGTGCCAAAACCTCACAACCAAAACAACCCACACAGAGAGGACTTTTTAATTTTTTTTCCCCCTAAATAAACACATCTCTAATTTCTTCAGCAGCCTGAGCTCTCAGAACTGCCCATTTCTGAATTTTCACACAGATTTTTTCGCGGTGGGAGGGGGAGAAAAAAAGAAGAATCTAAATTAGATCAGGAATAATATTCTCAGACAGTGATAAAGAAGGTGTTGAAAAGAGAGGATTTGGACAGACAGTAATAAAGGAGGTGATGAAAGCAGAGGATTTGGACAGATCAGAGTCAGGATTCCAAGGTGGCCAAGGCCATCCCACGTGAGAAGAGATGGCCAGAAAGCAGCTCTGATTCACACACTCAATTCTAATTGTCCTTCCATGTGCAATCAAGGCTGTGAATATCCCTAAAAACACCCAGGTTCAGCTTTTCCAAGGAATTCCTTTAAGGAAGCCAAGCCTTGCTGTGCCCTTGGCCCCCCCAGCAAAGGTTCATCAGCTCAGGCCACCCCACATTTAATTAATGAATTAATTACCTGCTGCATTTGCTGCTGGAGCCTCTTCCTCTGGGCACTGTCCAGGACAAGGCTCTGCAGGGGCCTCTCGCTTGGGGGTTTGGATTTTTCAGCCTCCTGGGGGGGTTTGAGGGAGGATTTTTTCATCCTCAGCTGCTCCAGCTGCTCCTTCACCGTCCGGTGCTGCTCGTTCAGCAGGTTGGCCAGAGGTTCCTCGAACCTGTTTGCAGCCAGGGAGAGCAAAATACAACAACCCAGGGCTTAAAAACCCTTCCCACTGATCCAGGATATTTTACTCTACCTGGGATTCATCACAGTTCATTCACTGTGCTCCTCAAATACTCCCCAATTTGAAAAACACCCAGTTATTTACACTGGGTAAGTCTTCTGACCCAACCTTGCACTGCTGATCGTCTCCCCAAGGTATTTTTGGGTGGCATTTTATCACCTGGAGGGTCTCCAGAAAGACCTCAGGCTGCTCCAAAAGCTGTCACTTTATAAAAAAAAAATGAACAAATTAATTACCACTCAGCTTTATGCAGAGGACTCTACTAGAGACCCTACAATAAATAGCAGAAAAGAGGATGTACTTGCCATCACCCTTTCAAAAACAGTTTCAGCTATCCCCTGCTTTACATATGACCTAATTTTTATCTATTTTATTTTAGCTACACCAGTTAATACCCTGATTTCTGCTGGTTATCAGCCTCCCTTCTCCAACAGGCCTGAAGTCAGTTGTAAGTCAAGTTATTCCGTGATGCTCCTAATGCAGGGTGTCATAAAAACAACAACAGACCCGGCAAATAAAGGTGTTTTATGGGACATCTAAAAATCCTGTGTGCAAATAAAACCAGGGAAGAAACAATTGCAGAACTGCCCACCAAGGAAAAACCAATAAAACGCCCCGTTATCAAACCCAAATGTATAAAAATCAAACCCAAATGTATAAAAATCAAACCCAAATGCATAAAAATAATAAAAGAGAGAATAAAGCTTCCTGGCTTTTCAGCCTGTAGCTGGTTTTGCAGTTGCTGCTCTCCCCTCTGGCACTGCTCATCCCAGAGGGAGCATCCAGGAACTCCAGCCTTCACTTTAGCTCCCTTCCCAAACAGACACAGCTGCACCTCGAGCTGCTCTGCCCCATAAACAAGGAGACCCCCCCCTGCTCCTGCAGCCCCCCCTTTCCAGAGCCTGCAGCTGGTCAATCCAGAGGGATTGTCACCCAGAAAGAAATCATGGAATGGTTTGGGTGGGAAGGGACTGAAAGCTCCTCTCATTCCACCTCCCTCTAGAGCAGGTTGCTGCAAGCCCCGTCCACCCCAGGGATGGAGCTGCTTTAGCCTCTCTCCTCTTCAAGGTGCTGTTGAACACAACCCAAAAATCATCAAAAGCCAATTTCCAAGCTTTAGAGTCGCTTCATTCCCAGCCCTCAGCTGTCCCAGGCCTCGTTTTCCATGGAAAGGCCAACATCACATCCAAGTTATTCACTCAAACTGAAGGTGACACACTTGGTCAAGCCCTCAGGTGTCCCTCCCTTGCCACCCCAAACCCACCAGGGCAGCAAGTGAACCTCACCCTCCCCTTTAAGAAGATGAAAATTCAGATTGGATGTTACAAAGAAACCCTTCCCTGCCAGGCTGGGGGAACTGCCCAGGGAATTATGGATTCCCCACCCCTGGAAGTGTCCCAAGGCCAGGTTGGAGCAACCTGGGCTAGTGGAAGGTGTCCCTGCCCGTGGAATTAGTTGATCTTTTAGGTTCCTCCCAACCCAAACTGTTCTGTGAGGGCAGGGCAGGGTTGCAGCTGGCCAGGAGGTGGATTTGGGTCAGGAGCTGAACGTGCTGGAAGAATTAAAAAAAATAAATCACACAAAGTGAGGGTTTTTTCAGCGCATCAGAAATCAAAAAACTTGAAAAGCACAAGTGCAGAGGCCACTGCACTTTCCCTGCCCATGGAATTAGTTGATCTTTTAGTTTCCTCCCAACCCAAACTGTTCTGTGACTCCCTGTTCAGCACAGAGGTAAAGAAGGAGGGACAGGATCCTCCTGCCTTGTTGGGAACTGTCACCACTCTGAGAGGCCTTGGCTGCTTCCACTGAGCTGCTTCCACTGAGCTGCAGCACCAATCTTGGAGTGCAGACACCCTTCTGAACGTGTCTCTCTCTGAAAGGACACGTTGTCACCACTGTCACCTCCTCCAGATGCATCACAAGCAGCAAAGTTAAACGCGGCACCCACAAAAAAAAAGAGGGTCGAGTGTCCAATCCGTGCCCAACCCCACAAATAAAACATCCCAGAGCTCTCTGAGCTGCCCAGGCAGCTCCTCTCTTTTCCCCCACAACCAAAGGCTCCCACCTGAGGGCCTGGGGGGTGTTGAAGCTTGGCCTGGACTCGGTGACAGCATCTTCATCCTCGGGGCCTTCATCCTCCATGTGGGAGAAACCCATCTCGTCCTGGAACTGCAGAGAACACGGAGTCACAGCCCCAGGGAGCACATTCAGCTAATAAAGCTCAGGAAGAGCCTCTCAGCACAGACATTTCCCTCTCCAGGCACTTCAGGAAGTTCCTACAGACGATCCCAAGCCTGAACCGACCCTGTGGCCTCCCCAGAGCCCAGCCCTTGGTGCCTCCCCTCATCTCATGTCACATCCAACAGCTCTTCCCCTCAGCTCATCACTTACTGTCTCAAACAGCTCCTCCATCAGTTCATTCACTTCCTTCTCTGCAAGCAAAAATCAAAAAGAAGTGTGAATATTCCTCTTCTGAGACATACTCAGCAATCCTGTCATGATATTAAGTCATCTAAGGAATTTTCCTCACAAAGGGAAACCCTCTTCTAGCAGAGAGGACCAAAAAGGAAAGGCCCCTGATAATTCCCTTTTTTAATTCTGGGCCAAAAATACTTCACTGAGATTGTTTGGATTCAAAAATACAACGTAAAACCTCATTTTCGCAATGAAACTCAAAGTGATGTTAACCCGTAATAACACCTGAAGGAAATGTGGTTTGCTGCAAAGGTGGGAAGTGGTATCTTTATAAAATAAGCTGAAGACTGAGAGGACTCAGAGAAAATTTAATTGCACTCAAGAACGAGGCAAACATTCAAGTTTGAACTGGCTGAAGCTTTCAGGTTTATTGTCACCACCTAAATATTGCTGCTCAGGCCTTGCTGTGGGGTGAAGCTCCCACAAAGCCAAAAGCTGCAGATTTTAATCACCTTACACTGCAGAAATCCTTGAATAAAACCCTTCCCCACATGAATTATGAGCCAGGAGGGGAGGATTCCCCAGGATTCCCCAGGAACTCACTGGTGATCCTCACGGCCCGGTCGTTCCTGAAATCCTCCGTGTCCGGCTCGTCCAGATCCTCCAGGAAGTTGTACTCGGGGTCATCATCATCATCAGCTTCATCTGAGGGGAAGCACATCTGGGGATGTCACTCCCCTGCCCCCAGGACCACCCAGGAGCACTTTGTTCCCTGCCTGATTTGGCCCAGGAAGGGCTGGAATTGCTGCCTGTCCCATTTTACAGAGCCAGCTTGACTCCCTGGCACCCGAGTTTCACCAAAGTTTAGTTTCACACATGATTTCCACACATGATTTCAGTTTGTGTTTTATATCCAATTCCCTGGAACCAGCCGTAGGCAACCAGCAAACACAGGAGGAACAGGAGGTTGAGCCCCAAAGCTCGTCCCTGTTCTTTCCCAAATAACAAAAAGCTGTTTCTCCCCAAACAGATCCCTCTCAAGGAGCAGGACACACTCGGGTTCAGGGGTAGATGCTCAGGGGGTTAAACCCACCCCTTTCCTTTGTGCTGGACAGTAAATATTTACAAGTGAGGCCCCTGAGGGTTGAAAACTCTCACCAAGAGAGTTTTGGGGTCTCCACCAAGGTCCCTGGGGGAGGTGAGGGAAGCTGGGGGCAGGCAAAGCTCACGAGGACATCAAGGATAAACAGGAAACAAAGCTTTGGGCTTTCAACACAAAATCACAGGATGGCTTGGGGTGGGAGGGACCTTAAAGATCATCTTGTTCCACCCCACTGCCATGGGCAGGGACACCCTCTGCTAGCCCAGGTTGCTCCAATCCTCATCCAACCTGGTCTTGGACACTCCCAGGGATCCAGGGGCAGCCACAGCTTCTCTGGGCAACCTGTGCCAGGGCCTCCCCACCCTCACAGGGAGTAATTTTTTCCCAATATCCCATCTAACCCTGTCGGTTTGAAGCCATTCCCCCTTGTCCTGGCCCTCCAAGCCCTTGTAAACAGCCTCTCTCCATCCTTCCTGGAGGCTCCTTCGGGTCCTGGAAGGCCACAGCCGGGTCACCCCGGAGCCTTCCCTTCTCCAGGCTGAACAATCCCAATCTTCCCAACCTTTCCTCCCAGCAGAGGATCACCAGGAAAGGTGATCCCTGCTCACCTTGGTGTCTCTGGACTGGTTCATGTCCAGCCTCTCCCCCAAACCCTCCTCCCTCTGCTCATCCCCAGCCCGGATCCACCCCGGGCGTCGCCGCGACGCCGGCGCAGCCCCAGCCCTCGATTTATCAAACCCCAAAACCCCCAAATCCAGCGAGCAAACCCCATCAAATCCACCACCTCACCTTCGTTCTCCACATCATCGTTCATGAGCCCCCCCAGCCACCTCTTCCACTCCTCGTCGTCGGCCGTGTTGGGGTCGTACATGTCGGGGGTGATGTCGGGCGCGCGCAGCTCGGCCTCCAGCTGCCCCAGGGGCACGTCCTTCAGGGGCCTCTTGGAGCGGGTCCTGAAGGCGATCAGGCTGTCCTCCAGGGGCTGCAAGGGGCAAGGACACCGTGGGCACCACGGCCCTGCCCTCCCCAGAGCCCAGCACAGGCACCACC
>NW_020897887.1:119983-121242 GCF_003984885.1 Neopelma chrysocephalum
TAGTAAATAGTAAAAATTGTTCCTGCAAAACACAACTCAGCCAACAGGACTGCTTGCAAAAAGGAGAACTGTTCTCATTAGTGTTGTAAATGCCAGAGAGTTGCATTTAACAGCCAAAATAAAGGCAGTGAGAGACTCATGAGCATAAATACAAAGTGTAGTTACAAGAAACTAAAAGTCTGTGTCACCAACAACATTCCTTCATTGTCTATATGTATAATATATATATATATTTTATATATATATACATATACACACTATAGCTACTTCTGTTCTCCCACAGAGCCAATGTCCTGTGGAGATTCTGTGGGTCTGTGATCCTGTGGAATTGAATAGTTTAGGACCTTAAAGAGACCTTAAAGATCATCCTGTTCCAACAGGGGACACCTTCCCCCAGAGCAGCCTGCTCAGGGCTCCATTTATGATTTAAAGCAGAGCAGAATGCACTGAAAGCAAGGGCAGAAAACACCAGGAATCCACCTGATTTCTGACCAATTCTGGCCCAACAAACCCCCAGAGCTGTACCTGGTAGGAGTCCATGCACACGGGGCTCGAGGCCAGCTCCTCATCCACGGCGTGCAGCTTCTCCATGAACGTGCTGTCCTTGCTCTGCTTGGGTTTGGGAGGTGGTGGAGGCCCCATGGGAACCACCTCAGCACTGATGTGCCTCACAGCAGGTGGAGTGACCTTCTCCACCTAATCAGAAAGGCCTTTGTGTTAAAAGGTTGGATTTAAGAGCACGGATTTTTCAGGATAAAGTCTCTTTTTTTTTTTTTTGTCCCTGGCCTGGCGCAGCAGGAAGGAGGGAAAGCTTCTCAGGAGGGAATGGATTCCTTGTGCTACACTCACTTTGGTTCCCAGAAAGCACAGAGATACACCAAGACTTGCAGGAAAGGAGATATTAGGAAGGTTTGAGTATCAGCCTCAACATTTCTAGAGCTGATAAACGAGTTACTGTGGCAGAATCCAAACCCATGGTGAGCAGAACGGGGAAATATCAATATAATATTGCTCTTTCTGCCTGCAGGGTCAGTTCTCAGGCACTTTCTTGCCCTTCTCTGATGGTCCTTGGTCCTTATCTCACTGATGTGACAGTGCACAAGGTCACCACAAACACCTTCATGCTTTTATAAAACCCACTTTCTCCTCTTGAGCCGAGCACAGACAGCAACTCCCCTGCACTCCTCCCACAAATAACCAGAAAAATAACTCTTATCTGAGACAATAACTATTATCTGAGACAATAACTATTATCTGAG
>NW_020897887.1:121252-122451 GCF_003984885.1 Neopelma chrysocephalum
TTATCTGAGACAATAACTATTATCTGAGACAATAACTATTATCTGAGACAATTGTTTCCACTCCCAAGAGCTTTAAGGGTTTATTTTGGACTTCACTGGCGACGCAGCAGCCGAGGCAGGGGGACCCTAAATCCACCCAGCACCCGGATTTGGGGCTGATAAATCAGGAACAAGGACTGTGAGGTGCTTCTGGAGGAGGAAGGGGCTCCCCCCCCAGGGTTACCTCGCAGGGGGTCCCCCCCTCCTCGTCGGAGGAGCGCCGGGCCCGGGATCTCTTGGCCCCCCGAGGGGAAGAGGCCGTGCTCTCCACGTCGCTCTCCAGCAGGCTCTGCAGGGCAAGACAGGCAGAAAGGCCTCAAACTCTGCTCCAGCCAACATCCCAAAGGCTCTTTTTTAGCCAAGTTAACAACAGACCCATTAAGAACATCACTAGAAGGTCCAGGATGACTCACAAGTGTTAAAATAAAGAAGGTTCTCCTGCCTCGGACCTTCGCACGAGCTGCACTCACCTCTTCTGCAGTCTCATCCTCATCCTCATCATCAGGCTGGTATTCCTCATCAGATGAATCATCCTCCTCCAGGGGAATGTCCACAAACTGGGGTGGCTGCAGCACAAGAGAAGTGATTTCTTCACTTATGGGAGGCACAAAATCCCATCAGAAAGACTCCGTGTCCTGCCTTTGAACAGGGGAACCTGCACAAGCAGCCAGAGGCCGTGCAAAGTTCTCCAATTTGCTCAAATATTTTTATGGGAAAAGGTAGAAATCGGTACAAAAATAAAATAAAATTGAAGTAACAACCCTGGGGATGGGGAGGATTTGTCACATTTTGGGCAACAGGAATTTTTGCTGTCCCAGGGTGGGAAGCTTTTAACGAAGAGCTGCACGGTCAGAGCAAAGATTTCTGACTGAGGGAACAACCCAAAGCCCAGGGAGGAGCTGCTCCAGCCCTCCAGAAGATCCCACTCACCTTCACCTCGTTCGCCTTCTTAATGGGGGAAATGTTCCACGTTGGGATCACCTGGGGAGAGCAAAAACCCCAGAGCTGCTTCAGAGCTGTTCTCACAGCTCAAAGGGAGCTCTTAAACCAAAGGAACACCCCAGCCTGACCTGCACAGTGGCCAAGAAAGAACCAGAGCTCAACCCAAGGCTCCAAAACCCCTCCTGGGATCTCCAGGCTGCAGCCTCAGGACAAAGAGC
>NW_020897887.1:122461-127519 GCF_003984885.1 Neopelma chrysocephalum
GCTGCAGCCTTGGGACAAAGGGCAAGACCAGAGCTCAACCAAAGGCTCCAAAACCCCTCCTGGGATCTCCAGGCTGCAGCCTCAGGACAAAGGGCAAGACCAGAGCTCAACCAAAGGCTCCAAACCCCTCCTGGAATCTCCAGGCTGCAGCCTTGGGACAAAGGGCAAGACCAGAGCTCAACCCAAGGCTCCAAAACCCTCCTGGGATCTCCCGGCTGCCGCCTCGGGACAAAGGGATTCACTGCCCAGCCCTGACCTGGTCCTGTGCTGCTCAGCTCCAACCAATTCTCTTTTACACCCTTTTAACTGGTTTTTTTCACTGCAAGACTCAACCCTGTGAGAGCTTTTAAACTCCTTTCAGGAGGTCCCAAAACCCAAACCAGCCACAGAACACCCTGAGCTGGGAGGGACCCACAGGGATCATCCAAACCCAGCCCCTGCCCAGGACACCCCAAAATCCTGTCCCTGGGAGTGTTGTCCAAACCCTCCTGGAGCCTGGTCAGTGCCCAACCACCCCCTGGGGGAAGGATTTTCCTAATAATCCCCTAAATCCCCCCTGACAGAGCTCCAGCTGCTCCCTGTTCCTGCTCCCCACCCCGGGAAAGGGGAGGGTGCAACAGCAAAAGCAGATTTCAGACTCACCACCCCTTTCTCCACAACCTCCTTCAGTTTGGAACGAGTCATTTTGGGCTCCTGAGGGTTTAAAACAAGACAAGAGCCACCAAATTCAGCCATTTGCCTTCACTGCAGACTCTTCCCCAGCAACTCTTTACTGTGAAATTTTCTTCTTCCTTTAAATTCACCCCCTTAAATTCACCACCCTTAAATTCATCACCTTTTTAAATTCATCACCTTTTTAAATTCACCTCCTTTAAATTCACCACCTTAAATTCACCCCCCTTAAATTCACCCCCCTTAAATTCACCACCTTTTTAAATTCACCACCTTTTTAAATTCATCATCTTTTTAAAAATTCACCCCTCTTAAATTCACCCCCCTTAAATTTACCCCCCTTAAATTCACCCTCTTTAAATTCACCACCTTTTTAAATTCACCACCTTTTTAAATTCACCACCTTTTTAAATTCACCCCCTTTAAATTCATCCCCCTTTAAATTCAACCCCTCTTAAATTTACCCCCTTTAAATTCACCCCTCTTAAATTCATCCCCTTTAAATTCATCCCCCTTAAATTCACCCCCTTTAAATTCACCACCTTTTAAATTCACCCCCTTTAAATTCACTCCCTTTTTAAATTCACCCCCTTTAAATTCACCCCCTTTTTAATTCACCCCCTTTTTAATTCACCCCCTTTAAATCCATCACCCTTAAATTCACCATCTTTTTAAATTCACCCCTTTAAATTCACCCCCTTTTTAAATTCACCCCCTTTTTAAATTCACCCCCTTTTTAAATTCACCCCCTTTTTAAATTCACCCCCTTTTTAAATTCACTCCCTTTTTAAATTCACCCCCTTTTTAAATTCACCCCCTTTAAATCCACCCCCCTTAAATTCACCACCTTTAAAATCACCCCCCTTAAATTCATCCCCTTTAAATTCACCCCCTTTAAATTCACTCCTTTAAATTCACCTCCTTTTTAAATTCACCACTTTTAAATTCACCACAAATAACTCCCCATAATTCTGTTTATAACTGACACTCAGACACTGACACATTTCCCTTCATCCAGGTGATAAATCTGCCAATGAAACCTAATTATTATAATAAATATTATAATTAAATATTATTATTTTATTATATATAATATATAATCTCCACACCCCTGAAGAGACAGACCAGTGAGGGCATCAGGCATTTGGAACAACTGAAAAAAAAACCAAATTAAACAAGGTTTTTTACTCACAAACAGAGGAATATCCTCTGTCTCACTGATGGCTGCTTTCATCATGGCCACCACGTGCTCATTTGTGATCACTTCCTGCAGTGGGAAACACAAAAAAAAGTGTCCTTTACATTCTGTTTGTTAAAAAGACACAGAAAATACAATAAATACAACAAACCTTAAAACAAACCACCCGGAAAATATTCAGTGTACAACATGCTCTGTAATTACACTGCAAATAAAAAGCTGTTCAGGGATCAGACAATAAAAATCAGTGATAAAAACACTGCATTCCCTGTGAAAGCTCCACAGAATAAATTCCCAGCAGAGAGAAGGCAAAGCAGTCAAAACAAAAGCCCACAGAGGCTTCCCTGGAATCCTGTCATCAGTCCTGTCACACAGTCAGCAAAATGAGCTGGGAGGTGCAGCACAGAACTTAAATCTTAATTAAACTCCAATCTTTAAGCCCTCACAGGCTCCCAAAACAAGGGGCTGATTCTCTGTAGAAAGTATGGAATAATAAACTATGTTATTTATATTTATAATATGGGAACCCTTTAAAAGTTGTGCTGCACCTACAGAGGAAGGCAATTAATTTATGGCAATTAATTTATGGCAATTAATTTATGGCAATTAATTTATGGCAACTAATTTATGGCACAGAATCTGCCTGAAAGAATCATCCTGGCAGTTGTTTGCCAAAGGGGAAATATCTGAGATCCCCTGGGCTGGAGTGACACCAACTGCAGGGGGAGGGAAAAAACCAAAAAAAAGGGACCATTTCTGTGGGAAAATAATTCCCACAGCTTTGGGATGAGCTGGAATCCACACCAAGAGGGGCAGAGTCAAGAGACTCATTCCAGAGCTCTGCCAGCAGAGGAATTCTGGCAGCTCCTTTCCAGTTGGGGGTTGTGGGATGGACTCAAAGCCTGGGCATGAACCAAGGGTGATGCAGTTCTGTTGGCACCACTGGGATTTCATTGGGATTTTGGGATGAAACAGCAGCTCCCAGCCTACACCTGCTCCCCCAGAGGATGGGTTTTAGCTCAGTTATTCCTGCTGCTCAGGAAAAGCAAGAGAGCCCCGTGTGCCACTGGAAATGAAGGGAATTGGGATGAACAGATCCCACCAAAGCAGGGCCCGGGTGACACGGACACCTCGGGATCCTTTATGGATCCAACAGGACATGGGTGGCCAAGACATCCCTGGGCAGGAATCCCAGTGCCCCCAGCAGCACCCACAGGTTTGGGCTGGAGCCTCCTGGCCTGGATCAGGATCAGGGTGGCCAAAAAGTCCAGGGAAGTGATTCCTGCCCTGGTGAGGCCTCACTTCAAGTGCTGTGTCCAGTCTGGGCCCTCAGCTCAGGAAGGACATGGAGGGGCTGCAGCAGGGCCAGGGAAGGGTCTGGAGCACAATTCCCATGAGGAGAGGCTGAGGGAGCTGGAGGGGCTCAGCCTGGAGAGGAGGAGGCTCAGGGGAGACCTCCCCACTCTGCACAACTCCCTGACAGGAGGGGGGAGCCAGGCAGGGGTTGGTCTCTTTTCCCAGGCAACTCTCAGCAAGACAAGAGGGCTCAGGGTCTTCAGCTGTGCCAGGGGAGGTTTAGGTTGGACATTACAAAGAATTTCTTTCCAGAGAGGGTGCTCAGCCATTGGAATGGGCTGCCCAGGGAGGGGGTGGATTCTTCATCCCAGGAGGTGTTTAAGCACAGACTGGATGTGGCACCAGTGCCATGGGCTGGGAACTGTGGTGGCAGTGGATCAAGGGTTGGACTGGATGATCTCAGAGGTCCCTTCCCACCCAGCTGGTTCTGTGATTCCATGATTCTCCCCAGCCCCTGGAACCCCCCCGGACTCACGTGCAGGATGTTCCTCACGTTGACCACGGTCAGGTTGTGCTGTTTGGCTCCGTCCTCCAAGGTTCGGTCCAAGGTGTCGTCCAGCTTGATGTCACAGGACAGGGACCCCTCCTCCTCCTCCTGGCTCTTCCCTTCCCTTTTCCTCTTGGTTGCCTTCCTCCTCCTCTTCCTCCTCTCCAGCTCCTCCCCGTCCTGCTCCTCTGAAAGCGAGCGGAGACGGGATCTAAACCCTCACCTGCCCTCGGCACCTCCCAGAGGAGCTTAAAAACCAACCCAAACCAGGATCCTGCAGCTCCTGAGGCAGCAAAACTTCCCCCTGCTGATGGGAGGCCACCCAAATGGAGAGATGGAGAGAGCCACAAGAGCTGGGAAGCCTTTGGAAGGATGGATTCAAACATTTAAAGG
This sequence comes from Neopelma chrysocephalum, assembly GCF_003984885.1. Lineage (NCBI taxonomy): Eukaryota > Metazoa > Chordata > Aves > Passeriformes > Pipridae > Neopelma > Neopelma chrysocephalum. Next base: position 126,568 of record NW_020897887.1, read on the forward strand.
ATGTGTGGCCACCACCTCCTCAAGGCTGGTTTTACAGAACAGCCTCAGCAGCCTCTGTGCACCTTTTCCAGAGAAAAAGCTGCAATCCCCAGGTACCACACGGCAAGAACAGGAGGCAGCTCCCAGGATTTAAAGTGTTTTTCCACAGGCTGGCTCAGGGAAGCAAGAATTCTGACTTCCTTTGAAGGAAAAGCAGAGTTTTCAGTGCCCAAAAATTGCTGATATCAACTCCAGCAAGTTCCACTTGGACACCTGGAGTTTATTGAATCGCAGAGCCCAAAAAATGCTGCCCCTAAACAGCCCCCAGCAGGGTGTTCACAGTTCCAGAGCCTGTTTCTTGCCCAGTGGGATGAAAAAAGCCACTCACCAGCCCTGGTGTTCTTGGGTGGCTTCGTGGTGGCAGGATTCCTTCCAGCCCCCTGCAGGGAGCTCCTCCCAGGAGACTCGGGGCTTTCAGTGGGATATGGATCTCGCTGGGAACTCACTTCCACCTCTGTGAACAGCTTGGGGATCTTCCCTGGGAACAGCAAACACCAAGCTGTGCTCAGACGTTCCAAAGTTAAGACACAAAACTTTATCACGGCTCAAATACATCAAATCTAGCAAGAGTCTAAACACTTTAAATACAAAAACACATTAAATCTGGCACAAGCAGCCCGTGGCAGTGACCCAGGAGGACTAAACAGCAGCAGCAGCTCCATCCTGCTGGGAACAGCCCCAGGCAAAGAGATCCCTTGGTGGTTCCTGCTGGTTCAGCCTCATTCCCCCCTCAGCAGCTTTCTCAAACCCCCTCCTGTCACGTGAGGCAGCTGCAAAAACCTGATGGTTTGTTCCAAACAGGGTTGTTGTGCAAATGCAGCTGCCACAGCAGCCACAGCCAGGGGGTTGTTCCTGCAGTTCCACCATGGGATGGCTACAAACCCTTCCCCCTCCTGCTCTGTGCAGGCCCACA
>NW_020897887.1:132519-133530 GCF_003984885.1 Neopelma chrysocephalum
ATATAGATAGACAGATAGATAGACAGATAAAATAATTAATTAATTAATTAATTAATAACAGCCTCCACAAACCCCCAGGCCCCAAGAACCCCCCCTGGTACGTTCTGCCAGGGATGGGGGGAAGCTTTGGGAAAGGGGCCTGTTTTCATGCTCAACTGTAACACTTCAGGAGAGAAATAAATAAAAAGATAGAGAGACAGATAGATAGATAGAGAGAGAGATAGATAGAGAGACAGACAGATAGATAGATTAATTAACTAATAACAGCCATCACAAACCCTCAGGACCCAAAGCCAACCCCCTTCCTGCTACCTTCCACCAGGGATGGGGGGAAGCTTTAGGAAAGGGGCCCGTTTTCACTTCAGGAGGGAAATAAATAAAAATATAGATAGACAGATAAAATAATTAATTAATTAACTAACAACAGCCCCCATAAACCCCCAGGCCCCAAAAGCCCCCTCCCCATCCCCGGTACCTTCCGCGGGGCTCCCGGGTCCCGCCGCCCCCTCCGCCCTGCCGGGGGGTTTCCTGGAGGCCTCTCCCTGCGCCTTCCCCGCCGCTCTCCCGGACCCTCCTCCTCCTCCTCCTCCTCCTCCCGCTCCCGCTCCGCCGCCATCGCCGCCGTCCCCGGGGCCCGGCGGTTCCGCGTCCTCCGCCGCCGCCGCCGCCCGGCGCTTCTTGCAGGGCAGCATCTTCAGCGCCAGCGCCATGGCGGGACGGGGCCGGGACGGGGAGATCCCGGGATCCCGGCGGGAGGGGGGGGTCGGGGTCCCGCTCCCAGCGATCCCGATCCCGATCCCGCTCCCGATCCCAGGAAACGGAAGCTCCCGGTGCTCCCCCTTCCCCTCCCCTCCCCTTCCCGCCCGCTCCGCGCATGCGCCGCCCGGGACGGGGCCGGTCCCCACCGGGGGGGGGAAACGACACCGGGAGCGACCCCCGACCCCGTCACCGGGGTGACCCCTAAACACCCCCCGAAACCCTCCCGTGCACCCCTCAGTTCATCCCCTTCAC
>NW_020897887.1:133630-139047 GCF_003984885.1 Neopelma chrysocephalum
CCCCCCCCCCCCCCCCCCCCCCCCCCCCCCCCCCCCCCCCCCCCCCGTGGAGCTTCCCGTGCTGCCGCCGCCGTCGCATCGCGGTGGGACGCGAGTTTAATTTAAATTAATTTAAATTAATTTAAACACACCGGACACACGCCACACACACCCCCCCGCCCGCCCCGCCCCCCCCCCCCCGGGGGGCCCCCCCCCCCCCCTCGGGCAGTTGCCGAGTCACGGCCGGGCGGGGCCGCGGCGGGGCGGGGCGGGGCCGGGCGGGGCGAGCGCCGCAGCGGGACCAGTCGCCAGCTCCTGCATCCCCGGCCCTGCCACTCGGAGCAGCATCATCATCATCATCATCCTCCGCACCCCCCTCCCCCCCGCCGGGCCCCGCACCCCCCCCTTCCCCCCCGCGGCGGGGCCACCATGGCCGAGATCACCAGCGTCCACCCCGGCTTCGGTGAGTGGGGGCCCGGGGAGGCGGCGGGGGGACCCCCCCGGGAGGAGCCGCCGCCGGGGCCGGCCCGTGCGCGGCGGCAGCGGCCGCGCCATCGCTCCCGGTGCCTCCGCCCCCCCCCCCGACGGCCGCGGCCCCTCGTTATCCGCCGCTCCCGCTCCCTCGGCATCCCCCCGATCCCGCTCCTTCAGCATCCCCCGGCCCCGCTCCTTCAGCATCCCCCGCTCCCCGAGCATCCCGCGGTCCCTCCGCTCCCGGGGGCGGCCCCGGGGGTGCCGCCGAGCCCCCCGCCCGTCGCTGGGGCGGTGCCAGCGCTCGGTGCCGGTGGTGCCGGGGGTGGGCAGGGGAGAGGGGGTCGCGGGGGGGGAGCGGGTGCGCGGCCGGGGCTCGGGGATGACGTGATGTCTGTGCCGGGCCGCGCCCGCGCCCCGGCCCTTTGTTCGCGCTCCCGGGGGCGGCTGCGGCACCGGCACCGGCGGCACAAGGCGGGGCCCGACCGGGACGACCGGGGGGTGCCGCGGGGGGCGGGAGGAGGGGGGGGGTCCCGCAGCCCCCCGGAGCGGCCCGGGCGGAGTCGGGAGCTGGTCCCGGGAGCTCCGCGGAGGGGATGGAGAAGCTCCAAATCCCTCCTGGGCCCCGCGGGCAGAAGGGTTTGGGCCTTGCCGGGCCCAGCCCGGGGAGGTTTTGCCGAGAATCCTGGATTTTAAGATGTTTTTTTTTTTTGGCTGCGGCCGCGGGGTGAGGAGGGCGGGGACCGCAGCGCTGGGGGGCCGGGGGTTCCTCCGGCCCTGGACGCCCAAAGTGATGCTCTGTGTGTCCTCCAGCATCCCCCTGACCTTCCCCTCGGACCTCCGGCACCGCGGTCACAGCTTTTCCTCTAAATCTTTGAGTACCCATCCATATTCCTCCACCCTCCACCATTTATCTGATGGCCAAATCCACTCACCTCTTCCCTTCTGGCTTTCCTGGAATCCCAGAGCCCACGTGCTGCCACTATTCCACTACTGCCCATCGAGGTTTCATCAGCAAACGTCAATTTTTAAAGGAGGCTTTCCACAATTTTGGATTTTGTTTCAGTCAAACCGTAGCATCACCTCGGAGCAAAGGTCTCTTCCACAAAGTTTGGATAAAAGGGCAGAGAGTTCTGCTCTGCTGGAGGGAGGTGCCAGCCTGTGGTGCCATTTCAGGTGGGCACTGGAAGTGCCCTAGAAGCTGCAAAGGCTTCACTAAAACTGGCTCCAGGCAGCTTTAGATCCGTGTGGTTTCCAGCTGGAAGGAATTATGGAGACAGGACCAATGGATGTATGGAATGGTTACATAAGTAGGAGCCTTCAGCTGGAAAAAGGGGGATTATGGGCAGCACGGGGGACGGAAAGGGTCATTTTCTGCTTCTCCTGATGCAGGAACAGGCATTGGAAGGGATGAGGTGGGACAGGAAAACCCTCTTTGCTCATGAGGCTCTTTGCCACAGAACATCCTGGGAGCCAAATTTAAGGGTTGAGAGAATATTTAAGGGTTGAGAGAATATTTAGGGGTTGAGAGAATATTTAGGAGTTGAGAGAATATTTAAGGGTTGAGAGAATATTTAAGGATTGGAAGAATATTTAAGGGTTGAGAGAATATTTAAGGGTTGAGAGAATATTTGAGAGTTGAGATGATTCGATGGAAGAAAGATCACAGGGACTTATTTGGTGCTTTTTGGGGCTGCTCCTGAAATTGTCCCCTCAGAGGTGCAGGAAAGGAAGGTACAGGAGCTGATTTTGTGAGGACACAAACAAAACACACACAAAGAATGAGAGTAAGAATAAGAATAAGAATAAGAATAAGAATAAGAATAAGAATAAGAATAAGAATAAGAATGGGGTTTCAGCATTCTTCTTGAATATCCACCAGAGCTTTTAACAGCTGAGTTGTCTCCAAATGAGCTGTTTAAGAGCACTTGCCTCTTTTTAAAGAGGGAACATTAAATAATAAACCAAAGTTGATTTTTTGGGGGTGTTTTGTCAATATTATAAACCCCTCTTGCTTTAGTTAATTCAGCCCAAGGCTCTGTTTGCAGGGAGACCTGAGACAGGTTGCTCTGTGAAACCAGTGCAGAAGATTCCAGCTGCAGGCTGGGAAGGTTCCTGCCCAACCAAAAGTGGATTTTTCCAGTTTTGGGAAAGGGCAAAACCGTTTTCCCCAAGCCCTTCAGGTGCTCAGGTTACAGCCTGGCAACCTTGTCCTCCTGCCTGTTCCCCTCAATAAATGGGCATGTGGGAAGAACAGAGAAAATCCCGACTCGTGGTGCTCTCTGGAGCTTCAGGGGTGAGGTGAGAGGATTATTTTCTCCTGTTTGTGGTGCAGAATGAAGAGGGAAATCAGACAAATTTACCTTTTTTTTTTAACCAGCTGTCCCGTTCAGCTGTTGCCGTGATTGTCGTGTCGGTGGTTTCTGGTGAAGAAGTGGTTTGTGAGGAAAGAGATGTGGGGTTGAAGCGCTTTTTTTTTGGTTTGCTGGCTCCCAAAAATAACAGAAAACAGCTTTAAAACCGGGAACACAAAAATAAGTCCTGTGAAAAGTCTGGCTCCACTTTCCCTAAAACCTCCCACCAAGAAACCGAAGGCAGCACAAAGATCCCCCCTTTCCTTCCCTTTCAGGACTGAGCAGCCCCTCCTTTTGGTCTCTCCTTGCCTTCCATCTGCTCCCCATCCTCCATCCACTCCAGATTCCCAATCCTTGGCTGGAATTGCTGAGGGATGTCAGTCCTGGGCAGCTCAGGCTTCCCTCAGTGCCTGGGTGAAACCCTCTCCAGAGCCATCCATTAGGGAATGACCAGCGTGGCTGCTAAAAATAACCACGGGGTGGTTTTTATGCTGCCCTGGAGAACGTAAATTGGCCTAAGATCTCGAAAACATCAAATAATCCCTTAAATCCAAACGCGGGATTTTCTGTCCCTTGGTTTTTTTTTTTTGGACGCTGGATTTCCACGGGAGATTTTGGCCTCGTGTCGGGGCAAACCAAAGCATTTCAGGGCAAATCAAACCATTTCAGGGCAAACCAAACCATTCCAGGGCAAACCAAACCATTCCAGGGCAAACCAAAGCATTTCAGGGCAGACCAAACCATTCCAGGGCGAAACAACAAAACCATTTCAGGGCAAAATGGTGTTTTAGGAATGGTTTTAGGACTCGGCTCCGGCGTTCCGGCCACGCTCCCCGGTGTTGTGAAAACAGAATTGTGTAACGTCTGCGAGCAGGGCACCAAAAAAATAAAAGCCAGTGCCTCCTGCGAATCGAGAACCCGCGTTCCTATGGAGATGCTGGTGAGGAGGGAGCCGGGTTTGGCAAGAGAAGGCAAATCTGCTGTTTGAAATCCTCGGCACATGAAGGGGGGGGGAAGAGAACGCGGGTCGGGAGAGCCGGGGGGTCGATCTGCGGGCGGAAAAGAGGGGAAGGAGTTTCCAGGGGGAGCTTTTGGCGGGGTTTTGGCGGGGTGGGGCCCTGACCGCCTGGTCTCCCCGCAGACGTGTCCCCCGTGGTGGCCGGGCTGATCGGCGCGACCGTCCTGGTGGTCTCCGTCTCGGTCACGGTGTTTGTGTGGACATGCTGTCACCAGCAGGCCGAGAAGAAGCACAAAAACCCCCCCTATAAGTTCATCCACATGCTGAAAGGCATCAGCATCTACCCCGAGACCCTGAGCAACAAGAAGAAAATCAACCGGCTGCGCCGAGACAAGAGCGGGACCCCCAAGGAGGCGGCGCGGGGGAACCTCCTGGTGGAGGCGGCCGAGTCGGGGCTGGCGGGGCCCGACAAGGCCCCGTCCGCGCCCGCCGCGGCCCCGCGGGTGGAGCAGCTCCCCATCCAGCTGGAGTACGGCGACGAACTCAGCCCCGACCGGAGCCTCACCCCGGCGGGCAGCAAAACCTCGTCGCCGTCCTCGCCGGGCGACGACGTGACGCTGGGCGAGCTGACCTTCTCGGTGGACTACAACTTCCCCAAAAAGGCCCTGGTGGTCACCATCCAGGAGGCCCGCGGGCTGCCCGTGATGGACGAGCACACGCAGAGCTCCGACCCCTACATCAAGATGACCATCCTGCCCGACAAGAGGCACCGCGTGAAGACCCGGGTGCTGCGCAAGACGCTGGAGCCGGTGTTCGACGAGACCTTCACCTTCTACGGGATCCCCTACAGCCAACTGCAGGACCTGGTGCTGCACTTCCTCGTGCTCAGCTTCGACCGCTTCTCCCGCGACGACGTGATCGGAGAGGTCGTGGTGCCCCTGGCCGGCGTCGACCCCAGCACCGGCAAAGTGCAGCTCACCAGGGAGATCCTCAAGAGGAACATCCAGGTGAGACGACTCCGGGCACCCCGGGGATGATCCTGGGCTGATCTTGGGGCTGATCCCAGGCCGATCCCGGGCTGATCCTGGGGCTGATCCCAGGCTGATCCTGGGCTGATCCCGGGCTGATCCCGGGGCCGATCCCAGGCTGATCCCGGGGCTGATCCTGGGCTGATCCCAGGGCCGATCCGTGGGCTGATCCCAGGCCGATCCCAGGCTGATCCCAGGCTGATCCCAGGGCCGATCCTGGGCTGATCCCAGGCTGATCCCAGGGCTGATCCCAGGGCTGATCCTAGGCTGATCCTGGGGCTGATCCCAGGCTGATCCTGAGGCCAATCCCGGAGCTGGTCCCGGGCTGATCCCAGGGCTGATCCCGGGGTCAATCCCAGGCTGATCCTGGGGCTGATCCCAGGGCCAATCCCAGGGCCGATCCAGGGCCAATCCTGGGCTGATCCCGGGCTGATCCTGGGGCCGATCCTGGGCTGATCCCAGGGCTGATCCTGGGGCCGATCCCAGGCTGATCCTGGGCTGATCTCAGGCTGATCCCGGGGCTGATCCTGGGCTGATCCCGGGCTGATCCCGGGCCGATCCCGGGGCTGATCCTGGGGCTGATCCCGGTCCAATCCCGGGGCCAATCCTTGGCTGATCCCGGGCTGA
>NW_020897887.1:139057-140865 GCF_003984885.1 Neopelma chrysocephalum
CCAATCCCGGGGCCAATCCTTGGCTGATCCCGGGCTGATCCCGGGGCCGATCCCGGTCCAATCCTGGGGCCAATCCTGGGCTGATCTCAGGCTGATCCCGGGGCCGATCCCAGGCTGATCCTGGGCTGATCCCGGGCTGATCCCGGGCTGATCCCGGGCCAATCCCGGTCCGATCCCGGGGCCAATCCCAGGCTGATCCCAGGGCTGATCCCAGGGCCGATCCTGGGCTGATCCTGGGGCTGATCCCAGGCTGATCCTGAGGCCGATCCCGGGGCTGGTCCCGGGCTGATCCCAGGGCTGATCCCGGGGTCAATCCCAGACTGATCCCAGGGCCGATCCGGGGCCTCTCCTGGGGCCAATCCTGGACTGATCCTAGGGCTGATCCTGGGCTGATCCCGGGCAGATCCGGGGCGCTCCCCGGGCTGATCCCGGGGCTGATCCTCGGGCCGATCCCGGGGCTGATCCTGGGGCTGATCCTGGGCCGATTCTGGGGCTGATCCTGGGCTGATCCCGGGGCTGATCCTGGAGCTGTTCCCGGGCTGATCCCAGGCTGATCCCAGGGCCAATCCCAGGCTGATCCTGGGGCTGATCCTGGGCTGATCCCAGGGCTGATCCCGGGGCCGATCCCGGGGCCGATCCTGGGCTGATCCCAGGGCTGATCCCAGGCCTTCCGACCCGGGAGATCCCGATGCAAAACCTCGGCCAGGAATGCTGGCCAAAGAGAGCTGAATCCTCAGGGAGGAGCTTCTTAAAAGCCATTATTTCATTGGGAAATTAAATAAGTTTCTGAGTGTTGAATTCTCCAGGAGGAGCTTCTTAAAAGCCATATTTGAAAATTGAGATGAGTTTCTAAGTGTTGAGTTCTCAAGGATGAGCTTCCTGTTTTTTAAAAGCCATCTTTAATTGGAAAATTTAGATGGCTTTTAAGTATTGAATTCTCCAGGAGAAGCTTCTTGAAAGCCATGTTTCATTGGAAAATTTAGTTAATTTTTAAGTGTTGAATTCTCTAGGATAAGCTCCATATTTTTTCAAAACCATATTTCATTGGAAAATTGAGAGAAGTTTCTAAGTGTTGAATTCTCAAGGAGGAGCTTCTTAAAAGCCATATTTCATTTGAAAATTGAGATGAGTTTCTAAGTGTTGAGTTCTCCAGGAGGAGCTTCCTATTTTTTAAAAGTCATATTTAATTGGAAAATTAAATAAGATTCCAAGTGTTGAATTCTCCAGGATAAGTTTTTAAAAGCCATTTTAATTTGAAAATTGAGAGAAGTTTCTAAGTGTTGAATTCTTATTCATATTTTTTAAAAGCCATCTTTAATTGGAAAATTTAGATAAGTTTCCAAGTGTTGAATAGTCAAGGAGAAGCTTCTTAAAAACCATGTTTCATTGGAAAATTTAGTTAATTTTTAAGTGTTGAATTCTCCAGGATAAGCTTCATATTTTTTCAAAGCTATATTTCATTAGAAAATTTAGGTAAGTTTCTAAGTATTGAATTCTTATTCAATACTTCAGTGGAATTTGAGCTGCTAAACCCCTCACACCCAAAATCCAGTGGATTTGATCTCCCAAGCCCTCCAGACCCAAAATCCAGTGGGATTTGAGCTCCTAAACTCCCCAGACCCAAAATCCAGTGGGATTTGAACTCCTAAAACTCTCAGACCCATAATCCAGTGGGATTTGAGCTCCTAAATCCATTCAGTGGAATTTGAGCTCCTAAACCCCTCACACCCAAAATCCAGTGGATTTGATCTCCCAAACCCTCCAGACCCAAAATCCAGTGGGATTTGAGCTCCTAAACCCCTCACACC
>NW_020897887.1:140875-142173 GCF_003984885.1 Neopelma chrysocephalum
CCCAAAATCCAGTGGGATTTGAGCTCCTAAAACTCTCAGATCCAAAATCCAGTGGGATTTGAGCTCCCAACCCCCCCTCCCCATTCCCAGCTTCCCGAATCCCGCCGCCGCTTCCCTTCCCTCTGAACCTCCCACTGGCTTTGCCCCCAATGGAAACCCCCAATTCCAGGGGCAGAATTCCCAGGATCACCCCTTGATGGATGTGATTTCCCTCCCCAATCCCCCCCCGGGATCTCCCCGTGCCCCCTTTTCCCATTTCCAGGCGCTTTTCACGGGGGGGAAGAAATGGGGAATTCCGGCGCCCTCCCGGAGTTCTCCGGGTTTCCCGGGTGGATTTTTCCTGACATAATTCCTTATTTTCCCACTCCCAGAAGTGCCTGAGCCGGGGGGAGCTGCAGGTGTCCCTGTCCTACCAGCCCGTGGCGCAGAGGATGACCGTGGTGGTGCTGAAGGCCCGGCACCTGCCAAAGATGGACATCACCGGCCTCTCAGGTAGAAGCTATTTTCTCCAGCTTGGAATTTTTCTTTGGAAAACCCCCTGCCCCTCTTCCCAACCTCCAGGTTGACCCACAGCTCTCCCCATTCCTGTTTTAGCCACGGGATTCCCAGGTTTGCCTCCCGAACTCCTCGCGGGGATACAGAGCGTTCCCACTGATTCCTTAAATTTTCATTAAAGAATGAAAATCGCTTTGGGGCAGAATCCCGGGATCCCAGAAAGGTGTGGGTTGGAAGGGACCTCAAAGATCATCTCGTTCCAACCCAAAATCCAGTGGGATTTGAGCTTCCAAACCTCTCACACCAAAATTCCAGTGGGATTTGAGCTCCTAAACCCATTCAGTGGAATTTGGGCTCCCAAACCCCCCCAGATCCAAAATCCAGTGGGATTTGAGCTCCTAAACCCCTCACACCTAAAATTCAGTGGGATTTGAGCTCCCAAACCCTCCCAACCCAAAATCCAGTAGAATTTGGGCTCCCAAACCCTTCACACCCAAAATCCAGTGGGATTTGAGCTTCCAACCCCCCCCCAGACCCAAAATCTGGTGGGATTTGAACTCCTAAACCCCCTAAACACAAAATCCAGTGGGATTTGAGCTTCCAACCCCCCCCAGACCCAAAATCCAGTGGGATTTGAACTCCTAAACCCCCTAAACACAAAATCCAGTGGGATTTGAGCTCCTAAACACCCCCAGTCCCAAAATCCAATGGGATTTGAGCTCCCAAACCCCCCAGACCCAAAATCCAGTGGGATTGGAGCTCCCAAACCCCTCACACCCAAAATCCAGTGGGATTTGAGCTCC
>NW_020897887.1:142183-144224 GCF_003984885.1 Neopelma chrysocephalum
AAACCCCTCACACCCAAAATCCAGTGGGATTTGAGCTCCCAAACCCCCCCAGTCCCAAAATCCAGTGGGATTTGAGCTTCCAACCCCCTCAGTCTCAAAATCCGGTGGGATTTGAGCTCCCAAACTCCCCCAGATCCAAAATCCAGTGGAATTTGAGCTCCCAAACCCTCCAGACCCCAAATCCAGTGGGATTTAAGCTCCCAGTTGAGGGGCTGGAACGTGTCCAGAGGGACTGGAGCAGCAGGAGAAGGATCTGAAGAAGTCCTGAGGGAGCTGGGGGGGGCTCATCCCGGAGCAAAGGAGGCTCAGGGGGCACCTTCTGCCTCTGGAATTCCCTGGGAGGAGGTTGGAGCTGGGGGGGGGGTTGAGCTCTGCTCCCAGGGAAAAGCAGGACAAGAGGGAATGGCCTCAAGGGGAAGGTCAGGTTGGAAATCAGGAGGAATTTCCTCCTGGAAAGGGTTGTTAAGGATTGGAATGTTCTCCAGGGAGGTTTGGAGTCCCCAATCCCTGGAGGTGGGGACGGGGCACAGGCTGGGCTGGATGATCCCAGAGGGCTTTTCCAGCCTCAGGGATCCCAGGATTCCGGGATCACTGCCCCGAGCAGCCCTTTTTCCATGGAGAAAGCCCCTGGGAGAGGAGGCCAAAGGGAGCAAAGCGTGAGGGGGAGCAGGGACAGACCCGGGCAGGTGGAAATGGCCCAAAATCAGAGACAATTCCAGGCAATTTCCTTCATTTTTTACCGTGTTTTTTGCCCTGCTATTGGAAAGGAGGAGAAGAGCAGCTGCCCTGCAGTTCCCACTCAACTCCTGAATCCCCTTTGCAACGTTTCCTTGGGGATTATTGGGGAAAAACGCTTGGAATCTGCTCTGAATTCCATCGCGGCCTCCCCGGCAGGAAACGCAGGCCCGGCTTTGCAGCTTCCTCCTCAGAACGCAGATTAAAGCAGACTGAGCTTAGTTTAGGCCTCACTTTAGACCTAAAGATAAAGATAAAGACACTCTTCCTTCCAAAACAGAAAAGGAAAAAAGCTCTCCCTGTGTGTTTTCCTGCCAGAGGATGAATTTTTCCATGGCTGATCTTCCACCTGCTTTAACTTTGTGAGGCCGAGGCCTTTAACTTTGTGAGGCCGAGGCCTTTGCTTCCCATGAGCTTTATATCAAACTCGTTGCAGCTGGATTTAAAAAACAAAAAAAATCGTGAAAAATGAGCCTTCCAGCTCCAAAGCTCATGTGAAATGAGGGGGGAAAAAGAAAAAAAAAGCCCTCAGTGCCTGGTATCTCGATTGTAATGCCCAGCAAGTGTCTGCATGAAGGAAGGCTTTGTTTTAAACTTCCCTCTTTTTCCAGGGCCTCCCACTGCTCAGGGGTTTTCCACCTTGCAAATTCTTTATTTATAATTTATTCAGTGTTTAATTGGTGATTTGGGAGCTTTGCTGGGCTGTTTTCCCCGAGGGATGCACAGGAGGGAGGGTGGGAGGGGGAGAAGGGGAGGGTTGGGGGGTGACCTGCAAAAAAATTCCCGAGGGCCTGGAGTGTCAGGAAAAGGGGGAATTGAGATAATGGAGCTCCTTAATTTAGGGCTTCACTGAATTTTAGAGCCCTGTTGGAAAAAATGCTCCTTTGGAGGACCCCAGGATTCCAGGCAGCTCCGAGCCCTCATGGGGTGCAAATAATGGGTCATAATTAAAAAAATCCAGATAATTCAGCTGCTTAATTTAGGAATTGGCTACCGAATTTTAGAGCCCTGTTGGAAAAATATAAAAACTAAGATAATTTAGCTTCTTACTTTGGGACTTCACTGAATTTTGGAACCTTGCTGGAAAAAATTATGCTTTCCAGGACCCCAAGATTTCAGGCAGCCAGGCTGCTCTGAACCCCCTGTATGGGTTATAATTAAAAAACTAAGATAATTTAGCTCCTTACTTCAGGATTTTACTGAATTTTAGAGGCCTTTTTGGAAAAATTTAAAAACTAAGGTAATTTAGCTCCTTACTTTAGGGCTTCACTGAATTTTAGAGGCCTGTTGGAAAAAATGCTCCTTT
>NW_020897887.1:144234-144440 GCF_003984885.1 Neopelma chrysocephalum
AAAATGCTCCTTTCCAGGACCTTGGGATTCCAGGCAGCTCCGAGCCCTCATGGGGTGCAAATAATGGGTTATAATTAAAAAAATCCAGATAATTCAGCTGTTTAATGTAGGACTTTACTGAATTTTAGAGGTCTTTTTGGAAAAATTTAAAAACTAAGATAATTTAGCTCCTTACTTTAGGACTTCACTGAATTTTAGAGGCCTGT
>NW_020897887.1:144450-144885 GCF_003984885.1 Neopelma chrysocephalum
AATGGTCCTTTTCAGGATTCCAGGATTCCATTCAGCTCTGAGCCCTCGTGGGGTGCAAATTATGGGTCATAATTTAAAAAATCCAGATAATTCAGCTACTTAATGTAGGATTTTACCGAATTTTAGAGTCCTGTTGGAAAAATTTAAAAACTAAGATAATTTAGCTCCTTACTTCAGAACTTCACAGAATTTTAGAGTCTTGTTGGAAAAAATTATCCTTTGTAGGAATCCAGAATTCCAGGCAGCTCCGAGGCCTTGTGGGGTGCAAATAATGGGTTATAATTTTAAAAATCCAGATAATTCAGCTACTTACTTTAGGACTTTACTGAGTTTTAGAGGCCTGTTGGAAAAAATGCTCCTTTCCAGGACCTTGGGATTCCAGGCAGCTCCGAGCCCTCGCGGGGTGCAAATAATGGGTTATAACCTAAAAAATCC
>NW_020897887.1:144895-151418 GCF_003984885.1 Neopelma chrysocephalum
CCGAGCCCTCGCGGGGTGCAAATAATGGGTTATAACCTAAAAAATCCCTATAATTCACCTACTTGGCTGCTGATTTTTGGAGCCCTGTAAGCACAGCTGCCCCTTTCCCCCTCGGAGGTCCCTCCCCCCCATACCCCCCCCCGTGCCTGGGCCACGTTATGAGTCCCCCCCTTGTCCTCCTCCTCCCCCCCCAGCAGACCCCTACGTCAAGGTGAACGTCTACTACGGGCGCAAGCGCATCGCCAAGAAGAAGACCCACGTCAAGAAGTGCACCCTGAACCCCGTGTTCAACGAGTCCTTCATCTACGACGTGCCCGGGGAGCTGCTGCCCGACGTCAGCATCGAGTTCCTGGTCATCGACTTCGACCGCACCACCAAGAACGAGGTGGTTGGGAGGCTCATCCTGGGCGCCCACAGCGCGACGCCCGCGGGCGCCGAGCACTGGCGGGAGGTCTGCGACAGCCCCAGGAAACCCGTGGCCAAGTGGCACAGCCTGAGCGAGTACTAAAAACAAAACACAAGCAGAGAGAGAGAGAGACCAACCTTCCCCTCCCCGAGCCCACCTAGGACAGACTTAAAAACCTTGTTTTAGCTGTAGGACTAAAAAAAAACAAAAAAAAGACAAAAAAACAACTCTTCGTTCGTCCGGCGAGGTCGGTTCTCTTTAGTGATGTGGGTTGTTTTTTTTTTTTCTGTTGGTTTGTTTTACGTTTTGGTTTTCGTTTTTTCTTTTGCAGGGCACTAAAAAAAAAAAAAACAAAAAACGACGCTCTGAGGGAGCGTTAAATGACAAAAAAAAAAGAGGTACCACAGATATATATAACAGTGTAATCACGCTATTGCATGCCTAATAAAACTGAAATTAGTATAACTCTGCCAGTATCAAGTTGCAGGTTTTAATACAATTATCTGTCACTATGGAAGTCGTGTTCGTGCCGAGCTGTCTCTGCTGGTATTTCACCAAGATTGGCCTGTCTTTTTTTATTAGGCTTCTTCTCCCCCAAGTTTTTCTGGATTCTGCTGTTTAACCTCTGGTTTCTTGTTCGTTTGCCTGCCCACGGGTTCTGTTCTGTGCTGGTTTGGGAGCCCCGGGTCGAGCTGGGTCAGAATTCTGCACTGGCACAAAAGGAAAATACAGGGAAAGTGGCACTGGCCTCCAGAGAAGGAACAATTCCCTTGTCAGGCGCTGAAATCCTCGGGTTTGGGGAGCTCTGAGGTCACAAAGCCCCAGACTCGCCTCTCAAACCCGAACACCAACTGGTCCCGCTGCTTTTGCCACGGGGAAGTTCCACAGGATTCCTAAAAACTGGGGAAACTCTGCTGGGTTTTGGTTTTATTGAACCCCTGCCCGTGCCTGGGTTTCCCAAGGGAAGCCAAGCTCGGACTGGGAAGGGAACCTTCCACCATCAGATGAAATTCCTGGTCCATAAATTCCGTTTAAGGGCACGACAGAGCTGGGATGGGGGAAAAGCTGGTGTGGGAGAGGATGACAAAGCTCCCCTTCATCCCTGCTCGGGTCAGACCTGACCCTGAGGGGCAGCTTTGGAAGGAGGAGCAGACCCAGGGCAAAGCCTGGCACTGAAACGGGTCAGACTCGGAATTCCAAGGCAGCCTGAGCTCCACAAAGTTTGGGAGCAGCTGCCTGGGATGTGCTGCTGCTCCCAGGGTTGGGCTCTTGCTCCAGCCAAGCCCAGGGGAGAGAGAGAGGAGGATTAATTCATTAACCAGCAGCAAATAATTGGTGGTAAACAGTGAACTGAGCAGGAACAGCCAGAACTAAAATCACTTCTGGGCCCTGCGGTGGAAACAAGGAGTTTGAGGAGAGGCTGCTGGGGGATCCCGGGATTCCAGGCAGCCCCAGGCCCCTGTGGGATGAGAATCATGGGGTTTAATTTAAAAAAAACCCTAAAAATTAGGATAATTTAGCTGCTTACCAGGGTTTAATTAAAAAAAAGCCTAAAAATTAGGATAATTTAGCTGCTTACTGGTGTTTAATTTAAAAAAAAAACAACAAACAAAAAATTAGGATAATTTAGCTGCTTACAGGACTCGAGCCCTGAATTTTAGAACCTGATCCTTTCCACCTCCGTGCTCGGGACTGGGCCAGTCCCTCCCAGTCCCTCCCAGTCCCTCCCAGTCAAGCAGGGACTTCACTCCTCCCCGATGGCCAGCGAGGGTTTCTGCCTGAGGGTAGGGTCGGTTTTATCGGTGTCTTAAACGCTCTGGGTGGCTCCAGAGAAGGAATTCCCCCTTGGAAGTGGCTGCAGATCCGTTTAAATCCTTGTGGTTTTGGGGTTTTTGTTTTGCCTTTTTTGTTTTTTTGTTTTTGTTTTTTTTTTTTTAAAGCGATTGTGTCGCTGAAATTTTAGCAACTGCCACGAACTTTTTTTTCCTCCAAACATGCTTTTCCAGCACCGCTCCCAAAAATCTGACCGGGACCTAAAAACAGCAACGAAATTCCCCCTTTCCCCGCCCCCCCTCGGTGTGAAAAGCATGTGTGAGCCTCGATGATTCCTTTAGTTGCAAAGGAAAGATGAATTTCTTGTCAAGGAAACATGCTCAGGGTAAATAGATTTAGGCTGTCGGGCAGGTAGGAGTAGCTCCAACACTCTTCTGGAATGATAGGAAACTGAAGATGTGCAGATATTATATATTTTTAAGACATAAAAATAAGACAGTAAGTGACAGCAGACTCACTGTAAAAAAAATCTCCCAGGTGTGGTTTATTCTTTACCTTTGTGTCTTCTATTGTAAAATGAACTTGGACAGTTACAACTTTGTGTGGGGAAAAAAAAACAAAACAAACAAAAAAAAAAAAAGAGAGAGGGAAAAACAAAACAAAACAAAAAAAAGGCAAAAAAAGCAAACTCTCAACCTGTGTGGAAGTGCATAACTGCTATCAGCTAACCTCCATCCTGTAACGCTACCTTGTATGTTGGATTTGTTAACGCACATCGAGCGTGCAAATAAAGATTAAATCACTTTATCCGCTGCCTGAGCTCTCTGCCGGGACCCGGGGCCGCTCCGGGCATCCCAAGGAAACCCCTCTGCTGCTCCCAGGGGAAAAAAACACCGGGATAAACCTCGGGGAGACGTGGGAGGGCGACGGGATCCTGGGAAATTGGGGGTGAAATTAAAGCAGGGTCGGGGAAGGGGAGATTTTGGGGTGGCGGAAGGACGGGGAGGGATCGTTTCCAAGGGCCTGGAGGGACAGGAGGAAGGGGAACGGCTTCCAGCTGGAGGAGGGGAGACTTAGATGTTGGGAAGAAATTGGTCCCTGGGAGGGTGGGGAGGGCCTGGCCCGGGTTATTCCAGGGCTGCCCCATCCCTGGGAGTGTCCCAGGCCGGGCCGGAGCGACCTGGGATAGGGGAAGGTGTCCCTGACCTTGGAAAAAAGAGGATCTTTAAGGTCCCTCCCCGCCCATCCCATCCCATCCCATCCCATCCCATCCCATCCCATCCCAGGATCCCCTGAGGGCCTCAGCCCATCCCAGAACCCTCAGCGTTATAATTGGGAATAAATCGCTCTAAATGGATCTTCACAGTTGGATCCAAGTGGGGGGGATAAAAAAGGACATTAAACGGGCAGAAAAAGAAGCCATTTCACCCCGGAATTTGTAATCCGGGGGCATTCCCGGATCCCTGGGACAAATCTGAATCCTCCGGGGATGTTTATTCCCATCTCGCCCCTCCTGGAGCATCGGGGATGTGGCTCCCGGGGCTCGTTTTCCGGGGATGCGGCTCCCGGGGCTCAGTTTTCCTGCCCAGGGCCGGGCACAAAGCCCGGCTTTACAAAACCCAACAGCCCCGGGCCGGGTTTCCCCGGCAACAGATTCCTGCCAGGGCTTTCCTTCCCGCTTTTTTTTTGGGAGCTTCCCAAGCCGCGGCAAGTCCAGGGGTGCTCCCACCATCCCGGCTTGCTCCAGGCCGGCCTTGGACGCTCCCAGGGATCGCAGGGATTTGAATTCCAGGGGCTCAGGACACGGTTCTGCCCCAGCATTTCCCCTCTTGCAGTTGTTTATCCCGGGAATAACCACGGTTGTCACTCAGCAATTGTTGTTCCCCAGTTATTACTCAGTTATTGTTGCACAGCCACCGGTTTGTTTTCTATTTTATTTTATTTTATTGTGCAAAAAAAAAAAGTGAGAGAAAAAAAATAATCTCAGCTCGACTCCTGCACATCCAGCCTGGAAAAAGCGGCCGGGTTTGGGTCCTTATCCCATTCCAGAGGGACAGAAATAAAGGGATTTGTGTAAGAAAAAGAGGGAGAAGGGAGAAAGGAAGGAAAGGGAAGGGAAGGAAGGAAGGAAGGAAGGGAAGGGAGGAAGGGAGGAAAGAAAGGAAAGATGAGGAAGGATGGAAGGAAGGGAGGAAAGGGGAGGAAGGAGGGGAGGAAGGAAGGGAGGAAGGGAGGGAGGAAGGAAGGAAGGAAAGAAAGATGGAAAGAAAAAGAGAAAGAAAGAAAGAAAAAAAGAAAGGAAAAAAGAAGGAAAGAAGGAAAGAAAGAGAGAAAGAGAAAGAAAGAAAGGAAGAAAGAAAGAAGGAAAGAAAGAAGGAAAGAAGGAAAGAGAGAGAGAGAAAGAAAGAAAGAAAGAAAGAAGGAAGGAAAGAAAGAGAAAGAAAAAAGAAAGAAAAAAAGAAGGAAAGAAGGAAAGAAAGAGAGAAAAGAGAAAGGGTCTGACGAGGCCTGACAAGAGCAGGGGGCTCGTGCAGAGCGAGCTCAGCCCCGACTCCCCGGATCCCCCCTTTCCCTGGAAGTGCCGCTGGAAGCAGAGGGATTTTGCTCCCCTTTGGGCACACTCGGGTCTCTCCTCCCTCCTCATCCCGTTCCCGGCGGGAGCGGATCCCGGATCCCGTTGCCGGGAGTCGGGGCCGGCATTTCCTTGGAGGAGGCGGGAAAAGCTGCGGCTCCGCCCCAGCCCCGCTGAAATGCGGCTCCTCCCGGGATTTGGGAAGGGGTTTGGACAGGGCAGGGAACTCCAGGCTGCGCTTTCCACGGGTGGCAGCGCCTCCAACACAATTCCAGCGGGAAAATCTCCACATTCCTGCGCTGCTGCCACAGTGGGACGGGACACTGGAATTCAACACTGGAATGGGCTGCCCAGGGAGCTGCTGGAGCCCCTGGAGGTGTTTCCAAGGGCTGGATGTGGTGGGGTTGGGTCCCAGGTTGGACTCAAGGATCTCGGAGGTCTTTTCCAACCTGGTGGATTCCGTGGCTCCGACTGGTTTAGGTCCCACCCACCCCCCTGCTGAGGAGCTGAGCACTCAGATCACACTTGCACAAGGATCCCACGTTAATTTTGTCGGGAAAAAACCCAAATCTACTCAGAGAGAAGCCGAGAAGTCCAGCCCAGCCCAGCCCAGCCCAGCTCTGCTCAGCGACCTCCGCGCCGCAAACGCCAGCCGGGCCCCTCGAGTTTTGGGGTGTTGTTGTTGTTGTTCTGGAGAGCAGCTCGTGCCAAACCACCAGGAAAACAGGGAATTCAGCCGGTTTGGGGGCGGCTCCAGCCCCGTTTGGCACAGCCCAGCACTCCCAGTTTGACCCAGGAACGCTCCAAAGTGCAGGGCCACGAACCCGCCGACGCCGGGAGCCGACGCGGGCCGGGCCCGGCGAGGGAAAAATGGCAACAAACAGGAGGAAAACCATCACTGTGTCCAAAGTCCAAGATCCAGAAGGAAGGGAATCTCATCCTAAACAGAAATAACGGGCAGAGTCACTCGCTCCCTCCCGGAGTCCCCTCAGGGTTGTTGTCCCTGAGCCGTTCCCGCCGCTCTCGTTCCGTTTTTTCCCAGAGGAACTTTTTCCCCCTCCCGGCTCAGGTGACCGAGTCCTTCTTCCTGCGGAAGGGCGACTTGAGCCTCTTCCACACGCTGCTCTTGGGCTTGGATTTCTTCTCCATGGCCATCACGGCCTCCCTCTCCTTGCGGCGGATCTCCCTCACCAGGGCGTGGAACACGTCGTCGATGTAGTACCGGAACGCCGCCGACGTCTCGAAGAAGGGGCAGTTGAACTCCCGGGCCAGGGCAGAGCCTTCCTCCTTGGACACCTGGGAAAACAACCCCACACCAGCTCAGGGGGTTGATTTCTGTGCCTCGTTGTGCTCGCTGGCGCCGGGACCCTCCCGGTTCCAGGGCAGCTCCTTCCCACCCAAAGGTTTCCCCACAAACCTGCTCCTCTTCCCCTCAGACTCTGGACACTCATGGAACAACACCCTCTGAAAGGATATTACTCCTTTCCTGGAGCTGAACCTCCAAGTGCCAGCTTACCCTGGCATTTTGGGCAGCTCCAGGGCGGGTTGTTCCCACTCTTCTCCAAAGGTTTCCCCACAAACCTGCTCTGCTTTCCCTCAGAATCTCTGGACACTCATGGAACAACACTCTCCCAAAGGATATTACTCCTTTCCTGGAGCTGAACCTCCAAGTGCCAGCCTAACCTGGCACTTTGGGCAGCTCCTTCCCACCCAAAGGCTTCCCCCCAAACCTGCTCCTCTTCCCCTCAGACTCTGGACAATCATGGAACAAC
>NW_020897887.1:151428-154131 GCF_003984885.1 Neopelma chrysocephalum
CTCAGACTCTGGACAATCATGGAACAACACTCTCCCAAAGGATATTATTCCTTTCCTGGAGCTGAACCTCCAAGTGCCAGCCTAACCTGGCATTTTGGGCAGCTCCAGGGCGGGTCGTTCCCACCCTTCTCCAAAGGTTTCCCCACAAACCTGCTCTGCTTTCCCTCAGACTCTCTGGACACTTTTCCTGGCCCGGGGGGGTTCCCAGGTGCCCCTTTACCTGTCGCAGCTGTGCCAGGTCGGATTTGTTGCCCACGAGCACGGCGGGCGTGTCGTCGGTGCGGCGCACGCGGTAGATGAGCTGCCGGAACTCGCGCACCTCGTGGAAGCTGCGCCGGTCGGTGATGGAGTAGCAGATGATGAATCCCTCCCCGGCCCTCATGTACTGATCCCTCATGGCCGTGAATTCCGCCTGGGAACAGGGAATCCCAATCCCAGTCAGCCCCGTGCCCGCGGAAAAGGTGGAGATGCAACTGGGATTTCCCGCCCCGGTCATGGACATTCCCAACCCAGTCACGGACATTCCCAACCCAGTCATGGACGTGGACATTCCCAGCCTGGTCATGGACATTCCTGGCCCAGTCACAGACATTCCCAGCCTGGTCACGTACATGTACATTCCCAGCCCGGTCATGGACATTCCCAGCCTGGTCATGGATATTCCCAACCCAGTCACAGACATTCCCAGCCCGGTCATAGACATTCCTGGCCTGGTTATGGACATTCCCGGCCTGGTCATGGACATTCCCAGCCCAGTCATGGACATTCCCAGCCCGGTCACGGACAGGAGGGACCAGGACACACTGGGATGGGACTGGGACACCCCAGGAAGGGCCGGGACACCCTGGGAGGAACCGGGACATCCCAGGAGGGACCAGGACATCCCAGGAAGGACCGAGACATTCCGGGAGGGACCAGGACATCCTGGGATGGGACTGGGACACCCCGGGAAGGGACTGGGACATCGTGGGAAGGGTCAGGACACCCTGGGAGGAACTGGGACATCTCAAGAGGGGACTGGGACATTCCAGAAGGGACCAGGACACCCTGGGAGGGACCAGGACATCCCGGGACGGGATTGGGATATCCCAGGAGGGACTGGGACACCCTGGGAAGGGACTGGGACATCCTGGGAAGGGCCGGGACACCCTGGGAGGAACCGGGACATCCCAGGAGGTACCAGAACACCGTGGGACGGGACTGGGACATCCTGGGAAGGGCCGGGACACCCTGAGAGGAACTGGGATACCCCAGGAAGGGCCAGGACATCATGGGAAGGGCCAGGACACCCCTGGAGGGACCGGGACATGCCAGAAGGGACCGAAACACCCCAGGAAGGGCCAGGACAGCCCTGGGATAGGACTGGGACACCTCAGGAGGAACTGGGACACCCTGGGAAGGGCCAGGACACCCTGGGAGGAACTGGGACATCCCAGGAGGGACTGGGACACCCTGGGATGGGACTGGGACACCCTGGGAAGGGCCAAGACACCCTGGGAGGAACTGGGACATCTCAAGAGGGGACTGGGACATTCCAGAAGGGACCAGGACGCCCCGGGAAGGGATCAGGACATCGTGGGAAGGGCCAGGACACCCTGGGACAGGACTGGGACACCCTGGGAAGGGCCGGGACACTCCAGGAGGGACCAGGACACCCCGGGACGGGACCGAGATATCCCAGGAGGGACCAGGACACCCTGGGATGGGACTGGGACACTTTGGGACGGGACTGGGACACCCTGGGAAGGGACTGGGACATCTCAAGACGAGACTGGGACATTCCAGAAGGGAATGGAACACCCTAGGAGGGACCAGGACATCCTAGGAGGGACTGGGACATTGCAGGAGGGACCAGGACACCCTGGGATGGGACTGGAACACCCCGGGAAGGGACTGGAACACCCCGGGAGGGACTGGGACACCCCAGGAAGGGCCAGGACAGTCCAGAGGGGACCAGGACACCCTGGGAAGGGCCAGGACAGCCCAGAGGGACAGGGACAATCCCACCCCCTCCATTTGGGATAGTTACAGAGGGGACAGGAACCCCCCTGGCGTGGGATGTACCAGGAGTCCCACCAGGCACTGCCGGCAAAGCCGGGCTTGGAGGCAGGAACAGAGCCCAAAAAAACCCATTTTTGGGCTAAAAAGGGATTTGTGTCCCCTCACCTGCTCCTTGCAGCCCCCCTGGGATCCCCCCCAGGTCATTCCCACGTACCTGCCCCGCCGTGTCCAGGATGTCCAGGTTGGCAGGTTCGTCGTCGATGCGGATCCGGATTTTATAGGCGTCCTCTGAACATTCCCAGGATCAGAGAGAAATTGGGAATAATCATCAGCTCACAGAGAGAATGTTACACCAAAACCACCCCACAGCCCCAGAACACTTTAGTCTGAGCTTAGGGTGAGTTAAACCTGCTGCTTTCTGCTGGGATTTAACATTCCCTGGGATAAAATTGTGGGATTTTAGTGTCCCATTCCCAACAAAAATCCACCCTGAGGGGAAGCACAGAGCAATAACATTTTATTAAGCTATTTATTTATCTATCTATTTATCACATTTTATTTTTCTCCAAGCCAGGAAAGGTCTGTGACTCGAGGGAGGAGCCACCACCAACCGCTGGTTTCTTAGGAGACATTATAATATAGATCAATAATATAAATTAAATACTATATGTGAAAATAATTATTAAATACTATATGTGAAAA
>NW_020897887.1:154141-154974 GCF_003984885.1 Neopelma chrysocephalum
TACCTATAAATGTATAGATATTCTGCCTATAAATATATAAATATTTTGCTTATAAATATATAAATATTCTGCCGATAAATATATATTCTGCTTATAAATATATATTCTACCTATATTAGATATTTTATCTATAAATACATATTTTGTCTATAAATATATAAATATTCTGCCTATATATATTGTCTATAAATATAAAAATATTATCTATAAATATATAAATATTGTATATAAGTATATAAATATTTTGTCTATAAATACATAAATATTCTGCATATAAATAAATGTTCTCTCTATAAGAAGGTATATTCTGCCTATAAATATATAAATATATATATATATATATAAATACATATTCTGTCTATAAATAAATATTCTGGCTATAAATATACAGATAATCTGCCTATAAATATATATATTCTGGCCATAAATATATAAATATTCTGCCTATGAATACATAAATATTCTTGCTATAAATATATAGATATTCTGCCTATAAGTATATGGATATTATACCTAGAAATGTATAGATATTCTGTCTATAAATATATAAATATTCTGGCTATAAGTATATAAATATTCTGTCTATAAACATATAAATATTCTGCCTATAAATATATAGATATTGTGTCTGTAAGTATACAGATATTCTACCTATAAATGTATAGATATTCTGTCTATAAATATATAAATATTCTGCCTATAAGTATATAAATATTCTGTCTATAAACATATAAATATTTTGCCTATAAATATATAAATATTCTGCTATAAATATATGAATATTCTGCCTATAAATATATAAATATTCTGCTATAAATACATAAATATTCTGC
>NW_020897887.1:154984-156632 GCF_003984885.1 Neopelma chrysocephalum
GGACCCCCGAGCTGAGACCCCCGAGCCGAGCTGAGCCCCCCGAACGAGTCCCTCGAGCTGAGCCCCCCGGGCCGAGCTGAGCCCTCCGGGCCGAGCGAGACCCACGAGTTGAGCCCCCAGAGCCGAGATCCCGAGCTGAGGCCCCTGAGCTGAGCCCCCCGAGCTGAGCCTCCCGGGCCGAGCCCCCCGAGCCGAGCCCCTCAAGCTGATGCCCCCGGGCCGAGCTGAGCCCCCCGGGTCCCCCCCGGCACTCACCGCTCTTGCCGACGCCGCCCGCCCCGAGCATCACCAGTTTGTACTCGCGGTTCTGCCCCGCGCCGGGGCCGCCGCCGCCGCCCGGGCGGGCTCCGGAGTCCATCGCCCCCCACCCCTCCCTCCCTCCCTTCCCCCGGTTTTCCCCCCGCTTTTTCCCCGAGTTTTCCGCGGTTTCCCCCCCCTTGGTTTTCCCGGCCCCGCTCGCTCAGGCACCGAAATGGCGGCGGCTCCTCCCGGACCCGCCCCGGGCTGCGCGAGCGGCGGGCGGGGCGCGACGGCGGCTCTGAGGGGACACGGCGGGGACACAACCGGGACCCCACCGGGAACCCAACCGGGACCCCCATCGGGACCCCCCGTAATCCAGGGGCGGCTCTGAGGGGACACGGCGGGGACACAACCGGGACCCCCCGTAACCGAGGGGGCGGTCGGCGGGGACAGAACCGGGAGAATCGGGGTCCCCCCCGGGGCACCCCCGTAACCGACACGAGGGGGCTGCCCCAGGAGGCTGCCCCCAGCCCCACAGCCATGTCCCCCAGCCCCACGTCCATCTCCCCCAGCCCCCCATCCATCTCCCCCCAGCCCCATATCCATCTCCCCCAGCCCCACAGCCATGTCCCCCCAGCCCCCCATCCATCTCCCCCAGCCCCACAGCCATCTCCCCCAGCCCCACAGCCATCTCCCCCAGCCCTGTGGCTCCCCCCAGCTCCGGGGGGCTCCTTCAGCTTCCCTCCCACCCCTGGGCTCCCCCTCCAACCCCGGGACCCCCTCCCAGCCCAGGGGGCTGCCCCCAGCCCAATTCCCCCCCCCCCCCCCCACCACAGCCTCCCCCCTCTTCCCCAGACCGGGTCCCCTCCCAGCCCTGCAGCTCCAGACCCCCAAACCTCCTCCTAGACACAGGGGCTCCCCCAGCCCCATGATCCCCCCAGCCCTACAGTTCCCTCCAGCCCGACATCCCCTCCCCAGCTACAGAACTTCCCACAGCCCCACAACTCTCCCACCCCCAGTTATGGGGTCCCCCTGACCAGGGTTCCCACCCCAGCCCTGGGGGTCACCTCAGGCCCCCCCAGTCCCCAAGCTCCCCTCCCACCCTCAGCCCCACGGGCTCCAACCCTCACCCGAACAAACACACCCAGGGAGCCGAATATTTATACATTTATTTATAATGAAAGTTCGGTTCTAATTATTTACAGCACAAAAGGAAAGCCGAGGTTTGCACGGGTGAGCCCGGCCCGGGGGCAGCAGATCCTTCAAAACCCCAGCTCCTGTTCCAAAGGCTGCCCAGCACCCCTGGAGCAGTCCCAGTGTCACTGGGAGTGTCACTGGGAGTGTCACTGGGAGTGTCACTGGGAGCTCTGGAGCAGTCCCAGTGTCACTGGGAACATCACCCAGAGCA
>NW_020897887.1:156642-160143 GCF_003984885.1 Neopelma chrysocephalum
TGGGAGCGTCAC
The DNA here is from genome assembly GCF_003984885.1 of Neopelma chrysocephalum. Classification (NCBI taxonomy): domain Eukaryota; kingdom Metazoa; phylum Chordata; class Aves; order Passeriformes; family Pipridae; genus Neopelma; species Neopelma chrysocephalum. The sequence goes on from NW_020897887.1 coordinate 156,655, forward strand.
CCCGAGCTCTGGAGCACTCCCAGTGTCACTGGGAGTGTCACCTGCAGTTCTGGAGCAGTCCCAGTGTCACTGGGAGCATCACCCAGAATTCTGGAGCAGTCCCAGTGTCACTGGGAGCATCAACCCAAGCTCTGGAGCAGTCCCAGTGTCACTGGGAGAGTCACTGGGAGCGTCACTGGGAGCTCTGGCTGCACCCCCCACCCTGCAGGGAAAAGCCCCCGGGGCAGTTTGTGTCCATCACAATCCAACAGCTCATTCCCAGGTCCCAGGAGCTGCTGGACCCAAGTGCTGCCCCCCCTGCCTTTGGGAAACCCCTCGTTGGAACCTTCTGGAATTCTGCTGGAATTCTGTCCAGCTGCTGGCTGGGGGCAGTTCCAGGGTGACTGGAGGAGATTCAGTCCCAGAGCTGCAGTGCCAAGTCCAGCTGGGGTGACATGAACCCATCCAAAAACCTGAGCATTCCCCCAGAGTGAGAGCTGTGGGCTCAGGAAAACCACTTTTCCAAGGAAAAAAAACCCAACAGTGCCGAGTTCCGGGAGACGTCGGAAGTAAAAATCAAAGAGTTTTTTCAGAAATGTGAAGTTTTTTTCCACAACTCCTGGATGTTCCTTCCCTCTGGTGAAAAGTCCAACATTGCAGCTGGGGCAGCAGGAGTAAAATGCCAACACCAGGGGTGGAGTGAAGGCAGTGGCTTCACTGACTCTTCCCTTTGAGTTCTCTTGGAAAAATCTTGGAAAAATCGGGACCAACAGGCTTCCCTGGATCCTCTTTACTTCTCCCTTGTGTCAATAAGGGAGGGCACTACTCCAAATCTCCTCTTTTAAACTGCCAAAATAAGGGTTTTTTTAAAAACAACGGAGCCCTTCCGAGGTGGGAGGGGAAGAAGAAGAAGAAAAATTGGCTTCTGCAAACGTAAAAACCACGTGTCTCTTTTTTTTTTTGCCCAGTTCGTTCTGGAATATCCATGCAATTATTGCTAGGAGGGGGAAAAAAAACCAGATGGAGGCAAAAAAAAAAAAAAAAACAAAAAAACCCCAAATTGTTGTGTTTTAGGGAGCCATCCAGAAGGGCATCTGTTGTTTGGCTCTCTGTTGGGAGGAGGGGTATTGGTACCCCAGGCTCCAGCCCTGGGAAAAGGTACTTGCGTTTTTGTGGGCGCCGTGTTCCTCCTCCTCGTCCGACGAGTCCCCGGCGTAGGCCACCAGCCCAAAGCCCTTCTCGCCGCCCTTCAGCTTCTTGGCTTGAGGATCTACAAAGGAGGGGGAAAAAAACAAAACCAAAAAAAAAAACCCCAACCCACCCCCAGCCCCCCGAGAGCATCAGGGAAAATAAAATTAAAAAAAACCACCAACGACAGAGAGATAAAACGCCCCGAAACGAGTTAATAACGATAAGGATGATTAAAAAATAATAAAAAAAAAAGATGTTAATTGTCAATTGTTAGTTGGACACCAGGTGGAGGTCACAAGGCCAACGGTGATCCAAGGGAGCCACGGGAGCGGGAACGGGCGTGGGATCCGTCCATGGAAGAGAAGAGAGAAACGAGAAAGAAACACACAAAAAAGGCAAAGTTAGCAAAGGTGGCAGCGCAGGGAGAGCAATTCCTAAGGAAAAGTGGGAATTTGGGATCAAAGGGAGGAGGCGGAGCTGGGTGTGCACCCACACGGCTGAGCGGGGAGGGGAGGAAAGGCAGAAAATCACTTTAAAAGCATAAAAATGTCATGTAAAAACACAAAAAAAATCAGCTTAAAAATGAAAAAAAGTCACGTGAAAATACAAAAATCCTGTTTAAAAATAGACAAAAAATCAGCTTAAAAATACAAAGAATCACGTAAAGATACAAAAAAATCCCATTTAAATAAAGATGAAAAATCAGCTGAAAAAGAGTAATAAATTGCATAAATACAAAAAACCACATAAAAAATACAAAAAATCACCCTAAAATAATTGCATAAAAATACAAAAAAATCACATTAAAAAAGGCAAAAAATCATGTTAAAAATACAAAAAAATCACGTTAAAAAAGACAAAAAAATCACATTAAAAAAGACAAAAAAAAGCCTTAAAAAATTGCATAAAAATACAAAAAATCCCATTTAAAAAAGACAAAAAAATCCCATAAAAATACAAAAAAAAACATTAAAAAAAGACAAAAAAAATCCCATTAAAAAAGGCAAAAAAATCCCATTAAAAAACACAAAAAAATCACATTAAAATACAAAATAATCCCATTAAAAATACAAAAAAATCTTAAAAAATACAAAAATATCACATAAAAATACAAAAGAATTGCTTTAAAAAGACATAAAAATCAACTTAAAAAAAGACAAAAATATCACCTTAAAAAATACAAAAAAATCACATTAAAATACAAAAAAGTCACATTAAAAATACAAAAAATCACATTAAAAAAGACAAAAAATCAGCTTAAAAAAAGGACAAACATCAGCTAAAAGATACCAAAAAAATCAGCTAAAAATATTAAAAAATCACATAAAAATACAAAAAACTGCATTAAAAAAACACACAAAAATCACATAAAAATACAAAAAAGTCTTATAAAAATACAAAAAATTGCATTAAAAATTACCAAATAAAATCACACAAAAATACAAAAAAATCCCATTAAAAAAACACCAAAAAACCCCCCACAAAAATACAAAAAGTCATATTAAAATACAAAAAATCACATTAAAAATACAAAAAATCACATAAAAATACAAAAAAATCCCAGTAAAAAACCATCAAAAAATCACATAAAAATACAAAAAATCACATTAAAAATACAAAAAATCACATAAAAATACAAGAAAATCCCATTACAAAACCACCAAAAAATCGCATAAAAATACAAGAAGTCGCATTAAAAATACCAAAAAAAAATCACATAAAAATACAAAAAATCATATAAAAATACAAAAAAATCACATCAAAAAAAGACAAAAAATCAGCTAAAAAATACAAAAATATCTCATTAAAATACAAAAAATTGCATTAAAAATACAAAAAAAAAGCATTAAAAATACCAAAAAAATGCATTAAAAATACAAAAAAAATGCATTAAAAATACAAAAAAAATGCATTAAAATACCAAAAAATCGCATTAAAAATACCAAAAAAATCGCATTAAAATACAAAAAAATCGCATTAAAAATACAAAAAAAATCACATTAAAAATACCAAAAAATCACCTTAAAATACCAAAAAAAGGTATTAAAAAAAGCCCCCAAATGCAGGAAGCCCCCTGAAGGCAAGCAGCAGGTTCTCCCGGGGGGTTGTGACACTCACCGTGGCTGCCGGGCACAGACCCCGCACCTTTCCTCTCCTCGGGCTCCGATTTCATCCCGGGGACGGGAAACGCCGGCGGAGGCATCAACTGCCTGTGGAGAGCAAGGAACAGCCTCAGAATTCCTGGATTTTCACAGCAGGGCAAGAAATCCCAAATTCCTGAGTTGGGAGCAAGGAAAAGCCTCAGAATTCCTGGTTTTT
>NW_020897887.1:160153-164106 GCF_003984885.1 Neopelma chrysocephalum
GAAAAGCCTCAGAATTCCTGGATTTTCACAGCAGGGGAAGAGTCAAAGGCAATGAATCCCAAATTCCCAAATTCCCAAATTCCCAAATTCCTAACTTGGTGTTGGGCTGGTAACAGGGGGTGTCCCACCAGGGGCTGTGCTGGGACCAGAATTAATGAAAGCTGATTAAAAGTAATTAAAATCCAATAAAATGCAAAAAAATCGCCTTGAAAAATATAAAAAATTCTGTTAAAGAATATACTAAAAGCTGCGTTAAAAATGCAAAAAATTACTGTAAGAAACACAAAAAATTCCATTAAAAAATATACTGAAAATTGCATTAAAAGTACAAAAAATTCCATGAAAAAATATACCGAAAATCGCGTTAAAAATACAAAAAATTACCGTAAAAACCACAAAAATTTCCATTAAAAATATACTGAAAATTGCATTAAAAATACAAAAAATTCCATTTAAAAATATACTGAAAATCGAGTTAAAAATACAAAAAATTACCTTAAGAAAATATACCAAAAATCGAGTTAAAAATACAAAAAATTACCTTAAAAAATGCAAAAAGTTCCAATTAAAAAAAAAAACGAAAATTGCGTTAAAAATACAAAAAATTACCTTAAGAAAATATATCAAAAATTGCGTTAAAAATAGAAAAAAATGCCTTAAAAAGCACAAAAAATTCCATTAAAAAATATACCAAAAATCGAGTTAAAAATACAAAAAATTATCTTAAAAAACACCAAAAAATCCCATAAATAATAAAAAAAGGCATTAAAAAAATATGAAAAATCACATTAAAAGATATACCAAAAAATCACATTAAAAGATATGCAAAAAAATCACACTAAAAAATAAAAATTAAAAAAAAATCATATTAAAAAATGAAAAATCACATTAAAAATACAAAAACATCGCATTAAAAAAATAAAAAAATTGCATAAAAAATATACAAAAAATCGCATTAAAAATACAAAAAAATCACATTAAGAGATTACAAAAAGCCACATAAAAAATTACAAAAAATCACATTAAAAAACATGAAAAATCACATTAAAAAAATATACAAAAAATCGCATTAAAAAATACAAAAAATTGCATTAAAAAAATAGAAAAACCACCTTAAAAATATACAAAAAATCGTATCAAAAAATACAAAAAATCGCATTATAAAATACAAAAATAACTCACTAAAAATACAAAAAATTAATTCAAAAAAATAAAAATCACATTAAAAATATAAAAATCACATCAAAAATACAAAAAAAAATTAAAAATACAAAAAATCACATTAAAAATACAAAAAATCACATTAAAAATACAAAAAAGGTATTAAAAAATACGAAAAATCACATTAAAAATTACAAAAAATCACATTAAAAATATAGAAAAAATCACATTAAAAATACAAAAAAATTACATTAAAAATATTAAAAAATTACATTAAAAATATTTTAAAAATCACACTAAAAATATACAAAAAAATCACAAAAAATTCAAAAAAATCACATTAAAAATATACAAAAAATCACCAAAATTACCAAAAAATCACATTAAAAATATACAAAAAATCACATTAAAAATATTTTAAAAATCACAAAAAATTCAAAAAAATCACATTAAAAATATACAAGAAATCACCAAAATTACAAAAAAATCACATTAAAAATATACAAAAAATCACATTAAAAATATTTAAAAAATCACAAAAAATTCAAAAAAATCACATTAAAAATATACAAAAAAATCACAAAAAACCCCCAAAAAATCACATTAAAAAAAATACAAAAAAACCACCCACAACGAAACAAGTCCCGAGTCACACGAAGCACCCCTGAAATAAGTTTCCCATGAGAAGCAGAAGCCCTGGGCCCCTTTGTCCCCTGACTCACCTGTCCCTCTCTCTCTCCTTTCCTGAGGAACTTGCTGCCTTGGCCCCGGCGCCCTCGAGTTCGCTCGCACTGGAGAAGCCTGTACCTAAATTAGTCATATGAATGGGTCCATGCTATGAGCAGAAAAACACACGGCATTAGCACATCTACCTCTACAACACGAGCTCCAGCTCCTCAATGATACTGTCAGGAAAAACCCAACTCCTCACAGCACTGGGAGAAACCACTAAAATCACCACAAAAACGTTTTCTTCCTAAAAAAGGCCGAGGGTGGAAAACACCTCAGCACCTGCTGCAGGTGCAGGAGGACAAAGCTCAGAGTTTTCCTGCGTGGATTTACCTCCTCAGGTAATTCTGAGCTGGACAGGCCACAGGGATCTGCCTGTTACCTCTAAAATTCTTTATTGCCTCCAGGTAAAGATTTTATTATTAGGGTTCTGCCTCAGGCAGGGGCTGTATCATCCCTTTCCTCCCATAAAAAAATCTGAAGAACTCCAAGTTAAGTTTTCTTAAAGTCATCTAAGATTTGCTAGCTAAAAAAAAAAAAAAACAACAAAACAAATAAATGAATCTTTAAAACTAGGCTCCTTGAAATCCTCTCAAGTGCAACCTGCAAGAAAGGGAAGTGGGAAAATCTGGGAGTTATCGCCACGTTTTCCCCTCCCACTCCTTGAAACGCCCACGAAAAAAATCCACTAAGCCCCCAAATAATCCGGTTTTACATTAAACGAGTCCCACAGTGTTGTGATCTCTGAGCTGGACACGCTGCTCCAGTTTGGGATGAATTCAGTCCCAGCTTAAAGAGCAGTGACTCCACTCAGAGGCCCCAAAAGTGTGGCCTGTTCCCTGTTCTGGGATGACTGTTCTGGTCCCCCCCTGTTCTGGGACGACTGTTCTGTTCCCCCCCCTGCTCTGGGAGTGCTGCCCTCTGCCAAAGGCCCTGCCAGGGGAACTCAGCTGAGCCCCAGCTCTGTCCAACCCAGCTGTGGCTTTGGGGAATGCAGAGAATGGCTGATTTTATTCCACCTGGTATCCCAGCAGTCCCGACTCCCTCTCGTCGGGCAGCTCCTCGGTGAAGCGTCTCTTTTGCCCCTGGGGGTGGGTTTGCACTTGTGGCTGGGCACCAGTTGGCAGGCTGGTTTTTACTGGGGCAGCAGGGAGGAAAGGAGCACTCAGCGGGCTCTGGCGGGCACAGGGTGGAGACAAAACACAGGGAAAAGGGAGATTAGCACAGAAATCATTTGTTCAACGGGGTTTCACAAAGAGGGGCAGAACAAAACCAGTCTGTCTTTGGGAAATGGAAAATAGGTGAAAGAAAAGTCACAGCTTAGAGATAAATCAAATATTTCATTTGCAGAATGCTCCCACCTCAAACTCCTGTAACCCAAACTCATCCTAACATGTAACTCAGACTCATCCTAACCTGTAACTCAAACTCATCCTAACCTGTAACTCAAACTCATCCTAACCTGTAACTCAGACTCATCCTAACCTAACTCAGACTCATCCTAACCTGTAACTCAGACTCATCCTAACCTGTAACTCAAACTCATCCTAACCTGTAACTCAGTCTCATCCTAACCTGTAACTCAAACTCATCCTAACCTCTTAATTTCAACTCATCCTAACCTGTAATTCAAACTCATCCTAATCTAACTCACTCATCCTAACCTGTAACTCAGACTCATCCTAATCTTTAACTCAGACTCCTCCTAATCTGTAGCTCAGACTCATCCTGATCTAACTCAGACTCATCCTTAATCTCTAACTCAACACTCCTCCTAACCTGTAACTCAAACTCAATTCTAATCTCTAACTCATCCTAATCTCTAACTCAGACCCCTCCTAACCTGTAACCCAAACTCCTGTCCCTGGCACTGGATGAGCTTTAAGGTCCCTTCCAACCCAAACCAGTCTGGGATCCTCTGATCCTCCCCTGGCACCTTTATCCCTTCAGAGACACCTCCACCAAAGCAAACCCAGGTTCAAAACCCGCTTCCCTTGCCTGAAATCAGTCAGAATCAACCAGGGGCCTCCCAGCCTGGGCTGGGACCTCTCAGAAACGAGCCA